>NC_089787.1:37288123-37643123 GCF_040412425.1 Macrobrachium rosenbergii
TGAAGCGCCATTGAGTCTGGTCTGGTGGCGAGAGCGCGACTGAGTCAAAGCCAGTGGAGTTCAGGGAAGTCAAGTGGCTCCGTCTGGAACTGAAATCGACCAGACAATATTGATTAACACTGAATATTACTTTGAGTTACACAGGACATTTTTTCCGTACGGATTATGAAACTAATAAGAATGGGTAGCAATAGAAGCATACAAGTCTCGTACAAAGCCATTTGTGACATTTTTCAAACAAATTTTCTGCAGAGGAATTGAATTTCTTTGAAAGATTCAATGTATTCAGTGTTTTATCATAAGATTTATGATGCATGTACATTTTCATACAAAATGCTACCAGAAGTTTACAGTTAAAAATTTTTCAATTCCTCTTTTTAATTTTACTGGGCAGAATAACAATATATTACAAGGTATATCGCCAAATATCCGAAATTGATACTATATACTTTTCAGGAAACAGTAAATTATATTTCTGGATCAGTAACAGCTATTTAACAATCTTAGTTGAAAACAGAACATTATTTGTTCGTCTGAAAGCTTACGTTTCGAAACTAGGACAATACCACATAAGAATTTCCTTTTACGTAATGAATTAAATAAAAAGAAATTCTTATGTGATATTGTCGTAGTTTCGAAACGTAAGCTCTCAGACGAACAAATAATGTTCTATTTTCAACTAAGATTGTTAAATATATATATATATATATATATATATATATATATATATATATATATATATATATATATATATGTGTGTGTGTGTGTGTGTATGTGTGTATATATATATATATATATATATATATATATATATATATATATATATATATATATATATATATATATATATATATATTCATATATCCAGTTTTAGGATCTAAGAGGTTAATGTTCTACTTTTCAGTTAAGATTAAAGTCTGCATGTTTATTCCATCATTATCCTTATACGTGTAAAATATAACAATACATACGTAAAGACGGATATAGATCCATAGTGGATGCTAGATCAAGTAATATACTGGTACTAATGCACTAAAGGTATTTGGTGCTACTTTGGTTTGTTATCTACAAGGTAAAAATATCTACACCGTACAAATTTTAAACCACCGTATGGTAAATGTAAAGTTGACGGCCGCACGAAGATATCAGAATATAGAAGTGGTGTAAATAATAGCCTACATGGCGTCCCAAGGAGCTTACGCCATGTTTAGTACTAGCACCTTGGAGGTGAACGCGAAAACATGAATAAGAAGCAGTAAATTTTTCGAATTCTATCTACATAGTAAAACATAATAACACACACACAAACACACACACACACACACACACACACACACACACACACACACACACACATATATATATATATATATATATATATATATATATATATATGTGTGTGTGTGTGTGTGTGTGTGTGTGTGTGTGTATAAAGTGGAGAAAATGCAATAATATATTTAAAAAAATTCTATTAATCATATTCCAGCGGTAAACAGTGTACATCGCATACCAAAGCAGATTCATGACACGTGGATAACAAGCCAAAGTAGCACCAGGTATTTTTACTAGTCTTACATGACTTCAACAAGAACAACAAACAAAAGGCCTTGCCTCTTCTCATAGTAATAATGTCGAATATGGAAAGAGAGGAAATGGGGATATTAAAGGTCTTAAATTTCAGCTGTACGTATTAAGAAGGGAAAAGGAGAAGGCATACTAACGCTCTGGTAAGTATGATTCATTGTCATACCAGTATGAGTTCACGACGAAGAAGAGGTTTCTCTCTGGCGCTGCAGAGGAGGCAAAGTAATTTCCTGCCGAGATTTCTTTCCTCTGCGTCAGTTTCACAGAAATATATATATGTATGTATATATATATATATATATATATATATATATATATATATATATATATATATATATATATATATATATATATATATATATGTATGTATATATATGCATATGTGTGTGTATCTTTATTGCGTGTATTACCTTGTTGTTCTGAATGGTCCTAATTCAGTTTCATCTCTCTCTCTCTCTCTCTCTCTCTCTCTCTCTCTCTCTCTCTCTCTCTCTCCTCCTTATTTTCGTACAAATCCATATTACACAAGTAATATCTCTTCAAGTATGTAAGTAGAAAGAATACCCCCAACCTCTCTCTCTCTCTCTCTCTCAAACTTATTCTTCAGCATTTGCTATCATTCCTTTCTGCCTTATACCCTGACTCTTTAGCACTGAATCTATTTCCATATTTCTTACTGTCCCATAAAAGAATCTATTAATTTTTCTTTATGTGCTTTACTTATAGTGTTTCATCCCTCCGTGTCAGAATTCACCCTCTAAGGGATAATATTCAACTCTGCATTTCCTTATCACCTCCATGTTAAAAATTATTAAAAGAATATAACGCTTTCTCGAACCAAGCTGCGAACGACTATATATACAGTATATATATATATATATATATATATATATATATATATATATATATATATATATATATATATATGTGTGTGTGTGTGTGTGTGTGTGTTTTTTATTTTTTTTATTCTTTTTTATTCGTATTGTGTCTGCTCTTCTTCTTCTTCTTGGGCTGAGCACGGAAAAAGATTCTTAGATTTTCCATCCTCGTGGGTATGGCTGAGAAGAATGAAATCTCTTCTCGCTCTCCGGTGGGCTCTGTCCAAAAAACGCTTTACAACTGAAGAGAAATGTGTTGAAACCTTGCAACAGACCCAAGAGGTCAGGAGTGAGCTGTGATGGTTTACAAAGAGGCCTGTGAAACCAAAACACGGAGTGAATTTTTCTTTCTTCTTACGGCATTTTTTCACAAGCACAATTTCCCAAGCTATATTTCCCATCGAAGTGGATAATAGTTTTTTTTTTTTCAAGAAAGGCCGAAAGAGTGGGCAACCCCACACCTTTGTCAGACACAGGCTTGACAAAAAAGAGAAGAAGAAGAAGCATGACAGAGAATGAGATGCAAGATTATATGACAGGAGAACATCGAACCACTTAGAGAATTCCGAAGCGGGTCGGTAGAGGGTTAGAAAAATTCACCATCACACAGGAATAATCCAGGAATTGATGTGATCTCACAGAGGAAAGATGAGACGTGGTAAATTGTCGGGTGGGACAAGGCCTCGGACCCCCCACCCTGAAGAGCTCCTCAGACTTCTCTTTCTCAGTCAGACCATAACGATTCCTTTACACCCAGAGTAGATGGTTGACTAATTGTGTGTTGTAACAACATATCTTGAGAACGGATGGACGGATTTACATGAAGCTTCTCTTTATTCTGCTTTATTGTAACCCAGCTGCGCAAATTTATATATATATATATATATATATATATATATATATATATATATATATGTGTGTGTGTGTGTGTATGTGTATTAATCAAACAGTATTGTGTAATATCCAATTCACTATACCTCCGGAATAATTTCAGCCAAAATGAATGATAGATGATAAGTGCTTCGTCACAAGTGGGATTCGAACCGCTGCCTGGCCGCTGCACAGGCAGCGGTTCGAATCCCACTTGTGACGATTCATTCATCAGTTATCATTCCCCTTGGATGTAAGTTATTCCAGAGGTATAGTGTATTCGATACTACACGATATTTGTGACTTAACATTTGTGAATGTAAAATATGTCTCGGTGTATGTGACAAAATTATATATCCATATATAGATGTATATGTGTGTGTGAATGTGTGTGTACATATATATATATATATATATATATATATATATATATATATATATATATATATATATGTGTGTGTGTGTGTGTGTGTGTGTGTGTGTGTGTGTGTGTTGTTTTTACAAGTAACTTAGGCAGAATACTGTGTGCATAATCAGCCCAGAAACCTTCTCTAAATTCCGTGTTGTTTCACACACTTTTACTGCATACCTAATAAAGAAGCGAAATGCAACCGAGAGAATTTACAATTTACGTCTCTGGTGCAAAATATGGATTGCAGAATCCTAATGACCTTTAACATACGGAGGGAACAAGGGGTAACTTGGTCTCTCTTCTTTAAGGTGGATGATTTCCCCAAGAAGAAGAATTGGAAGGCCTAATTCCATGCCTTCAAAGCCTCTAGCAAGCACGGACAATGGGGAGTTGCAGCTCTCTCTCTCTCTCTCTCTCTCTCTCTCTCTCTCTCTCTCTCTCTCTCTCTCTCTCTCTCTCTCTCTCTCTCCTTCCAGAAGCATTCTGTACAAATATAGCATCAGGGAAAGAATAGAGATTTTATGGAGGAAAAATGAATGTAATTTAGCCACCATTGTATGCATGCGTTATATAATAATGAACTTTCTCTCTCTCTCTATGCTTTTGTTTTGAGAGAGAGAGAGAGAGAGAGAGAGAGAGAGAGAGAGAGAGAGAGAGAGAGAGAGAGAGAGAGAGAGAGAGCTTCTTAGTCATGAAATAGGCACGAAGCATTAATAATTAAAAAAAAAAAAACACCTTCTGAATCGAGTTCTTTCCGTCTCACGAGCGGCCTTAGCCTTCCTCCTCACCACATTCACTTTCTCCTCGGAATGAGAAGTTTCTCCTTCCTATCGGCTGTGTTCTAGGTCTATTCTCCTGAAGATATTTCCTCAGGAAATATTTTTCGCTTGTAACAAATCATGTTACTGAAACTGATTATCACCTGTATTAAAATGACGCATGCATTCAGACCTGAATGTAATAGTTATGCATGCAGACGTCAGTACATGCAAAATCACATGCACACTATACCAGTGTAATGTATACGTAAGCAGCTATCAGTTTATACAGAACATACCCATGAACAATTCACCCCATCTTTCACGACTTAGGTTCCCTCTTTTTTGAGCCTAATAATATGTCGGTGAAAAAATGAACCGTTTGTTAGTTTGGGTCATGGGTGAAATCCGAATCATTTTGTGAACCAGCTCGTGTCAATGATTGTCTGTTCTTGTCATTTTAGAAACCCATCAAAATTTTATGGACAGGGACTACGAATTTTCAGATTACTATCTGTAGAATGCCATGTAATCTGACTCTCTTGCTGTCAAAGCAATCTAAAAGGAATTCACTTGGGTGCAACGTCAAACCCGTCCAGAACCCGCCATGCTAACTACTGCACAATAGAACTCACCCGGTGACTGCGGGAAAGAGCTGCATTTGTGCTCAGTGCAACACACGTTGTAATCAATACGCAGGAAAATGTAAAATAAAATTAATTGTCCCATTCATCAGAGAGAAGAGCTGGTGCAGAAGAGAGTAGTAGCCTAAAAAAAAACACGAATGAACGAACGAGAGTCGATGGAAACTTAAAAGGAGCTTACAAGACCGGTTTGAACATCTCAGTCGGTCAGACCAACGCCTTATTTTCACATGAGCTCTCCCCAACTCGACAACTTCTATAACCTTGTTGACGGTAATAGAACAGTGAAAATTAATCCCTCACTAGTTTCAGCTGTAGAAGACTGACCATTATATTCTTTATAGTAAATGGATGAAGTCTAAATGTATTCAAGGATGTAACGGGTGAAAATCTTAAAACGCTAATCAAACGTTAATAGTCTGGATGCGGTCACCGAAAGAATGATTTTAACATTCATTGAAATCCGTTTGCAGGATGAAAACCTTACCTTTTCCTTGCATTGTTTGGAAAGGCAATAACAGATAAATATATGAGAATAGTGGACTTAATTCCAATACAATTATTATCAATAATAAGAGTGGAATGGCAAGCTAATTTACACGACAGAGACTGGACAATTCGCATGGTATACGTGGCGATCTGTTTAATTCCGCATTGAGTGGAAGCGAATTTGAAGCAATTCTTCTTCGCACTGATGGAGCAGTGGCAAGGACCACTGCTAGATTTTGTAACACTTGCTGCCTGATTTCGTATGCTGGCCACGGCAACTCGTATTTGTTAGGTAATGCCATGCGGGGTTATGTCTCAAGAAATAATGAGCTGAATATAAAAGAAGTGGATTTTTATAATCAAACATGAACGCATTTAGTATTTTAAGTATGAAATTTTATACCTGTGCCATATGCTGCTGTAAATTGGAATGTAATTGTTTTTATGCCACAGCATAAGTTGACATGACTATATCTCAGATTATTCTATAAAAAAAAAAACAGGGCTTCCTCCTCATTCCAAATCCTGGATGCCACGAGTAGAATCCCAATGCTTGCAAGCATGGGTGCGTTCACCATACCAAATTAGTCTGCGTCTAGTTTGATGCATATCAGGTCTCCTATTGCCTTCCCTCAGGGGAGCGTTTCCTTTAACGCTAACTGAGAATGTGGTTCCGAAAACGTAAACACCTTCACTTTAGGCAGTGAAGGACATGTTTGAGACAAGACGATCTTGATTAAAAAAAAAAAAAAAAAACTAAGGCGTTAACCATATGAAATTTGTAAAATCATTTGGAAAAGGACAGAGGTAAATCACAATCATCCTTTATCTTAAAAATACTGACTGATAAAGATAATCATTGGTCATCACTGACCTTAGGAAAAAAGATAGAAGATAGAGGTAAGGAATGTTAGGTTAGGCGTAGTTTTCTATGCTAAAAAGGCAGGTAAATATTTGACGTATTTTATATTAAACAGTTTTTTTTTAAGAAGCGCTAAGTCACTCCTTATCATGGCCTTAAAATAAAACCGAGTTAAGTCACAGGATATCCTTGATCCTTGTAGGAAATACTGGGAAGACCGCATACGATATTATCTCGTTTTCCCTCTCTCCATTCGTGTTGAGACACGACAAAACCAAGACCAATGTCAGGGGTATTGATCTGACTGGTGCATGCTGTCAAATCGCAAGGTTCTAGATAATATTGCGCCCGTGTAGTGGTGTGGCGCTGGATGATGGAGGCCAATGCAGGTGGTAAAAGAATGAACGAGGTCGAATAGGGGTACAGAAAATATTAATGAATGCTGACAAAGGTAGGCCTACAAGGTTCCTGGTTCGTCAAAGGTGGGGATGTATCTATAAATAAACGAACGAATAGGCAGATTTTGAGCTTAATTTCATTTTTCTTAGACTAACCTTATCAAAAGTTGTAATAGGGTATTATTATCAAGGCTACAATTGACGTATGCCAATTGATTCGTTGATGGTTACCAGCGTTACGTTCGTTACGTAAGTTCCCGTCAGGTGGCGCAGTGCCTTATCAATATGTAGGACTATGCATCACCTCTGTTTTTCACTTGCGGTTAGTTAGATGGTATTATTTGTTTTCTCTTCCGTAACATTTTGGATAATTAATTGTCACGATGATTTTCAAAGGATTTTTATAAATGACCTCATATTGCCCGCGATAATAATAATAATAATGATGATATTGGTGGATGTGGTGCTTATGAAGATGGCGATAGTAACACCGATAACGCGCTCTTGATAAAAATGATAATGACGATATTGGTAATGATGAAACTGATAAAGATGATGTTGATGACGATGAAAATAATGATAGTTATAGCAACAATGGCAATAACTGTAACAACGATGCAGGTGATTTCTAACGACAAAAACTACTAAAAGAAGAAAAAAACTTCTGGAGTGTTTTCAAGGCTAACGTCAACTTCTAAAGCTTTCCCGTTGTCAAGAAACCCGCACTGACAGTCTGTTGTCTAGTAGGACAAACGTAAGTCAGGATTAGATTTCTAAACAAAACTGTTTAGCAAAACCTGAGAAATACCGTGATATCTCGAATAAATTTCAGATTACGTTTTAAGATCGAGATAGATGATTTTTCATCCCCGAGAGAGAGAGAGAGAGAGAGAGAGAGAGAGAGAGAGAGAGAGAGAGAGAGGAAGTATATATGTGTGAAGAGAGACAGGGAGGTATGTGTGTGAGTGTGTGTTTGTGTTTGTAAGTATGCGTGACAGAGAGACTGGTATGAGAGAGAGAGAGAGAGAGAGAGAGAGAGAGAGAGAGAAGTACGTGTGTGTGAAGAGAGACAAGGAGGTGTGTGAGTGTGTGTTTGTGTTTGTAAGTATGCGTGACAGAGAGATTGGTGAGAGAGAGAGAGAGAGAGAGAGAGAGAGAGAGAGAGAGAGAGAGAGAGAGAGAGAGAGAGAAGTATGTGTGTGTGATGAGAAAAGTATGTGTGTGTGTTTGTGCTTGCATGTATGCGTGAAAGTGAGACAGGCAGACAGGTGTGTGTAGGAAAGAGAGAGAGAGAGAGAGAGAGAGAGAGAGAGAGAGAGAGAGAGAGAGAGAAGACTTCATTTATTATGCACTGCACGTTAATGAAAGTTTAATGATTTCTTTCATCGAGGCAACAGTATTCATGACTGGTTTTTCACCAGATCGTCATTATTTCCTTTCCAGGTTATTTATTAATTCTCTTAGACATAAGACTATAATATTCTATCCCCTTAATTAGAAGCGGACCACCTCGAAAAGTCAAATGGGCCACTTTTGGCCCACGGGAACGGGTTTGGACGACCCTGGCTATTATATGAATACAGATATTGATAACTTAAGCAACTTAATTTCACGGACATAGCATCAGCAACTTTGAACTCAGGTGTTAAGGTTCAACAGATCAGATTGTGAAGAAGAAATTAAGTTAACTTTCTTAGCGGGTGGGAACACTGGTATATACGAGGACAAGAGGAAAAGAGATTATATGAAAATATAGTCTGAGAAAAAAAGAAAAGAAAAAAGAGAGCCACCTGCTTACTGTATTTGAAACCAAAAGGCAGATTCTTGGTATAACATCGTAGAGAACTATATTCGGAAGATTTTCCCATTTTTAGTATGAAAACCTTCAGTCTTTTAAGAGGGTAAATTTGAACCTCGATTTTCTGAAAAAATATTGTTCTCTCTCTCTCTCTCTCTCTCTCTCTCTCTCTCTCTCTCTCTCTCTCTCTCTCTCTCTCTCTCTCTCTCTCGGTACGGTGTATATTGGTCTTTCTTACTTTTAATAATGGTTTTCATAGTCTTCTTAGCAAATATGAATGGCTAATGAGTCACGAATGACAACTACTTAAGATAAATAAATATTCGTTTAGTAATGGTTCCCATTGTTTTCTTAGCAAATATGAGTCACGAATAACATTTACTTTAAATAAATAAATAAAGAAAGATAGATGAATTCAAGCTACCCGAAAACATGCTTTCAGACAAAGCAAATAAAAAAAACAGGAAGGTGTGATTGTGAAAACTGAGAGAGGTCACAACAAAAACCTTGAGTATCAAAGTTCAAACGTTATTAAAAATCATCTTCTTTTCTGCTGTCATGAAGTTTTGGCTTCCATCCGGTTTTTATCATACTTTGTTTTTGTCTTTCCTTCTGATTATCTGTTTGTCTGTCTGTCCGCTGGATTAGGATGACACATTCACTGTAGATAAAGCACAAAAGTTAGGAGGGTTCATGTTGTGAAACAACTAAAACAATTATAGTAAACCCTGCCATATAATAATAATAATAATAATAATAATAATAATAATAATAATAATAATAATAATAATAATAATAATAATAATAATAATAACGTATCTTAATGTGGATTTTATGGTTATGTGCTTATAGCCAATCAATAGATTCCTGTCTGTACTTTGAGCGATATTATATATATATATATATATATATATATATATATATATATATATATATATATATATATATATATATATAAAGAGAGAGTGATATTATATATATATATATATATATATATATATATATATATATATATATATATATATATATATATATATATATATATATATATATATATATATAAGAGAGAGAGAGAGAGAGAGAGACTCATAACAGAGAGAGAACTGTTATTCGTCCCTATTCTCTTACTGGGTACACTTCTTAATCGTATTTGGAGTCCTAGAAAATCTTGGCTTTCCATACATAGAAAATATATTTGTTTCTTTATGGAAATTCCGAGCCATTTGTCTTACCCCTCGGTTTAGCTTCTCAGACCGCATTGTGAATTACTGTCCTTCACAACAGACTCATAAGGTCTGTTGCAAGATTATGTGTAATGGTTCATGGGATTATGTTGCTGACCTTCAAGTCTCGGGAATTTTTTTTTCGGACAAAAGGGGAATAGAACTGACAGCCTTATACCCAGATTTAGCTCAGGCCTGAGGAAACGCGAAAATGAGTGGGTTCTGACCGCGGATTCAGCGATGGGCCGTCTACTAGAATTGTAAAAGGTTAAGAAAATGGTAGAAAACAAAAGATGGGGTTGAATTCTAGGGCATGATGTTCAATAAGCTGAAGTATTCAGATATATGAAAGCCATGGTAAAAGCTATATAGCCGCATGAGCTTTTTGCTTTAAAACGTCTTATGGTACACAAGAGCAGCCAGTTAGGGAGCGTACCTTCGCCTGGGTCAGTCAGTGGTAAGTAAACAAACTGGCCCCCTATGAACCCTCGAATACTTGGCCAATTAATATTAAAAATAAACCAATACAGCAAATCTACAGTTGGCTATCAACTATTTAAGCAGCCAGAAACTTCTATTACACACACACTTACACACATAAACACACTTACACACGCACGCACACGTAGACGAGGGGAAAAACACAACTTCCTTCCAAGTTCGTTGTAAGACCTTTCAGTTCAGCTTTTTAGAATGACCCATAGCGAGTAGATTTTGTGTTGAAGCTATTATCTTTCCAAATATCTTTCCTCACTGTGACTCCTACTGGACAATTATAGTTTATCTGAGTCTAGATAAATCGGTAGTCGAAGTTTATCTCTTGATAGACTTGTAACCCTTATCATAATATGTTTTTAAAGTGATTTTGATAAGGCCACTTTTTGTCTGTTTATAGACATCGGGAATGCTTGATGATGATTCACCTGGTGATAAATCTCGTGACTAGCGCTTGAATGCTCTCTCTCTCTCTCTCTCTCTCTCTCTCTCTCTCTCTCTCTCTCTCTCTCTCTTTGTAACCCTTATCATAATATGTTTTTAAAGTGATTTTGATAAGGCCACTTTTTGTCTGTTTATAGACATCGGGAATGCTTGATGATGATTCACCTGGTGATAAATCTCGTGTCTAGCGCTTGAATGCTCTCTCTCTCTCTCTCTCTCTCTCTCTCTCTCTCTCTCTCATAGAAAAATTTAGGATCTTGCAAGATGTACCTCCAGATTGGCTAACAATACTTTGTCCTACAGCTTTCTGCGAAAGTTTTTTTTTTTCTCATTTATATTCTTCACGGATTCTTTTCAGATAAAGATACA
Source organism: Macrobrachium rosenbergii (assembly GCF_040412425.1). Classification (NCBI taxonomy): domain Eukaryota; kingdom Metazoa; phylum Arthropoda; class Malacostraca; order Decapoda; family Palaemonidae; genus Macrobrachium; species Macrobrachium rosenbergii. The sequence continues at coordinate 37,299,348 of NC_089787.1, forward strand.
GACTCATCAGTCAACTTCTCTTCAAGGAAAAAGATGGGCGGAGAATGATTCATAATTACACAATCACAAAAACGCCACAAGAAATAGTGGTCCTTTGTAAACACCCCGGAAAAGTAAACTTTATGTGCAAATACCGTAGAATTTATCATAGCCATCCACATGCGTGAAAGACTCCCTTGTAGTGCAGCAGATTGCTGTAAAAATCGTTCAGATAGTGAAACAAGCATGAAATTTGGCACAAACATTCCTAAGACTACGCTCTCTTAGAAAAGGGCGCTGGCCACCTGAAAATCCAAGATGGCGGCTATTTTTCAAAATGGCCGCCATCTATGTTGAGATTCACTGGTTTGGGAGCATCTATTGGATGGAATATGCCAGTTTTTTTTTTTTTAAACCTCGACTTTTAGGTTATAAAAATGTTCCATACCACACATTTTATTGAAAACCCTTACTAAATGAATTGTAACCAAGATGGCGTACAAAATGGTTGCCATAAAAGTTTTTTTTATCCACAGCGCTAGCAGACATAGAGACCAACTGTTTTTATTTAATGGTATATTCATGTGATCAGACAGTTTAACTAATATGCTATTTTCAACTGAAATAGTAATGGTATGGTCACATACAACATTGTGTCTAAGACTGTAACCATAAAAGAAAAGAAGAGAAATACGGACTAAACGCAACCAATCTATGTATAGGTCTCTCAACCTACACCTTTGAAAAATTCGAGGATAAGAAGGTAGGCATAGCATGACACGTTGGATGCCTCAAAGCTAGATTATCTACTGAAGAGAGGGCAATATTTATCTAGACTTCACATTTGCAAGTGCACAGAGCTGTGCAGGAAGACCCAGCTTGTAGCACTTGCACCTTTCCCCGACAGCCTGCTTTGCATCCACATTTGGTAAGCTGTTGGCAACTCTTGGCTAAGGGCGAGTTGGTTGTCCAGAGGACTTGCCATGCTTCACCAGACTTTTGCCATCCCCACTCAGCAGGGTTCTCTGGCTGTGGCTGACACTGGGTGGCCTGCCCCACACACAACCAGCCTGGTACGCAGCACGCTTGGTGTGTTGGAGGAGAGCTCCCCTGGTTGGTGGAATGGCCTCATATGCCCTTTTGTTTTCTGGCAAACATATCAAGTCTAGCCTCATCCACAGTGCCAGCAGTGCTGGATCTTTCATACATAAGTATGACAAACCTCTCCAGGACCTTCAGGTCACTCTCTTCCACTCTGAGAGGGTAGTGACTCAGTTTGGAGAACACAGTGGAGGCCTCTGGAAAGATGTTCCATGTCTGCCAGGCAGTCTTCTTGCCCTTGCTCCGGAAGGCTGACACTGTATCACAGCCTGTGAACGCATGGAAGAAGAGCATGCCATTCACCTTCTCCTGGCCCAGAGAGTTGCACAGGTCATGCACAGCAATCCAGCGCAGGCTCTGGCCTTGGCCAAATGCCACCCATAGCTTCTCTAGCCCTAGATTGTGGAGAGTGGAGAAAGCACTGACTGCAACGACAAGAACATCTGTGTCATTTGCTTTAACCGTGATGGTCTTGGCTCCATGTTCTGTGGCATATTTGGCATGGAGAAAGATGCGGGTGTCAGCTTCCTCATGAGAGCACTTTTCCAGTCCCTGAAGACTAGCCTCATGAGTGCTGAGGACAGCAGACCCTTTCGTGGCAATGACAACATTTGTGGCAGACATCTGGGCAACTTTGTCTGCCAGAACTGGAACAACTCTGTCTTGTTGGCATCGTGTCTTAGGAAATTGCGCCAGTTGGATGGAATTGTGTTCTTGTCTGTCACCTTGCGCCTTCCTCCTGACCACGTTGGAGCCTGGTCTCAGCTTTGAGGCTGTATGTATTGTATACATCAAATACAAGATGTGATGATGTGTACTTGCTGCTATAGGATTGTATCACAGGCAAGAAGTCGCAAAGTGCATAGCCCTCAAAGGTCTTTCCTTTCTTTGGTGGCAAGGCATGGACCAAAGCTGATCCATCTACAATGAGGACATCAGTCTTTGGTTCTTTGTCTTCTAGTGTAACATGACTCTCCAGGACCGAGGTCAGCTGAGACTTCTGACATGTGTACAGCCTACCACCCCTCACTAAGGGAAGCTGGGAATGTTTGATTCTCGTGCTGGAAGAATTCCTGCAGATCACATTCACGGCTCTGACAGGATATAAATAGCTTTGAGAAAAGCTGGCAATCCTCCTTCAGAAGTTTCTGCTTTGACTGTTCTACAGGAGCAGCTTCTTGCCTGAAGAAGTCAGTTCTGTTCTTCTTTATCGGCTCATAGAAGGAGACTGCATTGTTTGCCAAAGAGTCTGAAAACTTGAAATTTAGTGCGGCCTCTGTCAAGGTGTGTCTGTAGAAGTTCTGCTGAGCTGGGGTGGGCAATGTCTTTGTTGTCAATGGAATACAGATCCTGGCTCTCTTCCTGAAAAGGACTTCCCAAGTGTTGCAAAGCCAATGACAGCTTGCTGACTCTCTCCAAGAATGTCTTCATGCATGAGGTATTTGTTCATGGTGTGTTGTCTGCTCATTAGACTCCTTACTTTGAACCTCTGTTTCAGTATGCAGACACCAAGCGGATGATCTCTGGGCCAGCCACCATCCATCTTCTGAGTGCTGACGGATCATCAGTCAGCCCAATGGCTCCGCCATCAGCCTTTATAAAGGCATTGGTCTGCTCATGAGCTTGGTCAAGAGCCATTGCTGAGAACTGGCGACTGGTCTTGTGCACAACAAAGTTGCCAGCCTTGAACTCCTTGTGCAACTCTGGGTGTGAACTCTCTAGGTAAGCATGTCCCTGAGGTGAATAGGCAGCCAACGAGCATAGTTTGTATTATTGTTGGAAAAGAAGTAGGTATCAGCTCATGCAATGCCTGGGCAGTAGAGGACAAAATTGGCCTCACGGAAGGACCTGATCAGTAGGAATATCACAAGTTCCATAGACAACACCATGTGCCAGAAGTGGAACTGTGGACTCTGCTGTCTTCGAAGGTCACACCACTCCTCAAACTCTAATGCCTGCTCAATGTTGTTTGCTTTCTCAGCACAGTAGTCAGTGTATGCTGTCCTCAGGAGTTTGTACAAACTAGAGGCTGTAACCTGGTGCATCTGCCGTGTCCTGGTTACACTTGCAGCTGACAGGAAGGATTCTGCAGTTCCAGATGAAGCAACTCCTGCCTCCACCAGAGCTCCTGTCCAACCACTGCCATGAAGAAGAGTACCAAGAGATGTCATTGCTGCCATCTCAATGTGCAGACCACCAAACATTACCAGATACTTGTTCGCCATACTGATCAGGCCACTGCCACTGCACCTGCTTTGCTACGGCATAGATTGGCTGATCAGCTGTGATTATGGGTATCTGGCCAGGGTTCAGAAAATCAGTGACATCCTGCACTTTCTGCATCACGTGTTTGATCGTAGCAACAGAATGAGCCTGATCACGCAGGAGAGGAAGCAATGAAGTTATGGTTACTTCAAATTCTGGGCTTCTCTTCATTGAAGCGTGATGAGCTGACCACGTCAGATTCACTGCATCATCTATTTCCTGGGTGACTATGACCTTGTCTAGCCACTGATACTCCAGTGCAAGCTGTGGCCCAAGATATCTGTGGGTGGCTATCTAACTATAGCTGGTCTGGGGCTGTTAGAAAGCATTTGGGACACTAAACTAAACTATACTACAACTACTAGTCTAAGACTACAGGATTAGTAAAGCTGGATTAGCTGGCACTGAACCCCATGCTGAGTTACACAGCAGTGATGTCACCAGTGTGCCCTGGTTGTGTGCAGACATACACTCTTTTACATTTATTAATTTTCCTTCAAAATTGATGAGTTATTATTCGAAAGAGATGGCCTCATTAGGATCTAAAACCACAGAAACCAAGATCCATGCTTAAAACGATAATTGTTGAACGGGCATTATTTCTCATTATAATTATTGTTTCTACCTTTTCTTGGCAGCCATATAGCCCCCATATTTAAAGGTAAACTGTACTGGGAAGCTACAGAAACATAATATTCACAAGAAATAGTATGGAAGAGCTTTACCATATTGCTAGAAGCAAATACATGCCATTCTAGTGAAAAATTAGCCAAAATCTGTCGATACTGGCCGCCATCTTGGAATTTGGCCGCCATATTAAATTTTTTGCGTGGCCAGCGCCCTTTTCTGATAGAGGGAACTTTAAAGAGCACTTGTGCAAAACTTCATGCTTGTTTCACTATCTGAACGATTCTTATGAAATATGCAATTATCTGCTGCACTATTGTACGTCATTCAGGGGAGAGATTCAATGTTCAGTGTAACAGATCTAAGCTCTAATGGGAGAGGAGACAGTTCGAAGAAGATATGGAATGGAATATAAAATTTAGTCCAAAGGCCAAGCGCTGGGACCTATGAAGTTATTCAGCGCAGATAGGAAAATTGAGAGTGCAGGAGGTTTAAAAGGCGTAACAGGAGGAAAATCCCACAGCACTAAGAAAGAATTGATAGAGAGGATGGGAAGTAAGATAGAGGAAAGAGAATATGAACGCAGTTACAGTAAAAGGAATGAAAGGGGTTGCTGCTAAGGATTGAAGGGACGCTGCAAAGAACCTTAAGTAACGCCTACAGTGCACCGCGTGAGGAGCACTGATGGCACTACTCCCCTAAAGGGAATGCCTTGTTAGTAATTTTGGCGGGAGAGGAGATGAATAGAAGAAGACAATGTAACTACAAGCGAGAAGAAAATAAAACCATTCGAAAACGAAGTACAAAAGAAGGTGGAAAAGATTGGGTAGCCCAAATATTTTAGAGCATACTCGCAAATTGACAAAAGTTAATACTGTCAGCCAACAATACCCTCTATGTTACCTACCGGGACCCTAGATTTCTGGATAATTAAAGATTATTATTAGAAAATTTTGTTTATCTGTTGTCTCCGGGAATTTATTACCCAGATTTTATTCTCTGTTTTAGATACTGAATGCTTTGTTTTTTCACGTCCTCACAACAATTTGGAATCTATTGTCAATTAATTTCGAGTTTGTAAAATGCACATCAGTGACGCAAGGAATTTTGTACCTGATGGCATCTTTATTTTTCATTTACTGCCCTCAAAAAAAAGCATTAATTTTCTCTCACTGATGAATATCGTATCTTCGGGGCAGTAGAACTCAGAGAGAGAGAGAGAGAGAGAGAGAGAGAGAGAGAGAGAGAGAGAGAGAGAGAGAGAGATTAGTTCAGTGACATTCAGTTTCTTTTTACCCTTTTCCCTAGCACAGTATTCAGAGACTGAAAGTTTATATATAAATCTATTCAGTCAATAAGATGACATGCAGCACAGGCAAGTTCTCTCACTTTATATATGTAATGTCCCTTTATATATGTAGTGATAATTATACTTAGGTTTAATCAAGAAAATTATCTAAGAGTTTGACAATATATAGAAAATAAAACAATATCTATACTGGACCACTATTCTTTTATTTCCTATTTAAACAAATCAACGAGAATCTGACAAAGATACAAATTAACTATTTTTGCAGAATTGCTCCAACTCTCCACTGGCCATATGTCAGCATGACGGAATGGAATATAAAATTTAGGCCAAAGGCCAAGCGCTGGGACCTACGAATTCACTCAGCACTGAAAGGGTAACTGAGAGAAAAAAGTTTTCAGAGGTGTAACAGAAGAAAAACCTCACAGTTATACCCTGTGAAACAATCGTCAGGGGAGGGTGGAAAGTATGATGAATGAAAGATACTATGAATGGAGGTGCAGTAAAAGGGGTGAAAGGAGTTGCAGCTAGGAGCCAAGGGACGCGCAAAGAACCTTAAGTGATGCCTGCAGTGCACTGCGTGAGTTGCACTGACGGCACTGCCTCCTCACGAGGATGCTAGCATGATATGCTAATTTGACCTTTTATCTTAATCCGATTTCTACGCACTCGTCGGTCTGACCAGAGGAGTCATTCTTAAATGATGTAAAAAAGAAGAGTAAGAAAAACTTGAAGAATTTCGAAAGCCAGACGGGAAAGGAGAAAGGGAAAGGGGAGACAATGAAAGACAAAAACAGAGAACCGAGTTAAGACTCTCTGTACTGCCTAGCGTTTTCAACAGAGATACGCTCTTATATTTCGCTTGTATAAAAGATTTTCTTTTACAATAAATTTCATACTAGCCGTGGCAAAGTGTCATAGTGAGACCTTGAAGTCAATACAATAAATGCGGTGAAAGCATGTCTTGAGACTTGAAAGGCCAAATGGATTAGTAAATTATTCTTGATGTTTAAGTCTTCTTGAAAATTCAAGAGACGCTCTCTCTCTCTCTCTCTCTCTCTCTCTCTCTCTCTCTCTCTTGCATGATCACATTTACTTAGATTCTCAGAGAACCTAGAATCAAAATGGCCAGCGTACCATTCTAGTGTGTGTGTTCCAAGTTGGCTCAGAACTCACATCCCACCTCGAGGCAAAGGAACCCCTCACCCCCCCCCGGCATCCAGTATCCAGCCAGCTCATTCCCCCCCGGGGATGTTGTGCAATTAAAACCTCAAAAGTTCAAGCGAAAACACAATGCATTACCACCCTAAAGCCAGACACCTTGTATTTTATTATTTCATTTATATTTCTATCTAGTAATTTATTAGTTTATCTTTTTTTCTTTTCTAATAACGGATCTCTTCTTTCTGTATTTCCTATGATCGTCTGTAACTTCCTTCAAGTGAACATCATGTTCTTTGGAAGCTTGAATTTCAAGGCCTTGGCCCCTGTAGGCTTGTTCTATAATATAATAGTAATAATTCATAGAGAACTCATAATAGCACGAGTCACTAAAACAGTGAAGCAATACGCGATGGCGTAGGTATAAGTATATATTAAAAATATATATACAAAACGAGAGCTTTCGAGCAGGTAATAATAATAATAATAATAATAATAATAATAATAATAATAATAATAATAATCCAACCATCACGGTTTCCGATAAACGGAAACTCCAACACGTGAAATCCATCCGCTAGAGACTGTCTTCAGTGTAAGCGGATCCGTTGACGACCTTGAGCGAGCATTTCACTAAGAATCGAAGTTCCATTTGAAGAGAGAACTCTCCCATATTCCGGATTCTTTCGTAGGCACGTCATGAACTGATCTGACTTCGCGCGTAGGCTGTCCTGTCCTGTCCATCCTTCTTCTTCTTCTCCTTCGAGGGCGTGGGATTGGGGAATGACTGACAACAGTCATTTTATTCTGCATTTCTAAATTCAATATCAGCACCACCAGCACGAAACTATATTTGTTTGTAAATATCCCGTGTTTTCGTATTGTTGTTGTATATATTTATGTAATGGTGATTTATTGTTTGTCATGTATAATATTTATTTTTATTAGTTTTCTCTTTCTTAATAATTCTTCAGAATATTTTTTTTGTAAGTCATTGATCTTTCTGGGTCGTTCCATACTACTACTACTACTACTACTACTACTACTACTACTACTAATAATAATAATAATAATAATAATAATAATAATAATAATAATAATAATAATAATAATAATAATAATAATAACCAGTTAATACATTATGCATTTCAAGTGTTATATCAACCTCATCAATTACACCTTCAAATACATCCCTGGACAAAAGATCTTGACTTCTAGTCAGGGTCAAATACATAGACCTAAGGTGAATGCACGTCTGCATATTTCGTGCGGAAGACTGCAATGTGCCAAAGGAATTCATGCTAGATCGATCACAACACACCAGCGTTTAGGTAAGAACCGCTGAATTCTACATTCTGAGGCTTTGTAGCTAACAATATTTCATTTAATTTTTCATGTCATCAATATATTTATGTAATTCATGGATTTTAAAAGTATGTAGCCTGCGCTTTTCAAACAAAGGACTTCTCCCGTTTTACTTCTAGAATGTAGAATCCCTGTCTTCATTTATTCCCTAATTTGCATCATTCATTAACTTAACTTCACCACATTATCGATTACAGGAAACTGTTTATGTAATTTCATGCGATATTGGATCTTTAAAAAGTCTCATAACACAACCTTTCTTGTCATTTAATTCCAAAAAGCGGAACTGTCTTCCCAAACTACACATCTTGCATTCTTGATAGCCCCGCCTTTTAAACGAAGGTTGTCTTGCCATTCGCTCCCAGGCTGCGGAACACTTTGCCATCAGCTGTTTCCTGAATTGCTTAAAATATGAACTTCAGATAGAGGTAGGTTTGTCGTCTCCTGGAATGGGAAGACCATTGGCATTTTTTCTGCTTGCGATCCGAGCTTGACATGAAAGTGGCGGTTGTGCGTGTTTCTCTCTCTCTCTCTCTCTCTCTCTCTCTCTCTCTCTCTTCATACACGCACACGCGCGCGAGCACGCACACAGAGAGAGAGAGAGAGAGAGAGAGAGAGAGAGAGAGAGAGAGAGAGAGAGAGAGAGAGAGAGAGCAAGGAATGGAATGGAATGAAATATAAACTTTAGGTCATAGGCTAAGCGCTAGGACCTATTAAGCCATTCAGCATTGAAAGTGAATCAAGAGTAAAAAGGTTTTAAAGGTCTAACAGGAGGAAAGCCTCGCAGTCGCACTATGAAACAATTGTAAGATTGTGGAAAGCAAGCTGGGAGAAAGATAATAGGAACAGAGGTACATTAAAAGGTATGAAAGGGATTGCAGCTAGGGGTCGAAAGGACACTACCTACAGCGCACAGCGTGAGGTGAACTGACGGCTCTATCCCCCTACGGACGAGAGAGACAGAAAGGACCTCCTCAAATTTTTAAATGCATGTTTCTACAAACAAGGTGACTGATGGTGCTAAAAACCATCCAAGACTTCTCTTAACAAATCAAGCGTAAAATCGAACGCCTTGCAAATGAGTGGAAAAAGAAATTTTATTAGCTCAGGCATCAATCTCTCAAAATGAAATTAGACGTCTGCTGATGCAAAAAAAAAAAAGATTAATCAGTGCTGAGATTCCTGTTTCTAAATCATTTGCTATGATGGTTTTTGCAAACTTGAGTTGAAGGAAATTAATGATTACGTCTGTTATAGTCATACAAATAAGCAAACCCACAGATAGAAATAGTTTACCTGCTTCAAGGTTTATTCATCTTTGATATCCTGAAATCAGTCTTATTGATAATTACGATATATTTTGCTGATACACTTACCGAAATTTAATAGATTTAATTATGATGAGTAATTTGTGAACGCGAATAAATTACATGGATTATATTGCAGAAACTTATTAAAATCTTACATGAGTAAATAAAATGAAAATTGGCGTGATATGAGCATAATACGTGTCGGTTTACTATGTCGACAATATACTGTATATATATGTATACACACACATATATATATAAACATATATACATTCATACATATAAGTATATATATATATATGTATATATATATATGTATATATATATATATATATATATATATATATATATATATATATATATATATATTCATACATATAAGTATATATATATATATATATATATATATATATATATATATATATATATATATATATATATATATATATATATAGATATATATATGTGTGTATATATATATAAATATATATATATATATATATATATATATATATATATATATATATATATATATATATATATATATATATATATATATATATATATGAAAACGTACCAGCTTGTCCACATGGAAAGCTTAGGTAAAGAGGAGCACATTGTTTTTTTCAAGAAACGGCGCATAGGTTATCATCTTCATCGGCACCAATACTTGGAACTCCGACACTCATTCTTTCCTGTGCTTTATCTTCCCCAAATCTCCATTCCTCTCCAGCCTCCCGTCTCAGTTCTCACTTAAATAGACCTGGGTCTTTCAACTCTCCTGGTGTCCACAGGAGTCTAACTGACGCTATTGCGTTTTACTTTCCCTGGGGCTGTGAGAAGAATATGTACAATAAGTTCCAAAAGTGAAGCTACAAATTTCAAAATTGATCGTACGTCCAACTCTCGTGGGGTTGCCAGTTAGTATACTTCGAACGAAATCCTCTGAAATTTGTAGCTTCACTTTTGGAACTTACTGTACAAGTCAGTTCCATATCACATTCATCATTATCTCATCTACATTCATGTCCCTTGTGGTATTATTTCTCACTCTATTCTTCCACCTGACTCATTACATTCTTCTTAATGCTTATTTTCAAATCCATTAAATCGTTTATATTTTATTTCGTTGCCATACATGATTCATGTCCTATGGCAATGCATATCATAAGATGTATGTATATTCCTATTCCCAATATGCAATTTCAATTTGTTAGACTTCCAGATTTCATTCAGCCTGGCCCTCGTCTGGTTTAATCTTTCATTAAATACCAACTTAAGAGAACCTGCGCTGGAAATCATTCGTCCTACATTTCTGTATCTAATGCTATTTCTTCTAATTGTTCTGACTCTGTCCTCGTAAGTTCTATTTTTCTTAGATCTACTTTAAATTCACTCTCTGTAGACGTATGCAGCATTCTATTAAGCGAGCTTTGCAAGTGATGTGGTGCTTTGCTGACTAAAGCAGCATCATACGCTTATTTTAAAGTGTCTTAGGTTTCCGTCTGTACCCTTGTTTAAATTTTATCGTTCATCTCCGACCGCCTTTTTTCATTATTAAATCCTTAAGAAGGACAAACAGCCCAGGTGAAATAACATTCCCTCGCGGTACTTGTAACATCTTATTATTTACTGGCACAGTTAAATATATATATATATATATATATATATATATATATATATATATATATATATATATATATATATATGTATATATATATCTACATATACATATACATACATATATATATATATATGTATGTGTGTGTGTGTGATTGTGTTTGTATGTGTATCCTAATAAAGTTGGTTCTAGGTATTACCTTACTGTTCTATGTAGGTATTTGGGAATGAGTTTGCTAGCCCATGACCCACAAAAGTTGACCAACTACATGGTACTTAATTTACTGCTAAGGTAAACATGAGCATAGTGGATGGTTTCTCTCGGGATCGATACAGCCTGTGTGTTTTGTGTGCATAATTATTTGTTTAAAGTCTCGTGTTCGTTCAGTGAGCACCAACGATTAATTTTTTAACAATACAAAGTTTGGACTGATTATTTGCACGTCTGCTGGGTTCCACTCGGTATTCGATTACGTAAATAATTAAACACAAAGGACAGACAGCTTTCTCGCACCATTTCCCGGGTAGCTGACAGTCTTCTAAAACCGCATTTGACAATAAGTTTTTGCAGATCGCGATTTACATGTAAAACATTACCTGCAACCCCTAGCTCTTCATTTACACGTTCGCTAAACGCTTCGAGATAATCGTGCATTACTAAAAAATTTCCTTTTAATACGATGTTTTGAGGAATGCAATTATGATATTACATCTCAACTCAAGGGAAATATGCCTCTGTATTTTTATAACGTGCTGGAATCAGACCTGGATAAAGGAAGGGGTTAAACTTCAATGATCATTGGTAATTACCATGTGTCGTTGGCGGCATGAGCTCTGATGATCCACACTGAAACTTGCAGCAAACATTTGACGTCTGGTGGGAGAGGCAATCGATTATTAATGACAAAAATCAGTCACCTCTGAAACATTATGACATATATCATTATTCTGTTTTCTTTCGTTTCATCTGTTTTCCTTCCATATTATGATTTCTTTAAGTTGAAATGCAAAATTAAAAGGAAACACTGTAACCTCAGCCTTTTATTACTTAGTTTAAGCATTTAAATTATATACAGTCATTAAAACATTTAGATCATATTCAGCCATTTAAATATTTAAATCATATACAGTCATTTAAACATTTAAATCATACGCAGTCATTTAAACCACATACAGTCATTTAAATATTTAAATCATATACAGTCATTTAAACATTTAAATAATATGCAGTCATTTAAACATTTAAATCACGTACAGTCCTTTAAACATTTAAATCACATACAGTCATTTAAATATTTAAATCATATACAGTCATTTAAAAATTTGAGTCATACACAGTCATTTAAACATTTAAGTTATGTACAGTAATTTAAACATTTAAATCACATACAGTCATTTAAACATTTAAATCACATGCAGTAATTTAAACATTTAAATCATATACAGCTATTTAAGTATTTAAATCATATACATTCATTTAAACATTTAAATCATATACACAGCCTTTTAAACACTTAAATCATATACAGCCATTTAAACATTTAAATCATATACAGCCATTTAAACATTTAAATCATATACATTCATTTAAACATTGAAATCATACACAGTCATTTAAACGTTTAAATCATATACAGCCATTTAAATATCTAAATCATATACATGTCATTCAAACATTTAAATCACACAGTCATTTAAGCATTTAAATCATGTACATTCATTTAAGCATTTAAATCACATACAGTCATTTAAACATTTAAATCATATGCAGTCATTTAAACATTTAAATCATATACAATCATTTAAACATTTAAATCATATACAGCCTTTTAAATATTAATCATATACAGTCATTTAAACATTTAAATCATATACAGTCATTTAAACATTTAAATCACCTACAGATATTTAAACATTTAAATCACATAGTCATTTAAACATTTGAATCATATGCAGCCTTTTAAACATTTAAATCATATGCAGTCATTTAGATATTTAAATCAAATACATTCATTTAAACATTTAAATCATATACAGTCATTTAAATGACTGTCGCCGTTGCTATGTAACATTATGTTCCGTATTGGAGACGCTTTTTTGTTTACACTCTTTGAGCTAAAAAAAAAATTGTCTTTTGCAACGTTGTTTCTGTTGGAGTCCAGTTCGGTCATTCACTTTTTACCATCTCGTTGCATATACATATACACACACATATATATATATATATATATATATATATATATATATGTATATTATATATATGTATATATTTATATGTGTGTGTATTTATATATGTACATATATATATACATGATATATATAAAGTATGTATGTGTATATACACACATATATATATATATATATATGTACTGTATATATATATATATATATATATATATATATATATATATATATATATATATATATATATATATATATATATATATATATATATATAGAGAGAGAGAGAGAGAGAGAGAGAGAGAGAGAGAGCTGAGCCAGAAGTTTCTTCAATTGCAGTTGTGAGCCCGCAAATTGTCCTTGACCTTCGATTTTCCACTTGAACTCTTACCGAGTTTATTCAACTTTAACATGAACCTAAAGCTATAGTTAACAAAATGAATGACAGGATCATAAGATTTTGAAGTGCATTTCCATAATAAAATTTCATGGTATTTTAAAAATGGAATCGAAGATGAGACCTGTCACTGGTATTTATTTATTATCAAGAAAGGATATTGTAATTGTTTCAGTTTGATCTTTCGTAGGCCTACTTTTCGAAAATTTCATATTCCTCTAAATTATTCGAGACTTTATCCCATATACTTTACAATCCCAGTTTGATTTGCATTTGTTTTTACCGTTTTAAAGGCTTATCGAACAACTACGTTTATGCTGAAGTGAAGACGATCTCGGTTTTACGTACAGGAATGGCTACCTCACAACCTCATTTACTAAACGCGTACGTTCTGTACATACATCTCTCCACAGAAATGGGTTGTCGTGGTAACAGTCTTATGTCAGAGAGGAAGAGAGATCATATCTGCTTGCGCCAGCGCAGTAAAAGTCAAGTCATACATCTGGTTCTGTATTCAGACAGGATAGGGAACGCGTAATCGAAGAACTGTGGGAGCACACTCCCGGTAGAACCATCCTCCACTCCCATTCGGCGTCATCCCAACAGCACCCTCCCGTCGCAGTCCCTCCCTCGCTGTCTCTGTAGTTATCCCTAATCCACAAGCCCCACCAACACCTACGTCTGTCATTCAGATTACCACTCATTTCCCATTGTCCCTTTTATCCATTGTGCCGTGTTTTTTCTCTCTTTGATTGTCCTCCATGTGAATTAGTAGCTATTGATGCTTGTATTTTACTCTTTTTTTTTAATTCTTCATGAAAGACGGTCTACATTTGTTAGTATTATTCCCACCGTGGCGTCACATGAATTCGATTTTTTTACCTTTCGTTTTTCCTGTTCATTGTATGTTTTCAAAGTGTGTAAATCCGTATTTGTTTGTGGCTGCATTGTACCCAATGTATATATTGGAAATAAAGTTTATTATTATCACTCATCACATGCATTCTCATCTTTATTTTCCTTACCTGCTCCACGGAACTGTTTTTACAGCCGCAGCTTTTGGACACTCGTCATGGAATATCTACCATGCTCACACACTGACAAGTAAACTCATGCAAGGAGATGCGGTGTTAGTCATTGACAGGATCGATCTGTGCATTATAGTACTTATCTGACCAATTATCTTTTTTTAATTTTATATCCGCTTCTCTCTCTCTCTCTCTCTCTCTCTCTCTCTCTCTCTCTCTCTCTCTCTCTCACACACACACAAAAAGCTAGTTGAAAGGTGTTTTCTCGTCTGGAAAATAAATGGAGTATGTAATTGTTGCTGTAATGACAAGGCCAAACACTTTAGGAATCACTACCGTGTACACGTGGATTTTCTGGTTTTAAATCCGAATTCTCTCTCTCTCTCTCTCTCTCTCTCTCTCTCTCTCTCTCTCTCTCTCTCTATTTTACAGTCACGCACACTAATGCATGTCCACGCTCACAAAAGCACAATGTGCACAAGTACACGGTCGAGCCTGCATACTGCGTTTGTAAATGGCGCAACATGCCACTCATCTGCACGCGTATTACTTGTGTTTATTCACCCATCTGGTTTTTCTTACTTATTTACCTATAAATTTTACAGTATATCTATCCATCAGTGTATTTCTCCACTCCATATACACAGTCTATTTCTATCTTTGTTGTAATCAAGCAAGCAAGATTGAAAGGAGAATTTATATTTATCCATTCATCTGTTTCATACCTATTCATTCATGTACATTGTCTATAGTTAATCTATTTCATCCCTATCTCATTATTGTAAGGAGAAAGAATGAAAGGTAGTTTATTTATAAATATATCTATCAGTTTTATTCTTATCCACATCCGTATTTTATACGAGTCCACCCATCCGTTTTATTCATGCGTACCTGATAGTCCATCGTTCTACCTCATATCTATATTTGGATTAAGGCAACACGCAGGACAGAGGAATTGATCTGTTAATGCATTCATACCCACATTTGTATTTCATACGAATCCATCTATTTGTTTTATTCATACTCACCTAACAGTCTATCTGTGCACCTCATAACTATATCTATATTTGAATTAAGGCAACAAGCAGGACTGAAAGAAATTTATCTACTGACAGTCTATCTATTTTATTTATACCCACATTTGTATTTTATACAAATTCATCAATCTGTTTTATTCACACACACCTAACAGTCATCTATCTACCTTACATCTATATTTGAATTGTGGCAACAAGCAGGACTGAAAGAAAGATATTTATCTATTGATCCATCTATCTATTCTATTCATAACCACATTTGTATTTTATACAAATCCATCAATCTGTTTTATTCACATTCACCTAAAAGTCCATCTATCTACCTCTATATTTGAATTTTTTATTTATTGATACATCTATTTATTTTTTATATACCCACATCTGTATTTTATACAAATCCATCAATCTGTTTTATTCACTATCACCTAACAGTCCATCTATCCACCTCATAGTTATATTTGAATTGTGGCAACAAGCAGGACTGAAAGAGATGATGCGAGAGAGGGGAGATCCGAGGGAGTGACTGCTGCTGCTGCAGGAAGTCCTTTATAATCTGAAGGTGAGATCAAGGGGCAAGTGTTCAGCCCAGAGAATGCCTCCCTTCACTCCGGCGAGATTACAGGTACCCCCAGTGTTTGCGCCCTTCCTTTAGCTACCCAACGGGAGGGCCGTTCCCTTCCCCCACCCACCTCCCCCATGCACGCAGTGACTAAGGTAATACCTTGAGTCTAGTGCCCCTCGTAACCACAGAACGAAAGTTCTCTGTTGCAAGTGCGTTTGGTCTAATCGCTCAGAGGCGCTCGAGAGTTCATATTTTGTCTTTTCGTTTCCGCTTCAATGACGGGAGTTGCCACAACTGTGAATGCGAATGATGATTATTGAGTGTCTATAATTATAGAGTTAGCACAGGTTTTGGCGAAGTGTCCCGGTTTGTGACAGATGAGGCATCTACCTTCACTTCCGTCTGTCTGCTTCTGCGTAGCTGTATTCTTAAATAACCTCTCTCTCTCTCTCTCTCTCTCTCTCTCTCTCTCTCTCTCTCTCTCTCTCTCTCTCTCTCTCTCTCTCTCTCTCTCTCTCTCTCTCTTGCATACATGCATACGTGACTAAAATTTATAACCCATACTATCTATCTATCTATCTATCTGTCTATATATATATATATATATCTATCTATATATATATATCTATCTATCTATATATATATATATATATATATATATATATATATATATATATATATACTGTATATACAGTATGTGTGTATAATAATCTTCCTCTCTGTAGGAAATTAATTTTTGAGGTTTTTCAGTGAGTTTAAGCTTCACTTCTAAAAATAGTTTGCCAAGTTTCATGTAAGCAATTACAGAGGGAAACTTTAGTTTGTTCACCAATCAATAGATGGCGCTGCTGGCTTTTGCTTTTTTTTTACAGTTTCACTCCTTGCTTTCCTCCTTGGCTCTCCTCAAGGAAAATTGTACTCAAGAACAAGGTGGAAAAGGAAGGCAATCAGGAGTCAGTCCTGGTTTTATACAATTTAGTACTGGTTTTTGTCTGGAAACCAGCAACCTGCCTTCATTTCTTGACTCGATTAAACTCTACATTACTAAGCACCCTCCATTGCTAGCCAACCTCCAGGACTACTGACATTGACCTACAAAGTGATCACTGTTATCTACTCGCCTCCTTGGTCACCAAAACTGCGTTTCATTCCTACAGCTATTCCATGGTAGCTATCACACAAGAATTGAAGACCATTCTAATGAAGCAAGAGTCCAAGGATATGGCCTCTCCTAGCTCTGTAAGTTCCCAGTGATTGTTACACTATTTGAAACTTGAACAGAGAAATGTTCAGAGATATTTTCATATAATTTTGTCCAATTCAAAAAATCTCAATAAATTATTTTCTCCTTTTTTGAATTTATTGACTAGGCTGGCTTCTTCGGCTTTTTGGTTAAGTTCCTTATATTTTCATATAATTTTGTCCAATTCCAAAAATCTCAATAAATTATTCTCCTTCTGAATTTATTGACTAGGCTAGTTAGGCTTTTTGGTTAAAGATTAATGGCAGTAGCCTATAGGTTATTGTGTATTACTCCTACAGATTTTGTAGGAGATTTTCTGAAACACACTGGAAGTGAGCTTCATTTTTGGCTGGTGAATAAACTGCTAGGTTTTATTTTGTATGTCTTATTCCCACTTATTTGTCTGGCAATGTTTTTGAAAGTGTGCATGATGTTTGTCAAGCGGGTATTTGCATAACTAAACACGTAAACTCACTTGATTATAATCCTTCAAGTTACTTGCGTTACTTTTTTTTTTTACTCCATGCTGAATCTGAGTCTTGAGTGAAGAAATGAAGGCAGGTTGCTAACTTCAGATTACTTGACCAAACATAGATTTGGCCTTGATCGTAGCCAGCGTTGGGCAGAGTGGTTGCTTGGCCCACCCCTGCAGATTTGAGCAGATAATTTAGTAAAATCACAATCATTACTACCTACAATAAAGAAAAGGCATAGTACGTACTCTGTGACTGGAAACGAATACAAAGTGTCAGCATCGCTGTATGAAAATATATGAAAAGTTTTTGTTTAGGTAAAATTTCACACCATTTTTCCTGACTAACTAAAATCCTGGCATCCAATTTTCAGAAGCTCGCTGAACCAAAGATATGAGATTTGTTCATTTTTTCCCGTCAATGTCCCGTTTATTTCTCATTTGCGGCTGTCTGCCTGTCTGTTCTGTGCCCACCTAAACAGTTGGCAGGCAAGGTAAATAAACCAAGCTATGTATTCTTGGAACTGGAATATGAAATTTAGGCCAAAGGCCAAGCACTGGGTCCCCTGAGGCCATGCAGTGTTGAAAGGGAAATTGAGAGTAAAGGTTTGAAAGGTGTAACAGGAAGAAAACCTTTGCAGTAGCACTAAAACAACTGTTCTGGGAGGATGGAAAGTAAGATGGAAGAACGATAATATCCACAGAAGTACTGGAAAAGGAATGGAAAGGGCAGCAGCTAAGGGCCTAAGGGACGCTGTCAAGAAGATTAAGTAATGCCTGCAGTATAGCTATATATTCTTAGAAAAATCTGAGTCACTCATTTCGTAATCAACGGGTGTAAGTCTGACGACTTTATGCTAACATTGTCTGGAACCTTGGGGCAGACCTTATAAGTTTCGTGTTGGGGATAATGCGTCACAATGAGACTAAAGAGGCTACCTGACTGAACATCGCTATTCCTGTAATGCCTCTTGAAAGGGTAGAAATTTAGGTTGATGTTCCATTTTAGTTGGAGAGCATAAACTGAACACCTGAAAGAAATTATACAGCACCGAAGCTAAATATAGATGGTGAAATTCGTTTACAAGCGGGAAATATATTGGAACTTAGGATTGTATGTATGCATGTATGTATGTATGATGTATGTATGTATGTATGTATGTATGGTATAAATATCATTCCATTACCAAGAGTGAAAATAAATGATTGGCTCAGTCTTTTATTTTTTCCTTGTGGTAATGAGTGATATGTAATTCATGTCAGGTGTTATAAATATATATAAATATCTATATTTCTGTATATAAATACATACATGTATGTATGTATGTGCGCGTATACATTTCAAAAACGCTTTCACGAATACCAGCAAACTCGCGGTTGGACTAATAATCGCATTCGTCGTAAGTATTACAAAGAGTCAGTGACCCTGATGTTCATGTTGGTATTTTCGTAACGCCCGCAGTTTTATTTTTTATTTTTCTACCTCGTAAATAATGTACAATAGACATTCTTCTGATTACCTTAATTTATTCATGTCTTCCTTGTCCACTTATTAGTGGATATTAAAGTTCTTATTTCTCTCTGCATTGTTAATTATAGCCAGCAGGCGTTCAATGACTTCATTCCTATTTAGTCCTAACTCCTTTGTTTTAATAGGTGGATATTTCCGTTTTCTATTCTCTTCTTGGAGAAATTAGAATATAAGCAACATATTTTCTTTAGACATTCGGAATGTTTGTGTTCCCTGGGTTAAATACCTATGGTAATCCTTTTTTTTTTTCTCTCTCTTTCCCTTCTGTACTTTCAAACTTGAGTTAAATAACTGCGGAGGAATGTGACTTAGAAAAGACTCACAATATTTTTTTTCTACGGTGTCATCTTTCTGCTCCGTGGGAACGCGATGGGGCGTTTTGGTTGTTAGACAGTCATCGGGATTTTCGTACTCTCTCTCTCTCTCTCTCTCTCTCTCTCTCTCTCTCTCTCTCTCTCTCTCTCTCTCTCTCTAAGCAGACAAAATTTGATATTTGAGTTGTTTTATTCTCTTTCAATCATTAGCAAAATTTGATAGCAGAGTTTTTACTTAATTTGTAAAAACCATCGCAAAGCTGTAACCATATTGGCAATAGTAAGAAACACTTGTGTTTGGTTCACCGTTGTTTTTTAGTTTTATTTATTTTATTGTTTATATTTCCCTTCTTCCTATTAATATGCTTTTCCCTCGCCCTTGATCGCCTTTCTCTTAATCCATGCCTATTATGATGATGGAAAATGATACTGTCAAATAATACATGCCCAGTAGGGGTTAGTGTCGTCAGTGCACCTCACGGGTTGAGTTGTATGCATTACTGAAGATTCTTTACAGCGTTCCTTCGACCCTTGGCTGCAACCCCTTTCGTTACTTTTACTGTACCTCCATTCATATTTCGTTCATCTTGCTATCCACCCTGAATGACTTCTTGGGTCTCAGAGCTTGGCCATTGGCCTAAACTCTAATATCCTCGCTGGGCAAGCGGGTTCCGTTCCCAGCTACCACTATGTTGGCCGCGGGTTCGAATCTCCGAGCGGCCAATGAAGAATAAGAAGAATTTATTTCTGGTGATAGAAATTCATTTCTCGCTATAATGTGGTTCGGATTCCACAATAAGCTGTAGGTCCCGTTGCTAGGTAACCAATTGGTTCTTAGCCGCGTAAAATGAATCTAATCCTTCGGGCCAGCACTAGGAGAGCTGTTAATCAGCTCAGTGTCTGTTTAAACTAAGATATACTTAACTTGGCCTAAACTCTATATTCCATTCCATTCCTATTGGAACCTACAGATTCCACCTTAGACGTCATCTGAGTATCTTACCCAGTGACTTTCCGCCAGTGACCTTTCAATTTAATTTTCCAGTTCACCAACTTCATTCTTCCCGCCTCGGAATCAGATATTCCAAGATATTCCAAGATATTCCAAGCCCATGGAGGAGGCGACCTCTGCGGGGGGTATCAGATCAATCGATTCTCACTTCCTGTGTTGGCGTTTCGCTCGGGTACGCCCCCGCCTTATTTTTCTCTTTTCATCTATTCTTTGGTTTTATTTCATTTTCTATAGGAATACGGAAGACCTGATACGTTACTGTCTGCTAGAAATATATTCGTTTTCTATACGTTCGGTTTATGCATGTGTTCGACTATGTATGCCATGTATAGATATTTTATATATATATATATATAATATATATATATATATATATATATATATATATATATATATATATATATATATATATATATATATATATATATATATATATATATATAATTAGTTTTCAGCGTAAACAGCTAAAATCTTATCTGTCAGATTTGCTAGTTATAACAAGCACTTTTTTTTTTATTAGCTAGCCTTAACGACATAACACCTGCGTACCGCCCAGTGAGGATAAATAGGATGCAGTTCTATTGCATTTTTTCATGAGTGAATCTCTTGAAATTTTTCTTACTAGAAAGCATCATTTGGAAAGTATCAGCTGGTTTTTCATATTTATTAAACTCATTATCAAGGAGAGAGAGAGAGAGAGAGAGAGAGAGAGAGAGAGAGAGAGAGAGAGAGAGAGAGAGGTCTTTCTAAAAAGCGGCTGACTTATAACATTATCATATATTTCTATTCTTGTGTATTGAATTTCCTTTACATTGTATACATACACACACTCACAGATATATATATACTGTATGTATATATATATATATATATATATATATATATATATATATATATATAAACATGTGTATTATCTGTTTATGTATGAATTCATATGTATATATATAGGCCTACATATATGTATGTGTGTATCAGTTTCACTTAAATATTTAGTAAGATATTTCAAATCCTGCTTATTATTTGTCACATTCAATACGACAAATCCTTTCTTTCCTTCTCCATAAATTTACATTCTATTCTGCAAACAATTGATCAGCAAGTTTGTAGCCGTCCGGTTGGTTCTAACAAAAAGCATGAGTTGCAAGATCACGAATACAAAGACTTAGAAAAAGAAGAAGAAGAAGAAGAAGAAGAAAGAGAATTTGAAATCCTCTTAACCTTCGTACGGCTGACATGATCAGAGTGTCGGGGGATTTTTGTCGAGATCCATGACGTCATAAACCGGCCGAGTAGGGAAGACAAACAAACGCCACTGTCAACATTGCCATTAATGACTCATCTAGCCATTCCACACACAGAGAGAGAGAGAGAGACAGCGAGAGATAGAGAGAGAGAGAGAGAGAGAGAGACAGCGAGAGATAGAGAGAAAGGTGTTGCTTATCAAGCTAATATTTAAAATTCAGTTGAAGTTTTGCATTAATGGATAGTTTCGAACTTCATTAAAACCGTTGGACTTGCATTAAAATGAAACATTACTGAACCATTAGACGGAGAGAGAGAGAGAGAGAGAGAGAGAGAGAGAGAGAGAGAAAGTGATCCTGAAATTCAGCTGAAGTTCTGAAATTACACTTAGTCAGTCAAAGCATGAAAACAAAATAGCAACGATTTCACCTCAGAGGAACATTTACTTTGATCTTGCCAAATCATCCGATGATAAGTTTTACACATTTTCAAATTTCATTTTTAATAGTACTTTGAGTATCTCTTTCCCAGAAGAGAAATTAATTATGGAACATCCATCCCTAATGTGAAGCAATTATTGCAAACAGGAAGGAAATAAGTAAGTGACTTCCGAAAAAAATAATTAATGTAACATCATGGCGTAAGATAGAACAGTAACGTTTAGTCTAATGTGATATTTATTACATTCTTGCTAGGAAACTTTCTTCCATTCTAAACCATAAACTAAAGAATATAGATATTTTTTCTCAGTGGAATATGAAAGGAGTTAATTACGATAAAAAAAAAAAGTCTAGAGTGGAAGGCGTGTCTCTTCAGCCTATTCGTGTCGAGCTTTGGGAATCGTGCGTCAATCCTAATGCCGTCATGATAGGGGTGAGGCGGAAAAGAAAATCCTGGAATCTCTCGGATAGTTGTGGGCCACGCAACACGCAGAAAAAAAACACACAGATATATAGGCAGATATATACAGTAGATAGGATATATAGATACGAATGTGTGTGATTTCTTAAAAGTCTGTTTAGAGCCAGAGCTTAGCATTAGACCCTTGTTATCTTAGGGCAAAAAGCTTGAAATTATTGCATTCTATTGCTATCGAAAAAATAAACACATTACCTTTAAACCGAGTCCTTTGAAACACCATCTTCTATAACAAAACAAAGAAACAGACTGAGCAGATTACACTGACGACATCCATAGCATGAGAACAAAATGCTATCTGCGCCTGCCCACTGACCTCAGCCATGAATTCTGATCATGACTGCCACCGGTTACTTCCTGGGTATCTTGGCACTTTCTTTATTCCTCTCCGTCTACCCATCATCTGGTGAGAAGTTATTCACTTCACAGCCATCGGAATTCGATATCTCTTTTTCGAGCCTCGTTACTTTAATAATGATGACGTAGTCGTTTCCCGATGACGTAATTTTCTCGAGATGCGAGGGGGCAGATGTAGCGGCTCGTGTGGACGGCCTCCCGGTGCCTCTTAGTGATCGATGCAATGAGCAAGGCCGTGTAAAAACTACACTTATGCTAAAGCGCATTGCGGGTGAAATTGCTGATGCACAGAGTTCCTTCTTAAGAATAATATTCCCAGGTAGAGGGAAATTTTCCTCCAAGGGCACAGGAGTTTGGGGACGACCCAGCATTTGCTTTGATGTGCAAAGAATCTTTTTTTTTTTTTTTTGACGTGAAAGTTTTTAGCAGAAACTGTTCATCTAAAGAGGACACATTCTTTGCTGTAATATACTAAACAGATTACATGATTTACATAAATAATACCTCAAAAAAAGGGTCATCGGTCTAAATGGAATACGGGACTGATGGCAGTTAGACTGAAATCCCTCCGAGATTATCACTGTACTGAGTCATTCCCGAGCGCTCCTGAGAATACTAAGTAGTCTTAGCAACAGCCTGTTGCATCCCTATCAGTGTTTCGTCCTATTTATGAGTAGGGTATGGTAACCTCCCTAGGCTTAACTCCGAGAACAGGTTATTGCGTAACTGTTAATGTTATTCCTTCCGTTGCTACACTGAAACAATATCTGTAAACTTACCAGATGTCAATGGCTTGCTATTGGCATTTCACTTTTTGCCATTTAACCGGTAATATTGATCTAAATTTGATTTATATGAATATCATGATAGCTCCAGCTAAAGTTTTGTTTGCAAGTTCAGCACAAAGTTCCTGTGTTTTTAACCGAGAGGAAGAACACGATAAGGAAGCATTGGAAGTCTCGTCAAATATAATCCTCGAAGCTTCGGATAAAACATGCATTCTCAAATATGATTGGCGTTAGGTCAACATGCACCCCAACTCAATGGAAAAGGAAAAAAACATTCTAAAGCGGATCTAGACTTTAATGACGCAAGAGTGTAATTATAACATGAGGTGTATTTATACTTGTATTATTGTCTAACACGTAAACAACATTTTGATTAATTTAGCTCTCGCTTTGACGTATCTTCTAGTAAAGATGATCATTACACTGCATTTTCTAAAAGTCAAATTTCGTTAGTCTATAGCTTCCATTTCTATTAATAGAAAGGAGATTTTAATCTCTCTTTTTCTGTCTCTCTGTCTGTTTGTCTGTGTCTCGTTTGAGGACGAAGTCACGCCTCTTATTTTTACATATCTAGATCCCCTATGTATTCAATGCTTGACTCCTAATTCTTTTTGTAACAACATGTTCCTAATTTCAGTTGTTCACAATTAAAGGAAACATTTTTCGCTTGTCACCCTTATGTAGCTTTACTTCAGCGAAAATGTGTAAGGGAAGTTGCTTCTCTTATGTTTGACCCACATCCGGATAAAAGAGAAGCGAAAAGCGCATGGTGATCGTTCTTGCCATGTAAAAAAATCCACCTGGTCTGTACAAGCGGCTATGAGTAATACTGAGAGCCTGAAATCCTAAAAATGTGTAAAAGCGTGATTAAGCAAGATTCTTTAATTAAATAAATTAAATAAATTAAAAGACTTAAAGGTGGAGAGACTGTCAATTGATATTTGTCAAACAGCGCCTCAGTAGAAGGGTTCCAACAGAGAATCGGAAGAGTTGAGATCAGATAACCAAGGCCTATCACCTTCATTCATTCAATGAAACTAGTTTTAGTTTTTACACATTATATATATATATATATATATATATATATATATATATATATATATATATATATATATATATATATATAATATGTGGGTATACTGTTTCTATATATATATATATATATATATATATATATATGTGTGTGTGTGTGTTTGTTTTGTTTGTAAAGAGAGAGAAAAATACAAATAAAATATGTTTATCTTTATATAAAAATATATATGAACCGGAGTACATTCATACATTATGCTACAAATTATGCTTTTATGTGTAAATAAAATTTGAATGCATATCATTCTGATGCGACCGCTTAAATGTACATTTAAACCTTCTACGCAGGTAACACCTGGCGGCTACCTTTAAACCTTGCGGAATCCTATCACCGCTTTCTTAAGTTCCCTGTTCCGATACCGAGCATTCCAGCGGTGAAACCAGCTTCTCCCGCCGAAACCAGCTTCACCCGAGTCCGTCTTCTCATGCAAAAAACATGACATCTACCCCACCCACACCCATACCAGGGCATATGGACGGTGGTATCCACGATACCCCGCATGGATACAGTAAAATATGCATCCACTCATTCTGTTAACCCTTTATGATACAGTCGTTTGGACCAAACTGCTCGGTTCCGGAACATAAGCCTAACGCTCAAGTCTCACCTTGCAACGGGCTGTGAGAAATATAATCCGTCACTGTAGTTCAAGATTCGCGTAGATTAGCAAAGAAAAGCGAATTGTCAATGTGTCATTCTTGAATAAGATAAATATATTCTCGGAATTTATAAGGGACATCAGTTTAAATAGATTTCAGAATGAAACAAATGACCGCCTGGAAGCGTTTGGTACGAAAAGAAAACTTACAAGTGTTGGCAAACCTAAATGAATTGGGTTCCCCATATCTTTTGTTAACTCTAAGATTCTTTAGTTCCTGATTCCCAAATACAAAGTAAAGTTAAGGAAAAAAGGAACCGCATTGATCTTTGTTTCTTCCATTTTTTAATCCATCACTTTTTCATTTAAAAAATGGTATCTTGCACCACCACTGACTTTAGAAAACGGTTCCTAATAAACTTTTTTTTTTCGTTGCACTGTTCCTGCTGAGAATGAAGTTACCACATTCTTCCGCATTCAGTTTTGATGTTATTGTCGACACTGGTGTTGTAAATCTTGAATGGATATTTTCATGCAATTTTTCCAAGATATACTTGGTGTTTTCAAGTGTTAGAGCTCTAATATTACTTCAGTCTTTCCAACCACAGTGTTCTAACATATGGACTGTCAGTCATTAAAAGAAAATAGAATATTTTTAAAGAGTATTTTACCGTTGGAATGTTACTTTGCTATAGTGAACACATTCACTTTGGTAATGTACTTAGAGGTCTAAGTGACGCCAGTTTCACTTACCTAGTTATGCGTTGCTTCTTTACTTCTCCTTTTTCACACAGTATTTTGGCTCTCCAGTAATGCAGCCTCAAAATCTTCCAAAAAATATTTGCGTAGCAAACCCGTGATTTGCCACAGAGATGATCGCATAAGAAAACCTTTGATCATCGATGCGATTTTGTTTTCAAAACATGATTTTCGCTTCAAAGACCGAAATGTTAACGGATGAGAGAGGATGGACTCTTCAGCTCAAACATCTGTCGAAAGTATGAGAAAGTATATTTCTTCTGAATCCTTCTTCATATATATATATATATATATATATATATATATATATATATATATATATATATATATATATATATATATATATATATATATATATATATATATATATATATATATATCTGATTAACCTTGTTCTTTCCGTTGGTAAATGTTTTCTGAAAATCAACAAGACATTTATTATTATCTTCTTTGACAGCTTGATACCTAGGCTTCTTTTCAAGTTGTATTAGCTTTATTTGAGAGATCTGATCATAAAACAACGCAAAAAAGGAGCATATTACAGTTGCCTCACAGTATCATTGCAAAACATTTCTTATATAAAACCTTTGCTCATGCGGTGGACATAGCATTCTCTCTCTCTCTCTCTCTCTCTCTCTCTCTCTCTCTCTCTCTCTCTCTCTCTCTCTCTCTCTCTCTCTCTCTCTCATGGAAGCAGGTTTCCGAGAAAACTGGAAAGTAACATCCTAACAGAATATACAGATGACAGCCGGAATAGCGCTCGACACCAATGCATTCACCAAATCGCAAGCAATAACGTTGCACAGTATCGTTGGAAACAACGGGATGCCGTTACTGGTTTTGCATTCAATCTGTTCTTGGTCCTTCTGGTGTCCTGGAATCTTTCGTTCGCCCTCCTCCACCCACGGACGCTGGGCGTTTAGCAATGCTAAGCATTCGGGGATTCCTCTTTGGCCAGCTGCTGTCAGCTGCGACCGCGTGGGTTTGGGACCTTTAAAGCAAGTTATTCGTGAGTTTCGTTGTAGAGGAGAGCTCGAGTTTAACTGGGATAGAAATGGGTGACAATTGCCCAGAGCGTGAGAGTTAGATGCACGTGGGGAGAGAGAGAGAGAGAGAGAGAGAGAGAGAGAGAGAGAGAGAGAGAGAGAGAGAGAGAGAGAGAGAGAGATTTTAGTCTTATGTGGATGGGAGGATGTCCCAGCTTTTCAAGGAAGAATATCCACAGTAGAAAATTACAATAAGCAATTAAAACTACGAATAAATCTTATAATACACTTACGAAGAGAATGCATACGATTTTTAAACTGGCATGTTATGCAAACGTAATTTTTACACTAGACCATGTGAATGAAGACCCCCACCCCACCCCAGCGGTAAAGTTTTCGAAAAGGTTTTGCTCCGTTTGGTTTTGAAAAATTCCAAAAACTATTATTGTATTTTGCAATTTTAAGGAAAATAGTCCATGTTATAGTTATCCACCAATCATAAAGTCCCATTCCGTATTTTCTATCTTTTATTCAGTTACAATTTTCGGGGTCCCAAGAAATGGACAGTTATTAGAAAACAACAAACATTATCAAGTTGTGTTTTTGGAGATCTTTAAAAAATTCCAAAGATTATAACTGATAGAAGGTATCTTACCTTCGAGTTTTTTTTTTTTTTTTTTAATAAAAGTCACTTTGGAAACATATAGACGAATTGCACATCACAAGACAACGAACAATAATATCTGCGTCATTCAGGTTAAGTCTGTCGATATCTCAGCAGATGAAATAGCTCATCTCCTGCTTTAATATCAAATAGAAATAGCCATATCAGGTGACTGAAGAGGTTAGATGAAACTCTAAACGATTCAGAAGACTGTCGCTCCGTCACCAGGATGAGAGAATACTCGTAGGAAGAAGGCGTTAGTCTCATTGAGCGCCCACCACCCTCCTCTTCCCTCCGTTGCAATGACTCAACCACTTTTGGCCGCTGGTCAATACAACTTACCATCCTCTCCCAAGATGAGACTCGTTATTGAAAAGCAACTGCCCTCCCGGGAAATTTTCGGATGATAATTTAAAATTGTTACGAATATTGACAAGTTTCTTCTTTTTTTTTTAACCAGGTGCGTTCTTTACAATAACTTCGATTTGGATATCGCAATATTTCAAGGATTTCCTAACCTTCACTCAGGGTTAAGACGCATAACCAGTTCTTCCTTAACATTTTCTTTTGCTTTTCCACTCCAGTATAAATACGGACGACTGCAGTTTGGCCACGAAAGAAGCAAAACTAATCCCAGGTGGGAGGGAAACTCGTTTGAGCAGAAGCGAAACAAATGAAACGACATTCCAATGACGAGGTCGGGGGAACAGGTAGGCGTAATGTGTTATTGCGGTCTCAAACTTTCACACAGTCTTGGGGACATCGCGTCTAAACAAACGCTCTTTAACTCCGTTGTTTGTTTTCGTCTTACTACGCTATTTTGTTTGTTTGGCTCACACTACGCTTATTGGCCAGCTTCTGTCTCTGCCAAAATTCTTCGAGGACGCTCTATCGCGTGTGATTTAACCGCACGCGTATATTTTTAATGACTGTTCCGTAATGTGCTCTACGCAGTCGTAGATACGTACTTATGTGTGCTATAATTTATTACAATTTTTCTAGACAATTGTTTATATATATATATATATATATATATATATATATATATATATATATATATATATATATATATATATACATATATATATATAGTATATATATACTTATATACATATATATATATATATATGTATATATGTTTATGTTTATATATGTGTGTGTATACATATATTAAAATTAAGTTAAAGTCCTCCTGGGTCTCTGTAGGCTTATAGGGCAGGCGCTGATCTCCTGTTTCTTAGGCCGACAACCAGTGGGGGGAGAGGTCCCAATGCATATATATATATATATATATATATATATATATATATATATATATATATATATATATATATGTGTGTGTGTGTGTGTGTGTGTGTGTGTGTGTATGTATTTATAACAGGAGAGATACCCCGATTTCGATTTAGGATCGATTAAAAACGCATTAGGCATGATCCGTCAAAACCTACAGTGCCTTTGCTAACATAAGCATTGAATTGAGTACGGGAGGAAGGCGGGGGCGGGGGCTAGGGCATGGAGCTGCCTGACTAATGAATGCGTCCACAGTTTATGAACTGGGTTCAGTAATGAAGTAACTTGAGAAAAGTAAAACACGGGGCTGCGATGCAGATTGATTCTGGTTGAAACTGAGATGACACCCTGTCTACTAATTAGACTGTTGTGCAGAATATGGAATGAGGAAACAAAGTCTGATGATTTGAATTGGAAGTTATGGCAAAGGTAACAAAGAAAGGAGACTTGACTGAGGCATTGCACTTACGTTGCTTGTAATAATAATATTTTATATGTTTATTCTTAACAGGCTGGAGAAAGAATATTAAAAAGCTTGGATATGAACAACCTGTTTTTTTCAGAAAATGACAGGTGTTGCATGGATCAAATATTTGTGCCAATTCCTATTTTGCAGAAGTGTACTGAAATTCAACAACTAAAAAATGAGGCGAAGTTTCTCCGGCGCAATCGAGTTTTCTGTACAGCGTATATTCAAGGCCACCGAAAATAGATCTCTTTTCGGTGGTCTCGGTATATTGCTGCATGAGCCGCGGCCCATGAAACTTTAACCACGGCCCGGTGCCGGCCTGTCCTATATCGTTGCCAGGCGCGCGATCATGGCTAACTTTAACCTTAAATCAAATAAAAACTACTAAGACTAGAGGTCTCCAATTTGGTATGTTTGATGACTGGAGGGTGGATGATCAACATACCAATTTGCAGCCCACTATCTTCAGTAGTTTTTAAGATCTGAGGGCGGACAGAAAAGATGCGGACGGACGGACAAAGCCATCCCAATAGTTTTCTTTTATAGAATACTAAAATCCCCTCTGGTGGCTTTGTTGATTACGAGAAGGATTTTTCAGAGACTATTAAATTACGTAAGGTACTGAGTCGCTATGGCAATTCCGCTAAATATGCAAAAGCAAATTGAAATTATCCATGAAGTAGATGCAATGATAATTTCGATGGAATCTTGTCAAGTGAATAACTGTAAAAAGTGGAGTGCTACAGAGAAATGATATGTCACCTTTACTGTTGCCATTCTTATTTATTTTAAAAGTTAATGGAGACGGTAGAGGACGTTTAGACTGGAGAAACGATAGAAATGGGACATACGTAGAAAATGCAGGGGACAACTGTTTTAATCAGCTCAACACCACAGGCTTTACAAAGCTTGCTGAATAGAATGCCATACATATCTAGAGAGATGGGAATCAAGATAATCAAGAAAAACAGAATAAGAACGGAGTATACACAAAGGGATAAAAATAACAATGAATGGGGAGAGGATTTATAAGCCTGAATTTTCCAAGTTTTTAGAAACAAAGGTATCCAGCACAGGCCCTTTTGAACTGGAATTCAGTGAAATGATTGAAAAACGCCCGTCCAGTCAAACAATGGGCAGGCTGTATCAGAATATGACAAAGAAACTATCAAAAAGACTTTGATCGATTTGAAGAGAATATCAGGAGTAAGATCGCAGGATATTGTGAAATGATACCATCAGGAAAATTACGAAGATCTGTGTGTAGACGGGTTAATGACGAAATGGTGATGGAGATGGCTTGGACGGGTCCTTCGCACACCCCCCTGGATAAGAGGGCGTGATAGTGGCAGCAGAGTTGCTGTAGCAAGGCCAGCGAAAATTTAGATGAGAACTGTAACACTAGAGATTAGTGTGTATAAATGTGTGTGTATATATATATATACAGTATGTGTGTATATATATATATATATATATATATATATATATACATATATATATATATATATATATATATATGTATATATATGTGTACATATGTACATATATATATATATATATATATATATATATATATATATATATATATATATATATATATATATAGAGAGAGAGAGAGAGAGAGAGAGAGAGAGAGAGAGAGAGAGAGAGAGAGAGAGAATATAGCTAATTCAAGTAAAACTATGAAATAATTAATTGAAATATGAAATAGATGACACTCTGAAGAGGAATACGAAGAAATAAAATTACTGCATTCAAAGAGAGAGAGAGAGAGAGAGAGAGAAGCAAAGAAACTAAACACTGAGACAGTGACTAATTAAAACACGCAGCAGAAAACCTACTGTAGTTTCCTTTTTAAGTCCACGAAAATATTTTGGAAGCGATGCGTCACTCATCCCGAGCCACGCCCACCTTTTTTCCCCTAGAAGGAACGAAAGCAAATGAGGCTTATCACCTCATACACTTTCCTAGCCCAGGCCCGAAGCAACCCGGAAAATGGAAAGTTACGGTGATTATCCCGAGAGGGGTCAAAGTTTGGTCTGACCTGCCTGCCACGTTTCGGTAACAAGGCCATTAGCGTTTTATGACCCATAATATCGATCCTTCTTTTTTGCAGCCGAGGTCTGTGGTGTCACAGTCAATGATCTAACGTCCTAATCGGAAAATCAAGAAGAATCATTTCATCAGATATTTGCATCGGTTACACCCGTAGCATGATGTGAGCGGACATTTTTATCAACTTCCGTCAAGTAGAAAAGTTTAAGAAGATGATGAATTTCAATTCGATAAAAATGGCAGGTGAGAAGAAGCAGAATTCAATAAAACAGTGAAATAACTTAGCCCACTTATTTATTATTATTATTATTATTATTATTATTATTATTATTATTATTATTATTATTATTATTATTATTATTATTAGAACATAAACACGATTCCTATTGAACAAGCCCACAGGGGCCACTGACTTGAAATTCAAGCTTCCAAAGAAAACTATGAAACAATTCAGTGAAGTATGAAACAGACGAGAAATATTAAAGAAGAATACGCAGAAATAAAAGTGTTGCTGAACTCACTTCAATGAGAATCAAGTGAATTCACACGAATTCCTTCCAGAACAGAAAGAGGTAAAGAACAAACCTAAGCTGGAACCACGCACAAACCTTCTGCTGGAAACAAACCACAGATAATTTATAGAATGGTCAACAGGTAAGGTCATTCAATTAAGGTATGGTCGACGTCATTAAGTGGGAGAAGTCAGTTCGTTCTTTGTTTATTTATCTAAGGAAGAGCTTTTTAAAATGATTAATTAACTAATTGTGTATTTTTTAAAGCATCTTATTTTTTCAAATCTTGAAATCTATTTTATTTTGTAAAAGGAAAATATGTAATTTACTCAATATTTTAAATTAATAATTAGTTTCAGTATAAATTTGTTAAGCTATTAATGAGAGAGAGAGAGAGAGAGAGAGAGAGACCTGGGGGGAGGGGAGGGGGGGGCGAGGAAGCGGGTTTTACCTCTCACAACATATTATCACAAGACTCCAGAGCCTGCATCAGTTCCAAATATGCACAGGACAGAAAATCTTCAAGCAAGAGAACTATTTTCGGTCAAATATTCCCAGTTGACAGGTTTTGATAAAACCGGTTTAATCTGATCATATTGTCCTTTTTTACATGACCTATAGGCAGCTAATGACGTCGTGACGTCATTGCCTCTATCGGTCTACCCTTACCTGGCCACTGAGCCGATTAAGATAAACACTGAGACTATGTTTGGTAAGAGAGATAAATCAGAGAAGAAGAAGAAGAGGAGGAGTAGGAGGAGGAGGAGGAGGAGGAGGAGGAGGAGGAGGAGGAGGAGGAGGAGGAGGAGAGAGAGAGAGAGAGAGAGAGAGAGAGAGAGAGAGAGAAATTAATTGTTTCAGGTTCATCACGTGGATTTTAGGATTTCCTCTCAATGGGGAAGAATCTATTGTCTATCAATAAACCGTTTAAGGTGAAACTTAACAAGTAAAGATATTTTTTTCATTACCGATGAACTCTACATAGATTATCGACAAGAAAAGTAGGAAACAATAATAAGAATAGCACGAACTATAACAAAACAATAACTAAAAATGATAAAAACGTCACGGAGGCGATGATACACAACACAGAGAGAGAGAGAGAGAGAGAGAAGATGAACGAAAAAAGAAACCACGCTAAATGGAATAGCCTAAAGGCAATTCGCAGGTCCAGCAGGGGAGAAAAAATTATCCATAAACGGTGTGCCTGCACCCTCCGTAACTGGCACACTGCAGAGATAAGTCACAGATAACTGGAGATTTAGTCTTGCGGCTTCTTCCACACAGATAGCTGTTTATAGGTAACAGAGCTTCAGATACGTGGATACGCACAGCTGCATACTCGTGGCTATTATTGACTGTTACATGAACTGTATATTCAGGGCTGCTTCATATAGCTGAAGTTTTAGACCTAAGATTATTTACCGTTAGCTGGAATTTTAGACCCTAGGCTACGTATAGTAAATGGAACTTTTGACACTATGGGTACTTCCAAGTAGAATGAGCTTTAGACCTATGGCTGCGAAAATGTGGCTGGAGCTTCAGATCGTTGCCTACTTACAATAACAAAATCAAGATCTGAAAATAAAGCTTTAGACTCACTGCTATAAATTTTACAGTTCTGAAGAATGAGCTTACGAAATATTTCCACTGCCCCTATTTATTCTTTTATACAGGAGCTTCACTGCCAGTCTTTTTTTTTTTTTCTCGCCATGCAAAATTTCCAAGTTTTCCGTTCAGCGGGTTAAGTAAAAGTACTGAAAGGCCCTAGCAGCCACTCTCATAATGTGACATAGAAAACTGTTATAAACAATGTAATCACTTCGAGCATAATTATAAAGTATTTAGTATCTTAGAACTAATCACCGCGGTCGACTCTTGGTTTAAAATTTCTTCGCGTTATTTTTGAGAATATGAATCTGTACGCTACCGGGTAAATGGTGGCCATGATTACTGTCTGCATAAGAGAATAAACTAAAAAAAAAAATTATATTCTTTCTAAAAGGACAACTAACCTAAATTTCTGGTCACGCACTTGCGTGTTATCAAACCTGAGCCTTGTTTATACGATTATCACGATTTTATAATCTTCATTCTTTGCATTTTGAATCAGAATGTTTTAGAAAAATGTTACAACAATCTAATAAGCTTTGCTGAAAATTTTCAGACATAGAAATTACCAGCGTGCAGTGGACAAGTTTAGTGCTGAACCTTAGCAGTACATTTTACTATCTTCTTATAAGCTTTTTGACATCAAATATTTTTCACTCCTCAGGGCTCATAACAAGATGCCCAGCGTCTATAATTACGTGGATTTTAGCTTTGTTTAACAATCTACAGCCAACCTCATATCGATAGCCAATGGTCACAAGATGAATGATGAATTAACATGACCATTCCTATCATGAATAAGGAGGAATAAAGGGCAAGAAATTGTATACTTATTCAGCAAGTGGCATTTTCTGACCTACTGTATGATTTCCAACAAAACAAAAAGATGAGAGGAGAAAAACTTCATATTAACCTTCTACCTAGAAAGGAATTTTGTGTAAGTATTGCAGGAAAAATGATATTACAGTGTTACAAATAACATATTTACAAACAGTACCTCAATGTTCTTAAATCTTCCCCTGACTTCACATATTACTAACATTGGTCTAATGAATTCCATCTAAGGTTTCCGTTAATGCGTTGTTGCACAAAAATGTATAAGATAATAATAGACTACATTTTTTATAGATTGAAAGACAATGATACAAGTCTGTGCTCAGCTTGGAAATATCACAGATGTTTATAACTCATTTTCTGTTAATCATTCCCTCTGAATGTTTATATTTCTGTCTGTGAGCCAACTCCCGCCTACCCCACCACACCCTCTCTCTCTATCTCTCTCTCTGCCCAGAATTATTCTTTACAGTTGTTGCTCTCAGTAGGTTAGCTGTGCGTTGCCGGCTCTTCCTTCGTCACGAATAATGGCCGTTGCCGATATTCGAAACTACCTTGCGTGTAGGTCAGGAGGGAGGGGCTTTCGATTCGAAAACTTCACAACTGACCCTTTTTTCGTTTACCAGACTTGGGACTCTTTTACTCCTTATAGGATTCCTGAGACCGTTATGATGTTTGATATTGCTTTTGTTTGATATATTTTATTTTGTCCACTTGAACATTCATTTATCTTCTTCTTCTTCTTTATCCTCAGCTTTTCCCATCTTTATATGGGGTCGCTGTTTGTTATTAGTCTTCTCCATCTTCTGCGATCATGCACCATTACATTCATTTATCTGTCTCTAATAAATGAATAAGTAAAGGAACAGATTAGTCAGTATATATATATATATATATATATATATATATATATATATATATATATATATATATATATATATATATATATATATATATGTATATATATATATTGTGTATATATGCAAAAAGCGAAGTTTACTTGTAAAATACCAAAAGAAAAATTAGAAAGATAATATGGTGCTGGCCAATGTCACCTCTGAGCAAGATGATATGAGTCTCACTTCATAGTTTATTTGTTATTTGTCTTATTGATTTACTTTGTCATTTATTCATTTATTTAATTTGTTCCTCCTTGTTATTTCTCTTTCATAGATCATTCTTTTCTTCTCAGTTTCCATAACAATGAAGTAAAGGTATCCTTGTGTACACTGATGAAGAAATAGATTTGAACAGAATGATAGGCAGGATATCTAATTACCCTGATACTGAACGCCAATCAGCCTGTTTATGATAAAAACAAAAGAGAGACGTAAAGTATGTCAGCTTCTTAAAACATTGTCAAAGATATTCCCCATTCACCTAAGAAGCTTAGAGATAATGTGGCACTTTTGAAAAAATCACTTGTATGAAAGAAATGTCTCGAAAATAAAAGAATGTGGATCAAATCCCATGTAAGTCTTGTGACAATTTTTCATTAGTCAAGCTGGAAAAACATTGAGAGAGGAATATAATAACATCAAAAATATATAAATTATGCACATAGTTACAGGGGCAATTTTCGTTCAAGTCAGTGAAAATAATTATGCCATCAGTTTGACACGTGCTCAAAGGTGGTTTATTTTATCGATCTGTTAGGAAGAAATATAACTGGAATCAGTTTGTGAAAAGAAGTTTCCGCAAGGGATATTAAATCTGAGCCATTTCTTTAAAAGTAATCGGGAAAACTTATAAAATGTCAGGGAGGCAGTTCGTCAGGTCTTAATGGCAAAGGTGTGGGCTCACCTGGTCGAGACAGCCGAGATTTGTCAATGGAGCATTGACCTTTGTCACAAATGAGGTGACGCGTCCCTCTCCTTCTTTTAGGTACTAATCATTTTTCACCCTCTTGTACGATCATTTGTACTGTCTCCTTAGCATGTGTAATGTAGATTTCTTTCATCAAATATCTGTTTTCTTGAAGGTGTCTTAATTAAAGGCGCGTACTTCGTGCTTCATCGTGGTATCTGCATATATGCAGTGCGTGTTCAAGTGATTCCAAGCTAACTTACATCTCTCTCTCTCTCTCTCTCTCTCTCTCTCTCTCTCTCTCTCTCTCTCTCTCTCTCTCTCTCTCTCTATTTATATATATATATATATATATATATAGGCTATATATAGTGTATATATAAATATATATATATATATATATATATATATATATATATATATATATATATATTATATATATACAGTATATATATATGTGAATTTTATCACATCACCGTGATTCATATACAAGCATTAGAAAGGGAGAGAGAGGTATATGTATACATACATAATTACATGTATGCATATACATTGCATTATTCAGTAACATGTTAATTTATTTCTAGACTTACGAATTCACTAATGAAAAAATAAAGACAAATCTATTTATACTTACGTGGCAACAGTTTCCCACGGTTACAGGACCAGACGTGTTGATAACTATCGCCATATCACTGCACGCCCTCAGTGCCGAAGGTGAGCATGTTGCAATGGGCATTCACGATTGGACACGGCATCTTCTGAATGGGCTTTCTCTCTCTCTCTCTCTCTCTCTCTCTCTCTCTCTCTCTCTCTCTCTCTCTCTCTCTCTCTCTCTCTCTCTCTCTCTTTCGCCCCTGTGTATATGTTGTGTATATGTGTATCTGCTTACGTTTGTGTATGTGTCTATTGCTAAACAGGAGTTTTAACGTTTAACGTATCGTTGCTAAGTAACCAGTTAGTTCTTAGCCACGTAAAGTAAGTCTAATCCTTCGGGCCAGCCCTAGGAGAGCTGTTAATCAGCTCAGTGGTCTGGTTAAACTAAGATATACTTTTTTTTAACGTATGGTACAAAATCGCAATTTCTTGTAAGATGGAAAATCAAATTGTTGCACTGATATTGTTTATTAGGTAATTTCAACAACGCATTTTGTGTTATGAAAAAATTCCGCCGCAAAATCATTATTCTTCATTTCTAACATCTCAGAATCAAAATGAACGAAGCTACTTTTATTAATATCATCAAGTAAATGTGTTCATTAAGAATAAATGGGACACCTTTCAAAACGTAAATGAACCACATGGTAATGTTAAAACAGTGGATTATTAAAAACCGATTTTTCCCCAAAAATCTCCGATAAAATGAATTGGCAATTGCAAGGAAATATCAACACCTACCACAATAACGTAGATGACGGTAATACCTTCAAGCATGCAGTATTTAATGGTCACCCACGACTGTAGTCTATCTTAATAACTATATTATCTTCATACTGAACGGTTTATTCATCAGGCTTTAATAGTGTTGTCATAAACAATATGTATATCTGCATTTTTATTTACATATATATTATAACAAATATATAACAAATATATATATATATATATATATATATATATATATATATATATATATATATAATATATATAATTTTATATATAATGTATATAATTTTCGTGTTTACGTCTCTATAGTCTATATAATTACAGCGTATCTCGCAGATGCTGCGGGTGAGTCAAGAACTCGAGAATCAACCGGCCAGAACAACCTTTTTGTTACCATTCACCTCAAGATTGTAGAATGCTCCATTTTCGTCTGTATCCACTCAGCCATTTAACCTGTCTCTTCCTACAAGGCGGCTAGGCGGTGACTAGACATAATGTGAGCATTCATGCCCGTCTCGGTGTCTTCAAATGTGAAGTAAATAAATTTCTGAGACATCCCCCTCTCTCTCTCTCTCTCTCTCTCTCTCTCTCTCTCTCTCTCTCTCTCATACACACCGTTTTGACAGTTTCTTTAAACAAATCAAATTTTGACTCGAGTTCCGATGGCAGCAGACGACTTTGTTAACTCCGACAATAGTACTATCTCCGGCTGATAATAAAACACCGAAACTGTGTCGCCA
Organism: Macrobrachium rosenbergii; assembly: GCF_040412425.1. NCBI lineage: Eukaryota > Metazoa > Arthropoda > Malacostraca > Decapoda > Palaemonidae > Macrobrachium > Macrobrachium rosenbergii. Next base: position 37,337,967 of record NC_089787.1, read on the forward strand.
GCTAATATCAAATCGGTCAGGCAACCGGTGCCACCCACCAACGAGATAAGTTTTCAAACAGGATGCATTGTCGCCAAGATCTTGTGATTTATTGATTTATGCACGCTCAAAGTGTGCACGCGCCATGTGCATAGCGATGCACCAAGAGAAGATGTTGTTAACTTTCGTCGCATTCCCTTGCCGTTGTTAAAACAAGTCAGACTCATCTTACCATTCATGTCCTAATCTCTCAGAAATTCATTTATGAATCTTTAACCAAACTGTGGTTCTATTGATGGTTAATTTTTATCCAGCGTGGCTAGAAAATCATTCGTGTATCCTCCCCACTCTTGCTTCTTTTCCTTTTCCTTCCTAAACTCATAAATGTTACCCTCTCGCGCATTTGAACCACTGGTTTTATTCTCTCGCCGAAGCCAGGCTAATAAATCTGTTACTATATTTTCAGTTCGTCCTTTTCAAGTCTGTAAGTGTGTAGATGGTTTCTTTACATCACAGTTTGAATGTCTTCCTTATGTCACTTTTTCCCATACCTTTTCATATTCGTACACCATTTCATTACTCTAAGGCCGATAGAGATTCCTGATTATCCTTGCAGTAGGCGTAGCGCACCTATTCTAAATGTGTCCTTCAGGTATCTATTATGCATCCGTCTCATATTTTACTGAGCATCAGGTCCATATTAACTGGTCAGATCTGTTGAAGTGTCACATACTTTCCACCTGGTTTTGAATTAGTAGTTAGGCGCCTCCTTTATATTTAAGACGTGTTGGTATTTATGGGCCAATTTGCAAAACGTTCTTCAAAATGCAGCCGAAATACTGTTAAACTTCACATGTCCTTACTTTAATGGGACTTCTTTAAACCTGAATTTATTTTGTTGCGAAACCTTTTAACAAATCATTGCTAGGACATACACTGTTACATATAAACTAATAGCATTTTGGCAACAATCAGATAAATGATAGAACAAATGATGCGTTGAGCTAACACATTTTGAAAAATATATTGAGAGAGAGAGAGAGAGAGAGAGAGAGAGAGAGAGAGAGAGAGAGAGAATATTTATTTTAGAGGAATCAAAGATGAACAAGTATGATAATGATAACTGTTTCTTGTGCAATTCTTTGAACAATTATCCATTTGTTTAATCACCAAATAAGATATTTCGCTCACTGTTGCTCTATAAGCAAAAATATCATTGATGCTGGATCGCTATTAAGTACTTTTAATGAGTTAATATTTTAAGTTACTTCAAGTTTATTACTTCCTCAATTTTCTCAGAAAAACTGGACAGGAAGTGTTGCGTTGCAACTTGTTACAATTTCTGAAGGCGTAGTAGGTTAAAATAACAATTCCATGTCGTTAACGGTGAAATGTATTGATTTTTTAGACAAATGAACGCCAAAATACGACGGAGTTGGTATAAGGAAATTATAAGGAAGCCGCTCCTAATGAATGGAACGGTGTACAGGTGACGGTATAACCGGGAGTGACTCACCCCAGGCCAAATGACGTCATTCTTCAAGGGTCATCCTGTGGTTGCAAAGCAATGCAAATTATTTTTGCTGGATGATATAAATCAAAATACTCGGTACTAAAAAGAACTACGGCCTATAAATACGAAGAGCTGTATTAAAATGCATGTCACGAGACTTTCAAGATTTTAGAGTCTATTTTGCAGGATTGTGATAATTAGGAGTACTGCAAACAATAGATAGCTTAAAATTTGTCGAATATATATTTTAATGGCTCATTTGTTTTCAATATCTTGATTAAAGTGCGTATAATCGAAAAAAATGCATTTAGTCGATCGTATTTTGTTTTGTTTTCCTTGGTAGAATCGAGGAGTCTTTCGTCTATAGTTTTTGTTGTAAACCTTACATCATTGGAACGTAGTTTTGGTCATGAGAATATGGCGCTGAATGGGGAAAGGTCAGCCCTTTCAGGGCTTTCCGACCTCAGAAAAGAGAAAGCCGAAGAGAAAGAGAACCTCTGGTGAGTTGTTTAGTTACTAGTGATGAATTGTAATCCAGAATTACGGTGTGAAATGGCTCTGAAAGGAAACTACTGGATGACAGCTATGGTGGGAGCGGCTTTCGTCTGTTGACATACCAACCACATTGAACATCTGAACAACAAATGAACGAGTTTCCTCACATAACGGTGGCTATCGAACTGTGTGAAGTGGTATGCTGGAAAGTGGCGCTGAAACATCATTGTGCTTTGATGAAATTGCCCTTTGTTGTCAAACATTCTCACAAAGGATTTACGAGTTGTGACGGGAAGAAAGGGGCGGAAGGCGTTCGCAGGTCGTATTGCTTCTTATTATGGTTTTGATTTTCCATTCGGTGAACAACTTATTCGGTTTGACGGCGTTCGGTATTTTCCAAGTCGGTATTTCTTAGGTAGAAGTCGTCAGCGCTCGGCAGGTTAGGCGTAGCATATTCGCACTAAGTAGAATCTCGGGTTCAGAAGTCACTATTCAAGTCTTAAGTTGCCGGTAGCTTAGGCAGCAAAGGTGAAAATGTTAGTGTTATCCTTTGTCCAGTTTAATGATTGATAAGTATGCCTAATTTAAACACTAGCCACTAACCCTGCTAATAATTAAGTATGCCTAATTTAAACACTGTAGCTACTAGGCTAGGCTAGCCCAACTAAGAATTAACAAGTATGCCTATTTTAAAAACTACGAGCCCAGCTTAGAATTAACAAGTAGGGTGTATCTAATTTCAAAACTAGTTACAAGCCAGTCTAGCTGTAAATGGATTATTCTTGTAATACAGTGTAACCTTCTTACAGGCTAGACTTGCACTAACCTAGCTTATGCTTATGATGTTAGTGTAAGCTTTAGTATGGCAGGCAAAGTTGCTTTAGGTATATTAAGCTTACGTGTTAGTAGGCAGAGGCTAAACCACTGTTCATTATGTTTCCATATCAAGTGTCGCCCAGCATTTGATGGGTAAAAACAGTTTTGCTGTACCCTAAGCTTCATCATGTTTCCCATCTCCAGAAAATGTGGTCACTTGTGCATTTGTTTAATCCAAGTTGAGTAATCAGTGTAGGGTACCTTAAAGATATTTCCTTATTGAAAGCGAAGGGGTAAGTTAACCCATTATCAAGACCCGGGCTACTGTAGGAATTAAAAAATTTTTTTTGGACCTCTTCTGCTTTTTGTACATCATCAGCTGCTGTTCTAAATTACAACCCTAAGAATTAGAATTCTTAGGGTTGAACAGTTCATGTTTTGTATTTCCCATTTCATTTTCCACATTTTGTAATAGGTTAGTTATGTTTTTCCAGTAAAAATTTCAATTTTTTTTTCTAGAGTTTAGACTATAACTTCTGACACTACCCACTTTTCCTTGTACAAGTCTAGTAAGATTAGGTTTCATTCCTTATGCATAATAAATGTAATGTTAGTCTAGTAAGATTAGCTTTCATTCCTTCTGCTTAATAAATGTAAACAAACAAATCATAAAGCTTAATATGTGTGTATAATTGAATTGTGATTTGCTGAAAGTTTCAGTAGGGTACCAAATCTAGAAGCTTCTTGTAGGCTTGTAAGGTGGTAACAGAATTGCTTTAAGTGTGAGGTTTTAAACACACTGAAGTCGTAATACAGTTTCATCCTTGTTTTAACACATTTCATAATAATAAAACCATACAATGCCCAAATTATAAAACATTCAGATATCAGGCTATGTATTGTACTCACCTAAATGGTGTAGAGGATGATGAGTACTGTAAATTGCGAAGTTACAAAGAATTAAAAGGTTCTTTTAACATTAGCTAGCTTACCCATCTGTTAACTCCCAAAGCTTTGACATTTTGTTAACAGTACAACGTAATGAATTTTTATTCAGTGTATTGTAATGTTAATGCATTTCAGTGTTTTATACTATTATATAAGTATCATTCAATATATTAATATACCATACTGTACTTTAAATGGAAAACTAAGAGGCAGGAGGCCAAGTTTATTGAAATTAAATTTTTTAATTTTAAAACTTGAACTATTGAGTTATTTTGATCTGTACTGTATTGTTTGGTTGTTGAGGTATGATTGTTTTGCAAAATATCTAATTATTAAAACTTTAACAATAATTGTAGAAAATACTTTGATAAAGTTATGAAAACAATGAGTACTCTACATTAATTATTATTGGAAAGTTATAATTGAATAAAAGGTGCAATGTAAAACATTATTATAATACCCTGTAGAAATTTCATAACCATACCAAACACAAATAGTATATAATTGGAAAACAAAAACATACAGCAATTATTTCAGACTAGCCTAGTCTATCGAGGATGGTGGACAAAATGCACCAAGTGTCAGTCTGATTGCAGTACTTTTGAGACTGGATGCACTCATTACAACCCCCCCCCCCTTGAGTATAACAACAGTAATGGGAAGCAAGTTTTTGAGCGGGAGAATACCGAAATCAATGGTTTAAAGGGCCACCTCCTAACTTAACCTAGGAGTCCAGGCTCTACCTGACTGCAGCTTGGGGAATAGGAATCTTTGTTGTATAACCTGTAAGTTGTAGGCTATGTGCAGTTTATATTTCACAGTGACCATCAAGCCTATCAGCAGAAAAAAAACAAAAAATTATTTGGACCACAATATGGGGGAACCTGCTGTAACCAGATAAGAAAAATACCTGTTTGTTTGCATAGGAAGTCTTTTGTGATTCTTGCAATAGGTGTGTGGTCTTGAGGAATGTAACTTCAAAGTGAACTGTAGTAATTGAGTTATTTGACAACTCCAGGTGCTCATTGTGTACAAGTGACTCCTGTGGTGGTGTAAGTAAGAATATGAGCAAGTAAGTGCTGTATTTGACAACTCTTGGTGCTCATTGTGTACAAGTGACTCCTGTGGTGGTGTAAGTAAGAATATGAGCAAGTATTTGCCAAGTAAGTGCTGTAGGCCTATTTGACAACCCTTGGTGCTCATTGTGTACAAGTGACACCTGTGGTGGTGTAAGTAAGAACATGAACAAGTATTTGCCAAGTAAGTGCTGTACCTGTTACTGTTCTGTACGTCTGAAGTTCACATGTTACTTCTGTCATGTTTTTATTATCAGAAATTCAACTTGTGGGAACTGCTTTGTGAGCCACTTCAGTAGGCTAAGGTCCTGGAAACAAGGCTAGAATAACAACAGTGATATTTTTTCCATCAGTAATCTCTTAGTCACAGTGCTCTGTTATGTAAATGGAGGTTGTTAGATTATAATTAGGTTAAAATGGGTAGACTCTTTAATTTCCTAGCATTCAGCTTGGGTCAGTATCTTAATGTTGTATCCAGTCTGAACTCGCAATAATCCTTACTAATCTACAGTGGTGGCTTATACAAGGTAAATTGTATCACAGTCACTCCTGAATATGTTGACAGTTGTGAATTATCTTGTAATGTTTTTACATCGAGAGATATGAAAGAATTGGTGTGGAAGCTGTCTATGGCTGTTGTTGGTAATATACAGTTGCTCTTAATCCTGTTATTAGCCCATATAAATTACAATTAATCAGTTCTGGAGATTTTTTTTTTACATTGTTTTAAAGAAAAAAGGATTGCCATATATATGTAGAGAAAGAAAAGTGGTTTTCATTGCCTTTATTCTAGCTTTGTCCGATGCTTTTTCACTAAGGTGAATAACCCCCAGCTTATACCAGGATTATTATTTTTGACTCCCTCAGGAACCTGGCTTTTTTAAATTTATAAAATTTTTTGCTTTTTTCAAGAAAGTTTATTTTTTAAATTGTATTTTTTAAAATCTTGTTGGCTGTAAGTGCAGTGGTCACAAGACAAGTACTGTATGAAGAAAGTATATACCGATGGTATCTTTATATTTCGAGAGTTTTTTATGTTATATCCATATTACAATGTTCAGAACAAAGGAACATGTGAATTCAATGCCCTCAGTGAATCCCAGAATAACAGTTATGGTACTGTATTCATATTTTAGGATACTATGTTATTGCATATTATAAGACATTTTGCATTAAATGTAGGAGCTTTGAGGTGAAATCTGAGGAAATCTCTTCATATTTCAGGGCAAACTATTCTCTTGTTATTTAAGCATTTATTAATGTGATGTTTAACTTTTAAACAACCATTTAAGAGTTTTGAATATTGATGCAATTTTTCTCTATTTCAGGAAAAAGATCTTAGGAGAGGTTCAGTCAAGTGAGCGCAACAAACTTCCATCGTGCAAATCTGTTCTCGTTTTAGGTTAGTTTAATTAACTTCTTTTTTTTTTACTAGTGGGAAGGTTAGGTGTAATTTGTTTACTTGGAGTTGTTTTGGATGCAAGTTTCTTTGGAGGGTTCTTATGTTCATAAAATGTTCCAAAGCACAGGTTGATGGTGCAAGTGTCAGCCCTGGTTTTTATGCAATTTATGTCGTCAGTATACGAGCAGTGAGCAATGTTAATTGATACCTAGTTTACCCCCTGACGATTTTATTTCCAGCATTCCTTGGTCAGTGCCCTCCTGAGATATCGAAAACTTAATTGAGTAACACCTCTTTCCATCCATAATGAGGTAGACATCTACATGTGATGTACAGAGACAAACCTGGGATAAGTCTGAAGGAAATGTTAATGCTGGTTAGATGGGGATATGTCTTCTGGTTACTGAAAGTAACTTTAGCTGTTTTTTACTATTCTTCCAGAGTTACCATTCTAATCCAGGCTCTTGTCAAACTCTCATAAGTTGTATCACTATGATTTTAATTTTTGACCATCAAAGTGCAGACACTACTTTTCTCTCAAAATTATTCAAGAATTAAATTATTGCCATACTGAGAAACATGATCTGTAACAATGGAGAATGTTCACTCTCAAATCACAATATTGTATACTAAGTGGTTAATGATATTAACTGCCTGGTTATGGTGTATCATGACTTGTGAGTCTTTTGTGATTTTGGGAGGGAATGTTGCATATGACAGAAAATGACCATCCAGAAGAAGTTATCTTTACTTTCTTTCTATGTATTGATTTTTATATTTGTAGTATCAGTAATGACTTTTGATGACAACGCTAGATACTGCGTGCACGGTCTGGGTTGATATTCTTGTTGGATGTAGATGAGGTATGAAAGCTAATTAATTCTGAGTCATCAGTTTATCTTCCAGTTGAAATAGTTACTTGATTGTCTTAATACAGTACAGCTGTTTAGCTTAGCATAAGAAAGAGAGATTGTTTAATTTGTTTCAAACTGTGGCCTGTGTATGGTTTCACTGTGATGCTGAAGGTTTTAGTTCCTTTCCTTTCTTCTCTTTCATTATTGTAACAGTTAAACATTTTTTAGTCCTCGGGTAGCATTTTTTTATTTTGTCCTTTTTGTTATACATGTTATGAATGATAGTAATAATTGTCACATTTCTTATTATGTGTTAACAGTAATTTAAATATGAGCTACATGTTATGAATGATAGTAATAATTGTCACATTTCTTATTATGTGTTAATAGTAATTTAAATATGAGCTGGCTTTTTGGCAAGGTCTGGAAAATAGAGTTAGCATCTTTCCATTTGAACATAGTGATGTTTTCAAAAGATGAAGTGCTTTAGTGAGATAACAGTTCTTTGAGAGGATATTTGAAATTTTCAAGGTTTTCTTCATTTCACAGGTGAGAATGAATCTGGGAAAACAACATTGGTTGCTAAACTTCAAGGCAATGAAGATCCAAAAAAGGGCTCTGGTCTCGAGTATGCATATATAGATGTTAGGGATGAATATAGAGACGGTGAGTAATATGCTTGGTTTTATTTTATCCATACAGTACTTAGTTTTAAGTATTAATAGATACCAATTATACTGTAATTTTTATAATACTTCATAAAGCATTGAAATGAGTTCTTTTTGTGCTCCTAATTATTGTAATGTGGCTTAATTGATTTTTAAAATTTTCCTTATGTGAGCGAGGTGGTAAATGAAATTATCTGCAGATGGCAAATATTGAATAGCATTTTTGTTTTACTAAGTGAAACTCTTGTCATCTTTTCTTTATATTCATTATGGTAAGTTCTTATTCCTTGGACAGATTATTTCATGTATCTTAGGTGGCTTCTTAATTGTCCTAAATGGGGTCCCATACCATATAAATTTTGCACAATATTTACCATTGCACCAAAAATTTGGATTGCATACAAATTGAAGGCATCTTGCATAGCATTGATGCAGGGATGTATTGACGCAGAATATTGCATCTTGTAAAGCAGATTGTCAAGGGCCCCCTTAATATGTTGTATCAGTGTGTTTGTTTATTGTTCTTTTGCTAATGGCAGAGGAAGGATTTATTTTTTAATAGCCACACCAGTCACTTAGCTGTCATTTCTCTGTCACAATACTTGATAATTGTATACAGTACCCATAGTTCTAAGTTCATTTAGATTAGTCATGCTTTCGAAACTGGAAAGGTGTTGTTATTTTTCTTTTTTGATATTTTCCTTTTTTTTTTAACGAAGTTACTTTTGGAAAACTTTCATTAATGTTGAGTTATGTAAGCATTATATGTATGAGTATGGGATTATGAAAGTTACATGTAGCAATTTGTTTCTTTTGAGGAAATTATTAATATTTGTGATACTTTAGATTATTTTAGATTAATTATTGATATAAAAAGACCCTGTGAAGTTAAGTGAAAGATTGCTTGGGAGAGAGTGCATTGTTGGTAATTCAGAAGGTGTTAGTCATTGGTTAATTTTTATTTTTCTGCCTTATATCTTGAATTATTTGAAATCTTGTCATAGATTATATATGAAAGCTACTTTTTTTTATATTTAGCTAAAGTTTACTTTTTCCAGAAATTAACGTTTCTTTTGCCATACTTACTGTAGGGTGGACGTTTCATTCAGTGGGTTTTATTATATGTTTTTTATTTGTTTTTGTGTTCAACCAAGTTATTGATTTATATTAAAGCTATTTTTTTTTTATATTTAGCTAAAGTTTGCCTTTTCCAGAAATTAACGTTTCTTTTGCCATACTTACTTTAGGGTGGACGTTTCATTTGGTGGGTTTTATTATATGTTTTTTATTTGTTTTTGTGTTCAACCAAGTTATTGATTTATATTTTCTTTTCTTACCAGACCATACGAGATTAAGTGTCTGGGTTTTGGATGGTGATCCTAAGCACGCAGAGTTATTAGAATTTGCGGTTAATGCTAATAACCTGGAACACACATTAGTTTTATTAACTGTTTCAATGACGACTCCGTGGGCTATTATGGACCAGCTTCACACATGGGCAACTACTTTACAAGACCACATAGACAAGTTAAATATTGATCCTGACAAGTTTAAAGAACAACAAGATTTGAGTAAGTACAGTATGTGTTTTTTTGTGTGAATGTTTACTGCTTCTTAAAAGAGTAGCAAGTCCTGTAGGACAGTTGTGTGTGATTAGAAATTGAACCCAGATGTCTGGTTTAAATTGCATCATGGTATTACTGTTAATACTAGTAATAGTATTTAATAGCCCTTTAATTAATTTTAACAGCTGATATCCATTCATCAGAAGTCTTGCTGATTTTGGTTGCTCATAGATTAGGTCAACTTTGCAAACTAAGTTATGGAAATCATATTGATACTGTACTTACGTACTCAGTAATTTTAGTCGTATAATGTGAAGATTCCAGAGGGATCATGAAATACTATATTATACTATACTACTATACAGTATTCAGACCTCTTGCTCTCTTTTTTCACCTTACTATAATTTTTTTATATTCAATCTTGGATTCATGGGGTAAATATATTTATAAATGAGAGCCTCCCTTAAGAAAGTCAGGGTCTTATTAATGGTCACATAAAGATGTTAACCACCTTCAGAATATGTTATTGGTAAAGTGTTCTCCTTCTTTTACAAAGGTATTACTCTATATAGTTTTATTGGTTTCTTATGTAAGAGAAAGTGTTTGGAATGTTAATCATTCTGATTAGATGTTATCACCCGTGAATAGGACATTCCTAAACACGTTTTTACACATCAGAAATCTTAAGGGAAAATAACTGAAATTTTCTCGCTGACTTTAAAATGCAAGTAAGGGTTCCTCTTGCACATTATTACAATGATTCTTAGGCATGCTGATATTTATTTTAAATTGCTCAGTACCTATTTCCAGTTTCTTTGTAATTTTCATTTCTTGTTCAAGACAAAATCTTCTAGCCAGAACTGTTGGAGTCTAGTAAGGACTTTGTGAACTAATTGAATTAATTTTAAAAGTAATGATAATGAAAATGACCAGTTTTTGCTTATTTTTTTAAATGCCAGGGGCTCACTGAACCCAGAATGTACTTAGGATGTTTGGATTATTATTAATATATTTCTTTACTGCAACAAAGACTACACAGTAACATTTTTATGCACTCTGAGGTCACCTGAATAATTAATCTTAAGTGATGGACGAAAATTTGAGTTACTGTACATCAAGTTAAAAAATTTGGATATCCAAATAGAAGGAGATCAAAAGGAATAGGTGATAAAGGAGACAGTAATGCATCTGCAGTTTGAAGGAATGTTTCAAATAACTTTCATGTTGTCAAATTTGTGCTGCCCAAAGCATACTGTTTCAGGAATGGAATATCTTGAGAAGTTTTTCATCATTTGTTTTGGCAAAAGACCCTTGGAGAATGAAAGTACTGGTTTAGTGATGAGACGAGTGTTCTGTATTCAATTTTGGAAAGTATACCAGCTGTTTTAATACTGTTAGTTACAACTTGAGGTGCATACTTAATTAAGGTAGAAGTATCTGATGAAGTGAGTAGCTCTGTCAGCCATTTACTTTTCAGCTTGGAAAAGAATACAGCTGTTTTAGTATTGATAGTTACAACTTTAGGTGTGTACCATTAAGGTAGGAGTAGGAGCTCTTTCAGCCTTTTGCTTTTCTTCCTACTTAGCTGTCCAACTTCTTTAACTTTGTTCAACTTCCTTAACTTTACCCTGCTACACTTTTCTATGTTTATTCAAGATCAAATACTTTGGGTGACCCCTGTAAAACTTTAGAAATGTGAATTATTTGCCTTGTTAAATTACTTAATTTTAATAATAAAAATATGTTGCATGAATAATTCTTTGCCCTCATACTAGTTTTTGACTCATCTTTTATTCCCTTCCAGTGACAAGGTTATGGCAAGACTATGTTGAACCTGGAGATGAATTAGAAGCAGGGTCTCCCATGAAACGGTCTTCACGGAATTTGGAAAATGACGACGAACCTGTTTTACCTCTCCCAGATAATGTCTTAACTAGAAATCTTGGCCTTCATGTTATAGTAGTTGTTACAAAGGTATGTTGCCTTAAGATATAATGCTGCATCTTTGTGGAATTTTCAGTTGTATATGTAATTAACAGGGATATTTCAGCAGTTGGTGGTAAATTTATATTTAACATTTGTTGTGATTATTTCACTCCTTATTTTTAAGGTATAAAACTACTCTCTGTGATTAAGGTTTTGAAACTTGTTGGTGAGAAGTAGCTTGAATAAAGGCAGGTTTCATTATTATAAGTATGGTGTGTTTTAGATATTAGATTTGGTTGAATGCATAGTTCTCTGGACATAGGAAAGCAATTCTGAATGGAAATGTAATTGGTAGACTGTGTGCTTGGAAAGGATAATTTAGAAACAATGGAATACAGGCAGTCCCCGCTTACCGGTGGCATTTGTTAACAGCGTTTCAGTGTTATCAGCAATGTCATAAATAACTTATGGTAACTGTGTAGCTCAGCACAGGACATGGAGGGGTTGGGGATTAGTTTGCCTTGAGACTTGGTGGGGGACGTATTGCCCTCAGTATCCCATGACATCTTTTTATTTATTTGCTCATAAATATACCCAGGGATTGCCTTTGGTTTTAGTTCTTATCTTTTATGATTGTATGTTGGCTATAATTGTAATTTGGCAAAGAAATATAAGAAAAAACATGTATCCCTCAAAAAAGTTACTGCATCTCCCCATCTCAGTAAATCTTGTAAATATTTTACAACAGATATACATTACTCAGAATTTGTTACTGATTTTAGTTCTTATCTGTTATGATACTGTGTGAGCTGTAATTATAATTTTGCAAAATAAAATATAATAAATGATTAGAAAAAACATGTATAACTTGATAAAATTAGCACATTTTTACAAGTGTCTTGTAAAAGAGGCCCCACACAGGGTTGTGAATAATCACTCGACTTTCTGTGAAAGGTAGTAAAAAATTTTAGAATTTTTTTCTTACATCATATGCATTTGCATATCTTCCTCTTTCCATTGATGTGTTTATTTTTTTAAATTGGCCAACCTTAAAGTTTTCCCTTGTCTGGGGTTGTGTTTAATATATATTTAGCTCATCCCTTAAGGGTTAAAAGTTTTTATTTGACCTTGTAATTCACTGCTGGAATTCATCCCAATCCTGAAGTTATTTTGCAATGTTTTTGAGGTCATGGCCCTTTTGTCCTTCCACCTACTTTGGTTCTTTCAGGTAGTATATGATTAGTAGGGTTGTGATGAAACTTTTTTATTACATGAAACTTTTCCTCAAATTAACACATTAATTCATAGTTGAAGTTTTTAAATCTGCTGAGACCAAAACTTGTAGGTTTGACCGGCTGTTGCCCTTATCCACAGAATAAAAAGTAATATATAATTCATGATTTTGTATGAAAAATTGTGCTTTGTGTAGTAAAAACCTTTTTTTTTTCTGCTTTCAGACCGACTATATGACTACGTTAGAAAAAGATTTTGATTATAAGGAAGAACACTTTGATTTTATTCAACAGTCAATTAGAAAATTCTGCCTTCAGTATGGTGCAGCCCTCTTTTATACATCTGTAAAAGAGGATAAAAACTGCGACCTGTTGTACAAGTATCTAGTCCATAAAATATACAACTTTCCCTTCAGAACTCCAGCACTTGTTGTAGAAAAAGATGCTGTATTCATGTAAGTATCTGTTGAGATATGTATTTTAAATAATGAAAATGATAATTTTAGGTAGTGTGTGATAAGAATTATGAATTTATAATATGTATACAGTATTTCCTGGCATTGAAGGCACATCACAGTTTTGGCTCTCAGAATTTGGAGAAAAAAAAATAAGCAGAAAATAAGATATGAATTCATGAGATGATGTCTTTGTTTTGGTTGGTATGCTGTCTGCATTTTACTTTCTCAATGCTTCGAAGTACTGTGGCTTGAGCTGGTACAGCATATTGATTTTTGTAGTGTCATTTTTAAAAAATATTTGGTTTTATGTCTCAAGTTCACTGATATTCATATTTAATAATTTTCTGAAGTTGACATACTAGCAAACTTGAAAGACTTGAACAGGTTACCAAGTATTGTAGCTGGTACCAACTTCTCAGCTATATGTTTTGTTAGAAATTTTCTTGGCTGGTAATGTTTAAGTGCGCAGATGGATGGGGCTACAGTTAGTGTAGTATATTGGAAATAAAGATTCTGATAGTATGTTATCCCAGACAAAGGAAAATTAAACACCACGGCAGGAATTATTAGAAATACAGAACAATATCTTATTCCATAGATACAATTTGTTAAAACACCACATGAATATGACATTCCAAACAGAACAGAATAAAAATAGAACAGATTAAAATCCACACAATAGAGATATCACAAATAAGAAGACATTTTAATCAGGAAAACCTGAAATTAATCTCCACATAGTTACAATTTATAAAAGTACCAAGCAAACGTGTTTAATTATGATAGTGTTGATGTAGTGAGATTTGCCGATATGGGCATAATTCTAGTGACTAAGTTTATTTTTTATCTTTTTTTTTATGCCTTTAGTGTATTTAATATTTTAACTAAGTATAATTTATACACATTATTCAATAGCAGGTAGATCCAGGAGTTCTAATTACTATTTAGCAATGATAAGCTTCCATGGGGATTAGGATAGGCTTATGGAAAATGAAACTTTGGCTTCTAGGATGCACAGTAAGTTTCCAAGACTTGTATCATAAAAGAATAAGTGTTGTCTTTTGACACTGGGAAATATGGTTCACGTTGCTTTATGATATTAAATATTAGTCAAAGAGAAGAAAGCATTTGCAATGCACAGTGTATCCTGCAGAAAACTAAAGGTTTCAAGTCTGCTCATCAGCTTCATGTTGCTTTTTAATTGCTGTTTTGACCTAGAATTATCATACCATGTATCTATATACAAATATCTATTAACAAGAGTTTTAAAAAGTAAGATGCACAGTGCCTATAATGATTTTTCATTTCAGTCCAGCCGGATGGGATAATGATAAGAAGATCGCCATTCTATACGAAAACATGCACACTTTCAGTCCCGAGGACTACTATACAGATGTAGTGGTTAAACCTCCAGTTGTTAGGAAGGCAAGTATTTTTCAGTTACATCTTTTTATTATTTAGACTTGGGAAGGAAGAAATGGGAAATTGAAAGGTTAGAGAGGACAGAATCATTCAAAATTCTAGTGATTATTTTTTATTTTTTTTTTTTTTTTTTTTGCATCATTCTTCATTTGAGGGGATTTTCATGGTGGTTATGTATTTTGATTGAGAATATATAGAATTTGTGGAAATAACCTAAGAACTTTGTACAACAGTATTAACCCTATCCCTTATTATCCCGAATATTCTTGTGAGTAACTATGATGTATTCTTACAATGACGAGAATACTCATTCATACTTGTAAAATATTCCTACTTATTTTTGTCTTCCCAATTTTACTCATTCTTTGATGAATTCCCACATTCTACATTTCCTATCCCCATAGGAAATGTTTAGTATGCATTTTTGTCAATAGATAGCAGTGTGCCTTGTTTACTTATGAACTAACAATGTCAGACACTGCCTCTGCAAAATTCTCTCCAAGTTCATAACTTTCAAGGCATGGAAAAAATACTAAATTTTGAATTTTGCACGGATAAAAATTTTATTTTCTTCGTTTTGCTCTCCAACATCCAAAGTAATTCTGTATAATATTGCATAATTTAAAAATACAGTGAAAATACAAACGTGGCATATTTCAAATTTAACATCTTAAGTTTTATAAATTTTTCAAGAAAAATTATGCACTACAAATTATACAGAACAACTAAAAAGGTAATTTAAAAAAAGCTGCTTGATTTTTTACATATTATTGCAGAAAACCTGAAAGGGAAGGGGTTAAATATGAATTATTTAGTCATATTTAAGAGTTTAGTTTCCTCAGTGGTAGTCAGACTAATGTTGCTACAAGACTTAAATTGAGGGAGTTGCAATACCTTATACAAGCTGCTTAGTTGAAGATCATAAGCACTGATTATTTTTCCAGAAAATTGAGAGAAAGGGGGTCGGCTGAGATTAATATAAACCACCTAGTTGCATACATTCTTTTGTATGCATCAGATATGTATTGCATTTTGCAACAGAATTATAGTTTGGGAGATTTGATTAAAGAAGTTGGAAGATAAGGCTCCAGTGAGGGTTGTGTGGTGTATCACTTTTGATACAGTTAGACTAATGAGTTTGCTAACGTAGTCAACTGCTTTTGTGTGTTTCTCCGAGTATTTTAGTGTCAGACCTAATAAGAATTCTGGGAACCCTAAGTTATTAAGAAACATTTATCATCAGTTTGTTGTAAATGGATGTATATTTTAAATATGTAATAGTTTGATTTATGGAATATAATTTTTAATGTCAAAGCTTACAAGGTGAATAATGTCTTTTCAGTTTGTAAAAATTTTTATGCGTCAAATGATAATCATAAGCATTTGTGTGCCTCGCAGTAATTTTGTTTGTTTTTGTAGGCTGTTGCAAGAGAGGTGGAAGTTCAAGCTGAAGACGAGCAGGCATTTTTAGCCAGGCATCAAGCACAGCTGCAGTCTGGAGGCACTGGCTCGCCGAGTGTTCCAGCTGGTAGACAAGAATCGCCTCTCAGACAATCTCCAGCTGTACAGAGGACTAGTGATAGAAGAGTTTCCGCTACTAATTCTCCCAACCCAGTTGGCTCACCAAAGAAGGTAAGGCTTTTATTACATCGCCTATCTCTGGAAACTAAAAAAGCTTGCGTCTTGTATTTGTCAAGCAGAATGTTGTCTCTGTTGTGGTCTAAGGTGTTACAAACCACCTTGCGTAATGTGCTCATATTTGCCGCCTATCAGGGATAGTTCCTCATTCTTTCATATTGTAGTTGTCACTTACATTTAATTTTTTTCCCCCCGTGGAAAACATCCAAGTCATATATGTAAGGATTTTTCATATGAATTTTTTTGTAGTCGATCTCATACAATAGGTGAAATATTTGCATGGCATTAGCCAGTGACTGAGCAGTTTGTATGTTTTATAGATTTAAGCTCTCCTTATGTATTGGATAGAACATATGTTTTTTCTTTTTAGGGTTTGGAAGGTATCCTTCAGTTAATACATGCACTATGACATTTTTACATTTTGATAGAAACTGACCTCTGGGTAAAGGCGAAAAGCTTTTGTAACAGTGTTTTGCTTTTATTAATTGAGTTGTGTTATAGGGTATTATAAAAAATTATGTTGCTTTCTTTGGTCGTAAAGTATATCTATCTATACAGTATTGTGAGTGGGTGTCTTGTGTCAGTTTTTTGTCAAAAAGTTAAATCCCAATACAGAATTTTACTTATGCAACTGATTGATCAGGCATTTATATTCATTGAGTAACCAGTTGGTCATGAAAGGGATTGAGTTTATAAAATAGAAACCATAGTTTAGAATAAGGTTGCAATTGGATTTTGCATTTGGTTAGAATAAGAGGGGATAAAGTAAGTAAATTCTGTAAAGATGGGAGCTTTGTTGGTAATTGTTAACTACTTGCTATAATTTTTGGGTATGGCAGTTTCTTCAATATCATTTTGACAGCATTTCTTTCCTCAAAGCCCCATTAATCCTATGTATGCCAAGTAAGTTTGCCCATAAAGTCCCAGGTTCACCAACCTTTTGTCTGTCAGAGAGAAGATATCTTACACAGGTGCTCAAGCCAGTGCCATAGTAAGTGATAAAAAGAGGGATTTGATCATTTGGCAGATACTTTTAACTACTAGCCTTGTTTGACAGCACCACTTATCTGGTGTTGTCTCTGTGAGTAATTATGGGAGTAAAGTTTTTGTTGTGGTTGTCTCCGTAGTTGTTCACTAGCCATAGTTGTTCTAGTGAGTTTTGTGAATTACTCGCTAGTCAGAATTTTATGAGAGGTCTTTTGATCATGGTAGTTTATTGATTAGTAAGAACTAGCTCCTTAGTTAACACCAACAAGCATGGAGGAATTATTTTCCAATTCTGTCAGTTCCTTGGGGCAAACAGCTGACTGCATAAGATTAACAGGTAATCCTGTCAACTGTCACAAGATTCGAGTGTGTAGAGAAGCTTGTGGAAGTAATCAGGCATTGCAGGCAACTTGCAAGCTGATGTAGAGCAAACAGTAAGAAGGTATCCATGGCTGGAAGGCAAGGCAGGTGTAGAGTGGGCATGACTGGCAGTGGCTCCTTGCATAGGGAGAGTGCGTGGCTGGTAGCAGGCTGCTGTGCAGGAGTGGCAAATAAAGAGGAGGTATGCCATGTAATTGGATGGACACCATTGTAGGATGTCTAGTTTCTGGACCATTGTTACCTTTATCAGACCAGAGTAATGTCAGTAAATAAGCAACCAGTTGTCACAAGCCTCACAGAATGTAACACTGCCTGCAATGGGAAATTCAGCAAAATTAAGTAGAGGCAAGAAAGCATGACAGACCCTACCTGAAATACCATGGCAAGTGTGATGAGACATATTGAGTTGTATTGTACAGTAATTATAAATTATACAAAATCTTGTACAACACGAAACAAACACCAAATATGATAGTTAATTACAGAAAATATCACATTTCATATAAAATACAAAAGATAGGCAACAGCAGCTGTAATTTGAATAATATAAATGAAGTCATACTGAAGCTGGTAGCTAATCCTGGGAAGGTAGCCCAAAGTATAGATACAATATATACAGTACTGTTTTACAATAAAATGGCTTTTTATAGAAACTGAGTAATCCCAAAATAGCTTTTAACAATGCAGAATGTATACAGGTGCATAAAGCAAAGTGTTTCAAAGAAAACTTCCCTTGAGCATGCTTAGTGAACTCCTAGGTCCTTGCAAATACGAGACTCGTGCTATATTCATTCTTCTATAAATAAGTTCATTGTTAAAGTATAGTTTGTCATTACAAAGCTATTGTAAAATACCTAACTCACCATTTAGGTGAGAAGACTAAGCAGATGATGTCAAGATAGTTAGCTGTAGCTTCCAAAAGAAATGAGTTTGCAATTGCAAAATCTCATTACAATGGGTGTTTCCATAAGTATTAGTCTATAGTGAAAGATGAGCTCAAAATAGGACTCTTGCCAAGCACAAGAGGTGCAAAGGCAGGTACTCCAAAAAATATGTGCCTTTATAAAGCCAGACAACTTAGGAATGAGTCTTGAGGTGGACCCCCTACTTACTGCAAGAACATGGCTTGCCATGATGGCAGATTTCAGTGAATATAAATCCAGAGTCTTATGAGTGACATAACAAAGGTAAAACATGTCAAATGTGTTTCAGCATTGCTACATGCTTGCTCAAAGGATTGTAGAGAGCTCTGAATTGTACTTGAAGGCCAGAAAATATGAAAGAGCACAGACTTCATGTTCATGAGTTTGGTAAGGTATGAATGCATCAGAATAATCCTGAGTAATTACTTTTAACCAATTATAGTTTTGAGATACAGGCTGATCCTTACAACTGGCATGCAGAAACATGAGAAGCAAAAGGACAAAAGATCTCTCTTTTGAAAATGATTGACGGGGACCAGTGATTGGAGCAGGAAACTTCCCCCGAAGGGGCATGGAGGCCAAGGCAATAAAAAACACTGTAGTTAAGAGTCAAATCTGAAAGAAATATACGCAAGGGAGGCTTGCAAGATCTAGCAAAGCTGCACAGACAATCACAAACTTTCTGGGATGTTCGTCATCTCAGCCTCCTACCTAAATAATGATTGAGGCATAAAGTTATTAGTTAGATTGTAATAAAAAACTTCTTATATTGGAAAAATTTTTCCTTACATGCCCTTTTGATCATGTAATGAGATTTGCCATCCCATCCCATGATATTTGCTGCTTCACCTACAGCTTATTGAAAAAAGCAAGTTGAAGGATTGACACATGCATGTGGGTTCACACGTTTTCTTTGCAGTAGACTAATGTACAGTCTGTCTGACAGCCAAAAGTCTGGTGAAGCAGTGTTTTTGGGACAAACATTAGGCTTGTATGTGATTAATGGGTTTTTGAAATAAGATATTTTGTGTTGAGCACTGATAAAGAGAAAAAGAAAAGCCTTAAGATGATGATACAGGTTGTTTGAATAATTCTCTTGTAGATAAGAAACTGTCATCCCAAAACTTAGTGTAGAGATTTACTGGCCTGAGGAAAAAATCAAGAGGGGGGGATTTAGCCTCAATGTGGTATAGAAAGGATTTTTGTTGGGTCCAAATGATAGATGTGTTACTGACAGTGCAGTAAGGTACAAGGCTAAGGAATTATTTTAAAAAACTATGACTTGCCAAACTCATTGAACCTAAGATACGGGTTGAGATGAACCAGATTGTTGCTTGGTTAATATTTTTTTTTCTCTGCACAGAGGAATTCATTTTGAGAAAGGGACTTGTTGACATTGAATAAACTCAGACCAGTGTACTTGGAAGTCTTATGTTAGTATTAAAGTTGGTTAGAGACTTTCAGTGGTTTTAGGATAAGCTAGATATCCTTGGGATCAAATGCTGTTATGTAGTTCAAGCTCCCCAGTTGTATGCTTTAGGGGGTAATTTAGAATGAGGATATGTTTTACTAAAAAAGATTCAGGACTGGGTAGAACCATTAATGGTTGTTTCATTGATATTTTTGTATTTTTAAAATTTACATTATAAGCTCTGTGTCACTAATAAGAAGTGAGAGCTTGAGATGAAGATACTAAATCTAAAACAGTTGATAATGATTCTGTATATAGGCTAATCCTGTAAATGGAGTATGTACATAAGATGTAGCTCAAGTTGGCTTTTTAGCTTTAATTAAGAAAGAAAGAATATACGAGAGAAACCCCCTTTTTTAAATTAATTCATGTTTTTAGTAAAATCAGCTATATACTTCTATGGTATTGAAAATGTATTCAAGTGACATGAATTTTATTATTGAATAGTTTTATTTGCATATTGTATATTTTTATTCTTTACTATTTTCAAAAGGTTTTACACCTGTTTGAATAGTTTAGGATGTATTTATGCAGATACAAGGTATCTATAGTGGTGTTAGTATTTCACTTGCAGCAAAGTGCACTTTTGAGTATTATGTTGATTTGTAGTACAGAAGTATCTTTATTTAACAATGCTAGTTGTCTCATAATCTCGTGTGTACTCTGTCAAAGCTGTAGCTTATAGTAATTTTATCTTTCACTCATGCTTGTAGATATGGAGGCCGCCATCTGTAAGTGTGCATATACTCTGCATCGGCTTAGTATATGTATTTCATTCACTTTTTTTCAATTCTTGGCAAACTGGCTTGATACACTATTTTCGCTGAAATTTTTGTGTTGCTGCTTTGTAAATCTCAGGGCTCTCACGTGCTTTTCGAAGGCTTATTTTGTGATTTCATGTTGCACTCAATTTTGTTTAATCTGTTATAGCTGTATGATTACGTTACAGCCATTTGTCAGATCTAAAATAATGCTGAACAGTGTGTAAAATATTGGAGGTGAATTTATGTTAAACATAGTTGATGTTATGAAGAGAGTGAAA
Source organism: Macrobrachium rosenbergii (assembly GCF_040412425.1). Classification (NCBI taxonomy): domain Eukaryota; kingdom Metazoa; phylum Arthropoda; class Malacostraca; order Decapoda; family Palaemonidae; genus Macrobrachium; species Macrobrachium rosenbergii. Next base: position 37,358,763 of record NC_089787.1, read on the forward strand.
GGAAATCTCGGGACAAGATAAAATCATTTTGCATTATATGTATTAAATTTTTTTCTTCTGGTAGTGGGTGTACCATTCAGTCACCATTCATTCAGGAAGCTGTAAAATCTATTTCTATGATTTATCAGGTTTTTCTTTTTTGTGTGTGTTTAAATAGATAATGGAGGCATATCCAGTTACAGTAACATGTATAAAATGAAGAGATTGGATGAAAGGATAGAGGAGACAAATAGAAAATGTTGAACCATTAGAGTACTGTATAATGAAACAGCTTACAGTTAAATCAGGCCACAGGATCCTATTTTATGATCCCATGGGCTGGCCTCTAGGATATGTTCTTAAACTGAAGCAAGATTTGGAGCAGGAGGAGATTTGAAGTTGGTCAGTCTAGTGTGATGATGAGGAGGAGGAAGAATTTGAAGGAAGGAAATAAGTAAAATAGAAGAAGTGCAGTTGGCGGTTGAAGAGTTTCCGCAAAGAACGTTTGGTGAGGGTACAGTAAACCATGCAAAATGAACCACAGGCAGTCCATCTACACTGGAAAACTGTATAGAACTCATTGGAACTTGAAAATAAAATAAATAAACTAGAGAGAAAAAAATCAGTGAATGGCTGAAGTCCTACTAGTACAGGACAGGTGTAAATTGATGAGGAAAAAGGAATTAGTGAATAGCCCTCTCAAGGGCAGGAGTCAATTTTGTGTACTGCAGTGTCAAGTTGAGAACCCTTTGGGAAACATTCAGTAAATTTGAAGGAAAACTGTCTAATGAATAAGTTGATAGCTTGTAGAAGTGGTAGGGAACGGGTCCCTTTTTCCCAGGAAGTAAATAAAAATTAACCCAAAAGCCAGGATTAAAATTTTTTTTATTTAAATGATGCAAGTGAGATGCTAAGCCCTTAGAAAACAAAATTAATAGAAAACAAGAGTTGAGTGAAACTCCTTAAAAAATTTGACTAAGTTTAGTTGAAATTTGTTAATAGGGTGAATATGCATCAAGCACTGTTTTGATTTATAGCTGAGCAATTTAGACTTTATTCTTTATGATTTGAAGTAGATATATTTTTATCCACTAATTTACCCTATTTAATTTATTTAACTTCTCTTGTGTTCTTAAATTTGAAAATTATTTACTCTTGGAAATTAATATTTACTCATTGGCCTCTTAAAATTATATACTGCAAAAGAGGGAAGTAATCTGATATTGGTTTTAGCACCCAGAAGTGTAGGTGTAATATGAGAAGTGCAGAGATGATGATAAAACCGCCCTGTGAACTTGAAACAGATATACATAATTCAAGTATGGAGTATAAGTGAAATTTAAGTGTATAAGTGACATAGATTGCACAGTATAGAATAGGTACTCTTGACTATTAATATAATTGACTTAGCCACCACATTCTGTGGCATCATCTTGTTAACTAACTATACCTGTATTAGTGTAGTAGAGTGCCCAGTTGGAATAGCTAAACTTTTCTATAAAATTGAAATACAATTATGCATCGCAAGCATGTAAAATGACTAGTAATAACAACTAACAACTATTTTAGAATATTAAATTCTCCAATTTCCTATCAAAGATGAACTTAAAGTAACATTTACAGTATTCATAGAAATAAGTAAAACAAGTATTCAAACTTTGTGAATATTTTAATTAACCCTTAAACGTGGACTGGACGTATCGTAAGTCGACTAAAATTGTCTCTCGGGTGACAAGCAGACGTACTATACGTCGACTACAAAAAATGTCAACCTTCGGTCAACTTTGACTCGACCGAAATGGTCGAAAAACGCAATTGTAAGCTAAAACTCTTACATTCTAGTAATATTCAATCATTTACCTTCATTTTGCAACAAATTGGAAGTCTCTAGCACAATATTTCGAGTTATAGTGAATTTTTGAAAAAAACTTTTTCCTTACATCCGCGCAGTAACTCGGCCAAAAATTTCAGAAATTCTTTCGTCATTTTGTCGTAATTTTTGCACCGTTTTATATTAGCTGTTACATAAAGTTTTATATATGAAAATCTGCGCAATTTCATGTAAAATACAACAAAAAACAACTCTTGGTTGTAGCTTTTATCAGTTTTGAAATATTTCCATATAAATCACGATGTGCCAAAATTTTAACCTTCGGTCAACTTTGACTCAACCGAAATGGTCGAAAAATGCAATTGTAAGCTAAAACTCTTACATTCTAGTAATATTCAATCATTTACCTTCATTTTGCAATAAATTGGAAGTCTCTAGCGTAATATTTCGATTTATGGTGAATTTTGAAAAAACTTTTTTTACGTCCATGCGTGGTAAAACATCTCATTCTTTCGTCACTTTGTCGTAATGTTTGCACTGTTTTATATTAGTCGTTACATAAAGTTTTCCATATGAAAATGTGCCAAAATACAACGAAAAATAACTCATGGTTGTAGCTTCTATCAGTTTTGAAATATTTTCATATAAATCATGATGTGCCTTCTGACAACTTTGACTTGACCGAAATGGTAGAAAAACGCAATTGTAAGCTAAAACTCTTACATTTTAGTAATATTCAATCATTTACCTTCATTTTGCAACAAATTGGAAGTCTCGAGCACAATATTTCGATTTATGGTGAATTTTTGAAAAAACTTTTTCCTTACATCCGTGCGGTAACTCAACTGAACATCTCAGAAATTCTTTCGTCACTTTGTCGTAATGTTTGCACCGTTTTATATTAGTCGTTACATAAAGTTTTATATATGAAAATGTGCACAATTTCATGTAGAATACAACAAAAAATAACTCATGGTTGTAGCTTTTATCAGTTTTGAAATATTTTCATATAAATCACGATAAATAGAAAAAATTCAACCTTTGGTCAACTTTAACTCAACTGAAATGGTCGAAAACTGCAATTGTAAGCTAAAACACTTACAGTCTAGTAATATTCAATCAATTACCTTCATTTTGCAACAAACAGGAAGTCTCTAGCACAATATTTCAATTTATGGTGAATTTTTGAAAAAAACTTTTTTTTATGTCCGCACGTTACGAATTCATGCATCATTTTGTGATAATATTTTCTCTGTGTTGCTCTGATCATTTTACAATTTGTTATATACCAAAATCATTGCAATTTAGTGTACAATACAAAGAAAAAAAATAACTCTAGCTTTAACCGTTTTGCTCACAGCGCAATTTGTATACAGTTATACTGTATATGACATTTTTTTTTGCGATGTCATATATTTCAATATTTATATATGATAATGATATTTTTTTTCATTTCTGATGGTTGCATACTAAACTTCAGGCAATGTCAAAAAAAGGAGCCAAAAATGAACTCTTAATCTTAAAAACTAAGCGTGCTGTGATTTTTTGAAAAAAACTTTTTTTCCCCTTCGACGCTAACTCCCGAATGCCGCTGGCATACGGCAGACACTTTCGTAAATAGAGGCTCGGCGTTTAAGGGTTAACCAAGAGAGAAATGTATTATGAACCAGCTTATCAGTCAGAAGCCGACAGTTAAGTAGACAGTCCCTGCTTTCCAAAGAGCAAATTACTGCAAAATTTTGCCAATAACACTAATGTCATACTAGCTGGTATATTAAGAAAAAAGTGATGGATGTCCTAGTATGTCAAATAGAAATTTTCCTTTGATATTGGTATCTGAAAATATTTTGTGGGTGTACTTAATTGTTAACTTTAGGCATAGTTTATAGGATGTTGCTACTAACTCCATGCCTTAAATGGCATGCCATAGGCAGATTCCTGTGTACTATCTTGTTGAGGACTACGATATATTTGTTCTTGGAATTAACATTGTAGTGAACATTTAATAGATAAAAAAAGCTAGGTATTTTAAAAATTTTATTCTCAAGGATCTAAAGCAGTCATGTGTGTATTTCAGAAAATGTATTAAGGTATTTCAAACTTGGACAATTTCTTTAAATGGCCCCCTTGTTCATTGGGGCTCTGAGTGTTCCACATTGGCAGATGTAGTAACCATGGCATCTGTGTATTTTCATAGTTTTTAATTGCATTTTAGCATTGTGTGTGCAGGTTAGTGATTAATAATGTTGGATTTAAAAGTAAGTCCTGTTCCTCGTGATCCTAAAAGTGACTTGGATAACCATGAACCATTGAAATTCAAATATGCTTTTGATTTTAGTGAATCTTACTTGATATAAGAAAGTTGCAAAGGTTTGTTTTGTATGTGGTGAGTAATATCTCCTCTGTGAAAGTTTGTCACTCCATCATGCTTTTGTCCATTAACCTTGATGAGTTCTTTGGGAGCCCTGACATTTATAACTTGTAGGTTTTTACTGCAGTTAAATCCTAAGAATATAAAATAAGGCTTATTTTATCTTGAATAGCTAGGAGGTAGAAAGTCAGTAGGTCCAGTTGCCTTCCTTTTTGATAAAAGTAGATTATGACCCAAGTTTTAAATAATTGCGTGTGAGTAGCACTTTGCCATGCACATTTTTCCTAATGAATTTAGAATGAGCACCTTTCCAGTTTTGTCAGTGTTTTTCTCTTAATAGTATCTTAAGCTGCAGTTTTTCTCTATATGTACTTTTTTATAGCTGTACTAATTACAAGTGTAAGTCTCTTACTTTATGATAGTGTCTGCTGTTTTTTGTCATGCTGGTTTCCACTGAAAATAGTTTTAGAACTTTAGATATCTCTCTCAATGGTGATTGTACTTGATGCTGTTAATGGGGCATTTATATGTATAATGTGTTTTACACAGAGCCTTCGTATGAATTTTAAAATGGACTATTTTTTCGTTTGGAATTATCGTTGATAGATCTTAACAGGCATTTTGTTTGCTGGCTCCCTTTGAGCCTCTTAGATATTTGAATAGTATTTTGTCTTCACTGTGTGCAAATTGTTTCCATTTATGTTCTCAACAACCCAGTTAATCATATGTTGCCTGACTTTGATGCAGTGAAATCCCAGTTGCACTTGCCCAGACCTGCTTATGATGCTTTTCTTCTCTCATACTTCAGTGTTAGTAAGGAGACTCACTGTTTTAAATATCACTGATCTTCACAGAAATGCTGTTTCTGCTTTATTACCACTCGGCTATCATTTTCCATTTTTTTTTATTTTTTTTTTTATTTTATTAGATTATAGTTTTCATTTGTGTTAACATTTTTTAATGCTCATTTTTTTCATAGGTGGTAGGTAGCTCTCTGTTGCCCTACTATTTTATTTTCCAGTTCGTCTTGATTCCTTTAATATTTTTGGGAATATTCATCCTGTTTGTCAGTTTTTACTATCATGTTAGGCTGAGTTTTTGCATGAAAACATTTTGCACTAGGCTTGTTATTGCATAGTTTCCCCATGTATTGCCTATTCTTTGTTAAATTTTATATTTGTGAGTCTTGTAATCTCTTTGAAGTTTATTGTGATTTTACATATTAGCATGCTATGCTCAGTAAGTTTAGGCCACTGAGCCACGTTGTGTAGAGGCCTTAGCATGGTGTATATGTTATTTTCATCATGCGACTTTCAGTCATGCCTTAGCGTACTTGTCAGAATCTGCCTTGAGCAGATGCCTCTTCTTACTCTTCTACTTCTGTTTATATCTCCTGTAATCATCTGTTATTTCTATTGACAATTTGGTTTCCCCAGACAGCTCCTCAGCCTAGGCCATTGTCTCCTCCTCCAGTGAAGAGACAGAGTTGCCTTTAGAGAAGAGGAAGAGGGTTCCTCTTGTACTGCTGTCACTTCTACCTCTGAGGGCTTGCCTTTTTTTAAGATATTCACTCACCCTCTTCCACTGCATTGGTTTCCAGACCTCATTTGTTAAAGAAATTAGTGGGTTCTGCCTTCTTAGCTCACCTTCAACATCATTTTTTTTTTTTTTTTTCCTGCCATGGAGGGAGTAATTCACAAGTAGTTGTGGTGAGCCCTTGGCTCTTCCACGATTGTGTTGCAGCCATTGTAGGAGTCCAGTGCTCTTCTCCCATGAGTCTCCTGCTGTTCCTTGACCTCATCCTCCACCTTATGCTGTTTGGGATCTAGTTTCTTCCTTCAGCTCTTGCTGTCATTAATGTCCCCATTTTGCCTCCCTAGGAGTTTACTGCTATTTCTTCAACTGTTGCAAAATATCTATAAAATGTTTAATACAAATAAATCTTTAATACAAATTAAATAACTCTGTCTTACAGAAGTGTGACAATTAAACAAGTTAATCCTGTATACATAAGCATAGTTGTTTTCTCTCATAGTATTGAAGTCGTTCCGTATTCCTTTTTGCTATAAAGTATATTTATATAAACAAACAGTACCTGTAAAGTAAGAAGAAAGCCTTATTATTAACCTGTTAAGCATCACCGACGACATATCTTGGTCGGCTGCATCCCCTATCAAACCACCTTCAACGGAGTAACACATTTTACCTCTTTCAAGGCTGATGCGCTACTGAATTCAGTCCGATATGCAAATTGTAGGAACATCAGTTGGTAATACTATGAGCTAAATAAAAGGTAAATGGCAACTTTTTTGTAAGGGAAAGACAGTCTGACAAGAGGACAAGGACCTCCACCTCCACTGCGCTTCTGGTGTTCATTGATAAATGGCCGATTTCTTTTTGTTTGATCTCATTCATCCCCCATAGTGAGCGATCTAAAGCGAAAGAAAAATCTTTTGCCTAAAGAGATATTATCAGTACTCGTTGCAGAGAATGATGATGACTTCGATAAAAGGAAATAATGGTGCTTTTTCCATAATCAGCACAAACCCATGGAGTTACCTTTACTTTTCGTTTACCCAAAGGTGTTAAATTTAGTATTCAGGATAAGGGAAACCCTGTGGAGTTTTGTTAGAGTTTTTTTAATGACAAAGTCATGGAGCACATTGTAACAGTAATGAACAGATTTTCCATCCAGTTTCTAGTTGAATAAATAGAAAGTTTGCCTACAATATCACATGCACTAAAATATGACACAAAAATGAAATGAAACAATTCATTAATCTACTGGCTCTGTATCAAGGAATGGCATTCGAAAGAATTTTTACCCTTTAATGTTTCATGCTTATAATCTTTAGGATATAAAAGTGCAAAATAAATTCTTTCATCTTTTCTTATTCTACATTATTTGTTATTCTAATATCTTTATACAAAAATCAGTATCAATGTAAAAAAAGAACACAGGAAAGCACAAAAATCAGCATAGACCAAATAACCACTATGCAAGCTGAAAACGTTATGATATGGGAGTGGTGACATCTCTCATAAAGGACACTTAACAGTTTAATTAAACTGCAGGACAGTATACAGTACAGTATTGCAAAGTGAAATTACTGTTTACTGTAAGCATAAACATGTATTCATGCATGGGTGATGTGCTTTGTCCCTCGCTCAAACTCCCAGCATTCCTTTTGGCGCCTGATTTGAAAAACAGTTTGGCATTCAAATCAGAGGCGAAAACCCTCAAATTGATATTTCCATTTCACGGCGATGTAGCTTTAAGTATGATATACCATGGTCTCTTATCTCGATGTGCTACTGGAATTTTAAACCTTGAACACCCTATACTACTTAAGAAGCCTCCATTGCTGAAGTTAGGCAGAGTGGTGAAGAGTCTTCATCCAGTGTTACTGATGTGCTTTTGATGTAAAGGTGTGGTATTTTTGGAGATTATGATCCTTTTGGAACCAGCTCAAATGCACTCTTTCCATGGAAGCCATTACTAAGGATGCTCTTGCCTCCATTTTTGCCTGCTCCAGTTTTGTGAATTGGTAAGAGTGAGTCCTTGGTGGCACCAGTGCTATCTTAGCACATGATCTCATGACGACATTGCCATTGCAAAGGTTTGTCGGATAGTCCTTTGTTTGGTCAGGGCACTTATCATGCACATCAGCCTTACCATATCCACCTTAATAATGTCATGCTGAAAAAGAGGAGATAGTATCCAGGTCGCCCTCTGGCTTCCATGTCCCTGCTGGCCATCAGGAGCTCCACTGCTAGCAACCTGAATCCATAGTCAAACCCTAGCTTTCACTAATAACAGAAGTTGCCGTATTGTTCAGTTGTACCTCAGTCAGTGTCTCAGGCCTTCACCCGTCATTGTCAGCTTCCATCATCCTTACAGTCTTGAAATTTATGGTTGTCATAGATCTTTTCAATCCAAGGTTCTTTGTTACATTTTGACCCAGCAGTGAAAGTTGATACCAGCTAAGTCACCAGGCAGGGTAGGAAGAAGCTATAAAAGTCTGCTCCTCTCAGGTTGGAGCTAGTCTCCATAAACACTATAGTTCTTAGAAGTAGATTGAAACAAGCGTTGGGTCATCACTGTTCTGCCTCTTTTTTCTGGAGGGAGGGTAACATGCCCCTTTCAAAGTACAGGCAGTCCCCGGTTAATGGCGGGCTCAGCTATCAGTGATCTGGTTTTTCTGCGCTTGTCTAATGACGAAAATCATCGATTTTTGGCGTTGATATGCGCTGATTTCTGCTCATCGGCATCAACAATCGGGTATTTGCTCTGATACATACCTAACAGAGGTGCCAGTCTCCAGTTATTGGCACCAATAAGCACCAATAACCTGCCTGTATTTGTTTGTATTGGTCTTTCCTTTACTCTGGATTCTGTGGCAGAAACTTGATCCTCTGGTACCCAAGGCTTGATAGTTGCTCCTTTTGCTAATCTCGCTCAGTCTTATTCCTCTTCTAACCAGGATGACTTGCCATTGTTAGTTGAAGAGTATTTTGTCTTATCAAGTTATATCTAATATGCAACCAAGATCACCATCCTTCTTCCTGTAGGATTCTCTCATAGGGGCAATTAGAAGAAACAGATGTCAAGAATCCAGTTTCTTCAGGCTCTTACCAGGTAATTTTGAGAGCCTGCAATGAGGTATAAGAAGTTGATTTATTATGCTTGAAGGTAAAGGCGCATGAAGTGCTTACTCTCTCCTTTTTGTAGGTGTTTAATAAACCTGCTGTGTAGCTTTCAGCCATCCATGGAGAAATTTCTCACGATCATTTGGATGTTTTCTCGCTATGACTGATTGTTGACAGGCCATGTTACTGATGGAAAGGAGTCTCTCTGCTTCATCATTCACCTTATCATCTCTGGCACTTGTTTTAGGAATGACTTTTTCCATGTTAACAGTCTTCATGCCTCAGGTTGTTGCTCTGTGCCTTTATTTTCAAGGTACTTCCTGAGTAGAAACTGTTATATTTTTTACTATGTGCCCCATAGAGGACCTCTTTGGGGACAAATTACAGCTTTGGTTTTTACACCATGACTTTTTGTGGCTGATTGATTTTATTATCTTCAGTTCCCTATTATCTAACCTTTGATCTTTAGCAGATGGTTACTTGTTCCTCCTTAATTACTATTTTGGCAACATATGATTAATGGGGTTTTAATGAATAATCTTAGCTTGTATGACATAACATGTTCTTCAATAAAAACCTATTAATCATAGGGTTAGTGCCCTTTTTCTTTTCCATCCTCTCAGACTGAACATTATCTGGAGCTCATGGAGAAGAGTATAGTATCATATGTTGGTCTGGCCATGCACATTATTGCTGTTCAGTCTTGAATGGTGTGTAGGTTGGTGGGATAATATTGCATGAAAGTAAGGCATTGTATTATCAGTGTGTTTATTTAGAAAAATGAGTTTGTTGGAAAAACTTTTCACACAGGTTTTATCTGTTTGGATCTGTTTTTGTAACCAGTTGGAAGTTTGTGTTTAAAGGTTTTGCTCTCTCTAGCACAGGATAATCAGGATTATAAATATTTGGATGGCACGACAGTGGTTATTTCCAGCTTAAAGCCTTTTGTACAGAGAAGTATTGAGTATGGCTAACTATATATATCTGTATTGGGTGAAAGTAAAAACATTGTTAGAATATAGAATTTAAAAAAATTTCCATATTGGATTATTAATAAATATTAAGCAGGCATGATTACCAGTGAAAAAAAAGAATGCCTGTGCCTTGGAGTACTAGTTGCTTGTCTAAAGTAGTTCTTGAGCAGTTTTAGGAATTGCTGTTCTTATATCAAAGTTACCTCAGACACCATAATGGTTTTGTTCTGTTGAAGAGCAATTTTGTTTCTTTTGAAGTAATTTATTTGAATCACTCAGAGTAAACTGTTTTAAAGCTTATGTCCACTTGAAAATGTCACTTTAGTTTAAAGGTTTTTGGACTTTTTGAAACGTGCATTCTTAGTAAGATGTGATCTTGGCAAGCTGTTACTAACAACATCGTCAGAAGTATGTTTGCCAGAGACAAATATGTTCTGTTTTTCCCATTAAATTTCTTATCTAACATATTTGATAGGGCCCTGAACTCTGCAGCAGAGGGGACTAATTTCTCATAACTAACATTTTCTTGACTCAATTAGAAATATAGTTTGTATTTGAATGTTTTACAAATACTCATTGTGCTTTTATGCATTAATTTGAAGGGTTCGTATCAATACCTTTGGAATGTGGTTTTTCCTTTTGTTTGATACAATTTTCTCTTTTGAAAATATTTATCAGGTTAAACTCATCCAAAATTAGATAAATTACAATGTACTTTGTTTTCTGGTTGATAGTGTTTCTGGCTCTTATGGATATTGAGTTTGATTAATGTAAAAGATAAATGGGAACTTCAGAAGGTTTGAGGATAGGGGAAGTAAGAATGATTAAAAACAACTGACTTTTCACAGTGTCATGAATTTGTGCTCCTTCAGTAGTCTAGGCAAAAACATATTCGATTATTGTAGGTGAGAAACAGCAGCTAAGCTCTCATAACCAGGTAATCATGTTGACTGCTGAACATAGCACAAAGCTTTTCCATCCATTGTCAGTTTCATTTTAAAAATAAAACTGAAAAATGCTTTTTTTCTAGGAAGGTGCTTGCAGTGCCTTCAACACTTGTCAGTTCAAGCGGAACAAAATGCTGGCATATTGGGAGTTACACCCGAAAGGATAGTTTTATTTTCCTTGAAACATATGAATTGACAAACTTTGCTTACATAGAAGATGATAAAGTACATGACACTGGTAACAAAACACACAACTTTAATTTCTTGAATGTATGTTTAAGAATACAACACGATTTTTTTTTAAGCTTTGGAATTTGGTGAATCGAGTAAAAGCAGTCTTGAACAGGCTCAGTGTGTGGCACTTCTTTCAGCATTCTGTTGTGATCACTGTGTGAATGGTGTGTAAGTATGTAAAATGAAGAGTGCTTTTAGAAAATAAAAAAAAATGTTTCATTGTAAAACAGTAAAAGCTGTAGTCATATGCCTTATATACAGTTGAGTGTAAGGATATTTTTCTATGACAGGAACTAGTGGAATATAATATTTAAATCCACTGTTCAGATTTTTAAAAGGAAGGTAAGTTTTTGAAAAGTTAGAAATGTGATAGGCATTTTTTCTCAGATTTTATTCTTATTACTGTATATTTCCCTCTCTTGTAAGGATTTTGTTATTTAAAATGTTTTATGTAATGAAAGATTTTTGTCTTTTAAATAGATTGTGTTGCAATTAAGGCTCAGACAAAAGTTTAGCCTTTGGGAGTCTGATGGGTGAATTATTTTTGGGCCTTGAGAAAGCAGTTAGTATGTTTCAGGGTGATGCTATGCTGTATAAGGGGAAATGATAAACCTGCTTCAAGTATAACCTCCTTTCATGGAATTCCATGCTTAAACCTATTTAAAAGGACATTAAATATGAATTGCCAGATGTGCCTACCAGTAATTTTTATGATAAAAGCTAGAATTTTATGTATACTTTTGCACTGCATTTAGGCTTGAATATTAGATCTTAAAGTGTTTATACATGGAGTCATTTTTAAAACACTTCATGGTACGAGGTGAGTAATGGAAGAAAGTATAAGTTCCTTCTCATGATAGAAAGTCAAATGTAAACTGGTTAAGGTTGCATGCCAATTAATACCTTTCCCCTTGTGTGGAGTTAGGCAAGTTATCTTCAGGTAAAGGTTCTTTATTTGATGTTTAGGAAACTGTAGGACTGAGTTTTTCACCTTACTTTTCCATCTCCCTTGTAGAATTGTGAAGGTTTTGTGTTTAAAGGGCATTCATCTTTTAATGAAAACTTATTGTCAAATGTAAAGTCGTCATATTTTTCCTTTTATGTTTATTGCTAGTTCTTGATGTATAAAAGTTTTGTTTTTGATTGTTCCATCTAGTAGTTTACATTAGGGTTTTCAATGGAGTTGACTGGGTAAGTTTTTATAATAAAGTAGTAATTGTTGTACATTTCCATGAAGTTTAGTTAACTTGAGAAGTTGATGAGAGGATCATTATGTGAAATTCTTCCCCTTAGAGTCCAGTGTTGGTTTCCTTAACAAAATACTCCTGTCACTACAGATAGAGTCAACGAAACCTGGCGTTGCTGGAGCAAATGAAGGTGTCCTTGCTAATTTCTTTAACTCGCTTCTAAGTAAGAAATCAGGAACAAATTCCCCTTCACCTGGAGCCATAAAAACCAATGGTATGGGTAAGTACCTTACAATACTTTCTGGCCTTTAGATGTATTATTTTTGCTCAAAGAGTTTAAATAGTTATGCATTGCTCTGTAATGGTTTTTACAGGAAAATTTTACAAGAAAAAAATCGAGGATAAATGTTTCCAATTTTTTATTGCTTTGTAATCCAGCTTTTTTTCCGCTCTTGTACAATGGCCCAACGAGTACTGCCTTTTAATCTGGTGACAGCCACAGAAGTAACTAAGCAACCTTCGTTAGTGTGTAGTTTATTTTGGGGGGATTAAATATTGCTTTTTTAAGCAAGGTTTGCTCCTTTTATTAGATAGAAGAATTTTTCCAATAATTATAGTAGCTAATTTTGTCTATGATGATGGTAGGTTTTAATTTTTACCCTTTTTTGATGAATGTTTGTAGACCCTTAGAAAAAGTACTTTTTTTTTTATTTCTCTCTTACTCTCTCCTCTCACTCTCCCCTCTCTCACATAAAACTTAGTGATTAATAGCATACTTTTCCACCTCTAACATGTGACAGTTTTCTTCAGAATAAATTATTGGTGGAAATTTTAGATAATGCTTAGTTATAGTAAAGTTCTAAATTTGCAAACAATAGAATATCACTTTACTTGTTTGGCCACAAAACATGAATTTATGTAAGATTTCAAAGAGGGACTCCCAAATATTGAGAAATGATTTGTCTGTATGTAATTGTAGTCCATCCTCCCCCCCAGGTATTGTTGATGCGTGGGATGAGGAAACATTTTTTTGAGGAGTTGATACTGGAGCTCCAACCAGTTAGATACATCTTTGTTTCCCCCTGTTGAATTCCCCCATCCCTCATTTAGAAACCATGCTGCTCAAGTACCCCATACATTGAGGAAATTCCCCCAAATCTCCAGCTCAAGGGCAAAGCACCTATAATAAAATTGAAATCTGCCAGAACATTCAGATATGATGACCCAAGACCCTTAGAATTTCAGAGGTTTGCACTTTACATTCCCCAAAGATTATTAGGAAAGAAAAGACAAGATTTGCTCTGAAAATCACATTAGCACAGGTTGCTTGGCATTCTCTTGCATTACAAGAATTTTGTATGAGAAGCACTTTGTAGAATTTGACTTGAATAGTGTCATGACATTGGTACCCTTAGAGCAGTAAGTGAGGACGCTTTAATAATGCTACTGTAGAAGAGCCATGCAAAAGCTTTAGAAGTACTGGTCATGAATAACTTCCCAAAAATTCTTCACATTCAAACTCTCGGTCCGTAGGTTTATTAGGGGTGCAGTCATGTTTTGCTATGGCTGAATACTTTTGTGAAAAAAATTTTCTTTTCTCATGATAATAAATTATCCTGTGTATGAAAATATGTTAAACTGTAATCTTTCATTCCTGTTATCTAGAAGAGATTATTTTAAAACTGGGTTATTAGTTTATTAATTTGTTCTTAGCTGGGATCTGTGTAGATAAAGTATTACATTATCTGTACTGTTCAATCTTGCATATTTTCCAGTGATAGGCATTTTTTATTTTTATTAGATTGGGACATCTTGGAAAATAGTTGCAAAGATTTTTTAGTGTAGAGATTTTTAGCTAATGCCTATTTTTCAGTGGTAACAGAAAAATACAAGTGCTGTAATGTAATCCTTTACCAGTGGTATAATCAACTCTTCTGTTGATTGATTTTCTGAGAAGTTACGTAGATAACGGAAAATAATGAAAATTGTATATTGCCTTGGTTGACAATCCACGGTGCCTTAAAGCTAGCTTCTTGGTACAGCAAGTAAAGTATATATGATTCTCATAATGATCATTTACAACATGTCTTTTGTTCATGAGTAAAACCTCTCTAATCTGGATTAGCATTGGGTGTTTTATTGGTTGTTATTGACATCTTGGCAAAATGAAAGAATTTTGATGTGAAGGATAAGTTTCAGTACTTTTATTTAATGAAGTAAAGATATAAACATTTAAACTTATTTATACAATAAATAAACAGTTAAGTAAACTCTCCAAAATATGTTAATAAAGTAATACAGTGAACTCGGTGATTACTGTTATTTAAAAAAAATCATAGGCTCGTCTTCTGTATTTGGATCTTGAGTGGTTGCTACATATCACCTGCATGATATAAACTGTAACATTTTTAATCAGTGGGTCGCTGATCTTGCCGAATTTCTCTGCAGTATGATTTTTCACTTTAAATTTGTGATGGTGCTTGCTTTGATTCTAAGTAATGACCTCAAAAGCATAAGCATGTAAGTTTGGCCATCAAAGGAAATCCAGAAATCTTAGGAACTTAGAAAATACCATTTTATAATCTCCACCCAAGAATAATAAAGTGGGTAAGGTGACAATTGTGGTAACAATTGTTACCACAAAGTTATAACTTTGTGGTAATAATTGTTGGGTTTGGTATTACTTGGTATACTTTAGGCTATGGGCTACTCTAGCCTGTAGTTATGAATCTGTGGCCTAGCTTAGCACAGCCTAGTCTTGGAAAATCAAATAATTTGGCAAATCCAGCTTTGTGCATCCCCTGTATTGTACTGTGTTTATTAGTGAGATCTTACTGTACTTGTATGTTCCTTTCCAACAAAATTGGGGGAACTTTGTTTCCCTTCTTTTTGTCCATCTGCTGTGCTTACCCTGTCATAATAACTCTCCCCACACTGTTCAAGATGTTTTGGTCTTACTTGGTAAATAGGTAGATAGTCACACAGATATCCATGAAGATGTGTCTGTCTATCCATTATTGTACACTTAGCGTATTTTTATGATAATGCAAGAATTTTGCTAAAAGATGAAATTATGGGGCCAAATTCCAAAGATTTTGTACTCAACTTTAGTCTTTGCCATAACTTTTAAACCTTAAGAGATAGTGTCTATATTATCAAGCATATTTCACTTATGAAGTCCTTTCATTTGACCTCAAGGTTAGTGACCTTTTAACCTTGATCATGACCTCCATACTAAAAATCTTTGCCACAAAAGCATCTAAGCAGGGAAGAATTGTCAGAGTTATCTACTTGAGCAAGAACCATAATACTAGTTTCTTCACCAGTTCATTATTCGGAATGCGTTTACTTTAGTAGGAAATATATTGATTTACCAGTGCTCTCAGAATGCTTATTTCACAATTACAGTAATTTTGCTACTTGTTGAGATCAGGATTACTTTTTTTTTTTTTTTTTTTTTTATTGTGTTGGGCATTGATATACTGTACAGTGTAGTGACGTTTATTGCTATTAGATGCTGCCTTAAATTGATTGTGAATTAATGATTTGAGATTTTCCTAGTATTTGAAGTCCCATGTTGAAAGCTCTCTCGTCTTTCTTTTTTTAAATCTTCAGCTGAAGATTATAAACCCAATAGAGCTGCAAAGGGACAAGTTATAGGGAAAGGTGGATAAATAATTAAATATGAGCAATTAGAAAATAAAACCGATGCATCTGAATTCAGGGGACATCCTCAGGAATGATTTTTCTCCTCAGATATTTGGAGATCAGAATACTCCCCAACTGCAGTAGGCAAACTATACCACATTTTAGTTATAGCCAAAATAAAACTCTTAGCAAAGTGAATAGTGTTAAACCAGATATTAGGAAACAAAACACTGGTTGCAGCGTCAGCCTGCTTAGTGTTGCAAGCAAAAACAGCTAAGTCAGGTAAAGAAGAGTGAAGAGGATGTCTGTTGTTTTAGTGCATTTCATGCAAAAATAATTAACTCACGTTACATCTATGCCACAATTCAGCAGTAAGATTTGTCAAAATAAACTTGACTAATGACAAAACTCTGTCCAAGAGATGAGAGTCAGCACCCAAAGTCGACACTGGAGACCAGTACTCCCAACATGGAAGAAGAGGAGTTAAAACACTTCAAGATGTAATAACTTCATCACAAAACATTTTCGCAAGATACCAACTCTATGAGAAGCATAGGAATTAATAACATATATATGCTTCACAAAAGTCAGTTTTATTTCATAAAAGTTATGCTTTCAATCTTAAGAGAGTCTCTGACATTTAAACATGAATCAGGATGCACTGGCAAAGTGTTCTGGATTAACAAAATGCCATACTGTACTTGAAGTTTTAGAAGGGTTGAGCTTCATGCCCCAAAGCTTACTCCACTCATGAATACATGCCAGTTCCTTTCAAGGATTCTGCAGTCGCAGACCTAAGGCAGAGAAAACGAACAACAGCTGGAGGAGTAGCATCATCGGCAAACCTTTCTTGCTAAAACAAGAGGCTATTGTTGTTGAAATATAATGTTTCTGTATGAACCTTTGGAATTCTATCATGCCAGAAAGTTGTACGTTAAATTGATGGAAGAAATGTTGCATTCATCAGCAGTTTCTGTGATATATTTTTGTTGTTCCAAAAGATGCCATTATTTTTTATCATAAAACTCTAAAGGTTGCTTTGTATTCAGATGAACACTGGTAAAGAATCATGAAGTGCATTAATCCGGGCTGCTTTCCTTATTGGGGCATGTGGGCTTCTAGCACTCAGTTTTTGCAACAAGAGTTTTAGTATCTGTTTTGGTAACATTTGCCCATTTCTGCTCTTAGGTTAACTTACTATTTCATTTGCCTGGAGTTCCCAGTTTCCCTTTATAGGGTTAATCTTATATCAGACTTGGTTCTTGAAATAATAGGTAACTTTAGAATTTATTGATTATCCAATCTCAGATTTAGTAAAAGTAAAAATAGGCCTGTTTTACATACACCTGCACAAGCTAAATCTTGTTTACTGGTATTGTCCAAAGCTTGTGGCCAGGTAGAATATGTGATAGCCCCTCACAGGCTGTAACCTTGGGTAGTGTTACAGTGTTCTGCATTGTGACAGTAGTTAAGGGGATGTGCTGCTGTAATTGTGAATATTTTTAAAAGTCTTTTTTATAATTTTTTCCCTTTTTGGTGATACTCTATGACCCATGGTAACATATGTTACACAAAATAACTTGAAAACAAAGCTTTCCATTATTTTCTATCTTCACTCCCATTGCCCAATCACCAGGAGTACTAGTACAACTTTAATACCAGTTCATTCTGTATAATATTAGAAAAAATATAAGTGAGTACAGTTCATTTGAGAAAATCAGGCATCTTTTACTTTCTGAATTCATGTGATCATAAGGTGTAATATAATTACATAATTCATAAAGTTACGTTTGTTTTTAGCCTCTATCTCATACTCTTGGATGGGTCGATATCATACTGTGCTAGGCCCGCTTTCGATTCTCTGGCCTGTCAATGAAGAATTAGAGCAATTTATTTCTGGTGATAGAAATTCATTTCTCGGTATAATGTGGTTCGGATTCCACAATAAGCTGTAGGTCTCGTTGCTAGGTAACCAGTTGGTTCTTAGTCACGTAAAATAAGTGTAATCCTTCGGGCCAGCCCCAGGAGAGCTGTTAATCAGCTCAGTGGGTCTGGTTAAACTAAGGTATACTTAATTTTTTAGGACACATTTTGCTCAGTGGCTTTGATCATAATTAACTTACTTTTTATATTAATAATAGGAGAAAATGGCTGTAAATAAATTCATTCTAGGAGAATCTGGCATTTTTGCTTTTTATTATATAAACTCATCCTTTATGGAAAAGGGAGGATCTAATAATTGGAATGTCATGTGGTCACCTACACAGAAGCTTACCATCGCAAAAGAATTGTGCCCGTTTGTTTATGGAATATTTATGGTTTTGCAGAAATCATTAATTATGCTACAAAGTTAGGATTAAACCTAATGCAAACAGACTCTTTGAAAAAAAAAAGAAAAAAAACATTGCATTAAAGTTTAGCTTTGGTATTATATTTCATTTGTAGCACATTTCACTACCGCTAGTACCATTTCAACAATCAATATCCTTACACCAACAGATGGTATGTCTCTTAGCCAGTAAGTTGTTAAATACTGAGATGTTAAATGCTGGTTGTTAAATACCTCTTACTTCTACCGTGATGAAAAGAAAAGGAATAGCAGTGCAATTAGAGCACACTGAAAAAAATATAACAAAAACATGATTACATGACATAATATCCTTGTTGAAATGTGAAATTTGCATACTAGTCAAGGATATTGGGACACAACCATGGTTAGGAAGGGGCAGATTTGTAAGTAAGTTATTTGGAACTAGCAGTAGAATTTGAAAATGAAAAAGTTCCTAAGTGAAGACCCCAAGAGTTGGGCCTCAGGGAAGTCAAGATTAGGCAGAAAACTTATAATGGAACTGGCAGTAGAATTACAAAATGAAAAACAGAGTTCTCAAATGGAGACCATGAAGAACTAACACTCAAGGAGGTAAAGAAGAACAGACAGGAAACTTATCAATCAATAAAAAAGAAGTATGGCACATTCTGATACTGATGCCTTTCAAAGTACTAATTATTACCTCAGAAGAAAGAGGACTAGGCACCTTGTGTTTTCAAGGTAAAACTGAAAAATATGGTAAAACCTTTACCTTATGTACAATTTCATTCACATCTACTTTTTTCCATCCTCATCTTATCCATCATTCTTGTGATTTCCTTTTATTGACCCCCCCCATGGTCTGTCAAGAAAAACTTTTTTTCACAGAGATTGAAAGCGGTATGTTTACTGTTAAACTTAATTATATTAACCACATTCTTTTAAGGGATGTTAACTTGCCAACGCTTGGATTGAGTAACCATATACAATGCAAGAGATAAAGAGGTGGTGAAGAGAATCATGCATTTTGGTATTGCGTGCAGTTTTAGCCAGGTATTATAGCTATAAAAGTTTTAAATGCAGTCATTTTGAGGTGTGGAATGGATTAATCCATTTTACATTATAACTTAGGGAAAAATTTCTCAAGCAGACAAGCAGATCTTATGTAAGCTTTAATTACCAATTAGCCAGTTCTACTAACATTTCTCTGTGTTTGTAGATTAAGCTGCCTTATGCCTACATGGGTTCATGATGACAATGCCATCTCAGCCACTGGAATTTCTTCGACCTTCCACCTTTGTTATTCAGGACAGCCCTTCCCCCCATCCCCTTTTTCTCTTCTGATTCCTGTGGATAACTTAGGTGGTGACAAATTAATGAGTGCTTCAATCTGTGAAAATTTTTAAACAGAATACTGTTGTAGGAGATTATTGAGAAGTTTGTGCATTACAATGAGATTTTTAGTAAGATTAATTAAAAAATATGTAAATGATTATGTTTTATGTAAAGTAAAGCCAATGTATCCTGAGTTCAGGTGTAAGTGTTGCCATATACTGTAGTCATTTATGGCCTATTCAAGTGACGTGAATGTTTTTCCATGTAATTCATTCAGATATCAAGGCATGAAGTAATGGTTATCATATGATACACCTTAATACTCCTCTTTATGCCATTATTGCACATCATAGGATACATGCTGCTATGAAAGGGTTAGAGCAAGTAAGATGTGACATAAAACTGAAGGTGCTCAGAAAACATTTTGTATTGTTATTGTGGCTTTGTTCCTCAGTGCTTGCATATTCAAACTTACAGTTTGTAACCCAAAACTGTCCATAAACCAATGCCATTCTTCACTTAACCTGACCTGTACTAGAGCTGATGACAAGTGGAAGGTGGTGAGGAAGGTATAGAGGAGAAGAAATGCTATTATTTCGAATGAGAGTCCCTTTCATAAAAACAGCAGATAAATGTGCTCTGTGGTTGTTATAATTTATACAATACAGTATGTAGTGCTCAAAAAGCGCAGTTGAAGCCATAAAATCATATACCTATAGTTTAAAAAATCCAATATTATCTAACATTAAACTAATGCTACACAGAATGAAACAAAAGCACATCAAAATTATAATGTGTTGGAGTCCATCTCGTGGGAATTGCAGGAAATGAAAGAGCGGATTTTGCAGGAAACGAAAAAGCGGATTTTGCAGGAAAAGAAGCAATAAGATTACCCACCTTTCAATTCCATCTTCCAGTCGAAGATTGGCTAAATGCAATTAACTCAGTGTATGGGAAAAATGGCATCAAAACTGGAATAATACCACCATAACGAACAAATTAAGGACTATTAAAGGTGCTGGCAGAGAATGGCCATCATCTTCAAGAAATAATAGAAAACAAGAAGTACTTCTAACAATTTGTGATACATGTTAAACACAAGTATCTGTAAAACGTATTTTAATGGAAAGCCAGAAATATCGACACCCAAGAAACTTACATTTTAAAATAATACAATGAAAGATATTTTAAGTGAAAATAACAAACTTTCTTCTGAAACAATTATAAAATTTTTACAATACTGCAACCTCTTGAATAAAATCTTAATTTATGATAAATAAATTTTACATATAAAATTGCTAACTAATCCTTTGGACCAGCCCTAGAAGAATTCTTTTACCTCAGTGGTCTGGTAAAATTACTCTGCTGTCATTATGGAGGTTTGCAGCACAGTTTGCTACAGCTTTATTGGGGTGATAACTTTCAAGAAATGTTTGCGCTTCACATTTAGCCGACATTTTTTTCCACCTCAGCTGCCATATGTTTGTGCTCCTTCAAAGGTCCTGCAGTTCTCCTATGGTGAGCTCTGCTTTCTGCTCCTCCACCAACTCTTCTACATCATTATCACTGACCTGCAAGCCCATGGATTTGCCCAGACACACAACAGGTTCAACTTCAGAGCTTTGAAAGTCCCTTTCTGCTACAGCATCTGGCCACAGTTTTCTCTAGGCAAGGTTCATGGTCCCAAAAGAAACATCCCCCTAAGCTTAGTTGATGAGGTTTATGCAGTTGTTAATGTTGAAGTGGTTCTTCCAGAATTCTCATGAGTTTCAGCTCTGTACTAGAGATTACTTCAAAGCATCTGTGGATTAGTGCTTTGGTGTAGTTTCTAGAAAATAGAGACACCTGTTGGTCCATGAGCTGGATGAGAGGAGTTTTCTTTTGGGCAAAGTACTTACTGTTGGGAAATTAAACTCCTCCAGCCACTCATCCTCCAAGCCATGAGGATGAGCAGCAGCATTGTCCAGCACAAGAAGGGACATCAGAGGCAATTGATTTTTCTCAGGGCATTTCGCCCTTTATGCTAGGGCCAACCACTTCATTCACCCACTTAATAAAAATTGCCCATTTAACCAAGCTTTACTATTTGGTTTCCATATCACATTGTTTATACTCTTCAGTACATTATTCTTAAAAACCTTCAGGTTCTCTGAGTGGTAAAGAAGCAAAGGTTTCAGTTTTAAATCCCTATTTGCATTCCTTCAGAGTAAAGGAATGAGTCTAGTCCTTCATTGGCATGTGCCTTGGCATTGACTTCACCTTTTGGGTGTTACATGTCCTGTTTTGCTTTTTATTTTTTTGGAAGAAGCTTGTGTCATCACAATGGAACACTTTAGAAATAAAATAATCAGTTTCTACATAGTTCTTGAACTCGTATAACATATTTCTTGGCAGCATCTCTGCTAGAACTGGCAGCCCTCCCTGTGCTTCACATGACTGACTTTGAACACTTGAACCTGTATCAGCACCCATTCCAGTGGTGTTTTTCAAGAGATCAGCATGCAGTAGTTTTGCCTTTTCACAAGTAATGGCCTAAGAAACACTTTCGCTGGCTGTTTTTTATTTATCCAAATTAACAACACTTTCTCAACCCCTTCAGTATTCTGTGACCTTTGCTTTGTAACAACTTTCGCTCCCTCAGCAACTTAAACTATTTTGATGGTCTGCTCACATATTAATATTATATGTAGAGATTGTAGAGTTTTGCATGTGAAACTCCTTAGCCAAATCAGTGTCCCAGACACTGCTTTCAGATCTTGCCACGAGTTTCTTTTTACTCTATTGTTTTTCTATTCTTTTTTGTTTGTTGTCATCTCTTACTTTCTTAAGCCTCATGATGAGTTACTTGTGCTGAAATCACCAAAAAAAATTAAGAAATACAAGAAAGGTTAGTGGAGTCATCACTAAGGAAGAGCTGTGTGTAAATTGGCCACTTTCCCTTTGTTTTAGGAAACATGCACACATGATGCATCTCCTCATACATGTTCTTACCAACCATGTATGTTTGGTCAGGCACCGAGTGAAGTGGCCAACCACCAAGCTATTTTTTTCAAGTATATAAATACTAGATTGTTTGAGTTCAGAGCTGTTCACATACCAAGGTACCACAGTGTATATATGTTGTATGTATATACAGTATATATACACTTTTTTTTCTGTTTGTAAAGGATTACAGTGCATTAAAATTGGCTATTGATGTGATTGCTGATGGATTTATTTTTAAAGGCATTAGGAGTAGCTATGTAAAACTATAACTTGTTACAGTACTTGGTTTTGAAAGTTTCCACAAAATGCATAGTCTCAGGGCTGGTTTGGTATAATTAGCCTGAGAGTTAGTAAGGAGAGAGAGAGAGAGAGAGTGTGTGAGTGTGTGTGTGTGTGTGTGTGTGTGTGTGATATTGGTAGAATTACAATAGTGTTATTAGAATGTTATATGAAAATGTTATATATTTTGAGATGTGCAGACCATGAGTCAGACGACTAAGAGATATTAGTAAGAAAGTACATTCATATACCATGTGCTATTAATTCAGAAGAAGAAAGTTACTGTAATATTAAAGTACTAGATAGATTTATTTTGTAAACTCAGTGTTTGAAAGATAAACAAAATTTGATATACACATATTGCCTGTTAATTTCACTGTATATTAGTATCTCAAACCCACATTGAGTCCTAATTTGCAGTCCACATGTCCCCAGACATGTTTATTCTAACGTCTTGTAGGTGGAAGAAACAGAATAGCGGGAAAACATGTTTAAACATTCCTCCCTTTGGCCCAATGGTTGGTAGTAGCTATTTTTCTCGTTTTCTGACTGTTTTCAACACTACTGTACTTCCAGAAGTTCCTCTGTTTTCAACACTACTGTACTTCCAGAAGTTCCTCAGCTTTTCTCCAACTTTCAGAATAAATTTTCTTCATTTACATATTCTTCATTTTATTTTCATGTCATCAGTTTCCTGTAAGTACCTCTGGCTTGTATATAAAATTCTATGTGGTATTGAGTAATTCTCATTTTAAGTTGTTGTTCATACAGTGCTAGGAGATGAATTGCCATGTAACCCCATTTTTGTGGCCAAATATTACATCAGTTACATTTCCTCAGACTGGCCTTAGTTGGTGCCTCTAATACAGTACTTTATTGTATTTCAGTCATATAAGTGTTCTGCATTTCTGCATAAATAGTTTAATTATTTAGGAACTCATGTAACTAGTGAGACTTTAAAAGATCAGGATTTTGCAAACATGTGGATGGATTTTGCTTATTTTTTAAAGGAGAAAAATGAGATTAAGTGCTTTACGTAAAGAAAATGTAATGTGAAAAGCCAATCTTGAACTAAAACAATTTAGTATAAAATTGTTACTTTTATTTTCATTAACTTTTATCAATGCAAAAGTAAAAATATTTTAAAATGCTTGGATAATAGGTAAAAGTAATTAGCTGATATACTGTACATGTTGAATTTACAGAAAAATATTGTAATGCCTGTTGAAAGAAAGTTTGAGAAAAAGAAGCAAAGAACTTTAAAAATAATAGATCCCTTATTATGGGAGACTTGGAAATATTGTCTCCCTCTCTGTCTCTGTTTCTCCTGTTATTGGGTTGACGGTATTTCACCTGGTTATTATCAAGGAGTGTCAGTCTCTCGACAATATTTTCCACTCTGGAAGTGCTAAACTGCCTCAGCGTTTTCCCACTGACGGGTGACTGGACTGTCTTGTTCTTGCCTCTCCTGCTCTACCCAGTAACAGGAAGCTCTCTAATACTAGCTACTCTTGTCCTCCTGTGCCTGTTTTGCTCAGTAACTTGACACTCTGTACTGGCTGTTCACCATCTGCTCTTGTCTGTTTAGTGATGTCAGATGGCCTTTCACACCTGGAAGACTCTTTTTGTGTATGGTTAATGTTCATGACTTCTGGGCATTTTAAACTTTCATAACCCTTAAGGGGAAATTTGAAATTTGAGCCATTTTTATTATTAAGCCTGGAGATACTGTCCTTGTTTGGATATATCACCAAGTGCAAACCTCTTGCTTTAATCTCATGGGCTTCAACTACTAAATTCTGGACACATGATTCCACTGGATCCATTGGACCCACACAAAGGCTGGGGCTCTCAACTGTTTAACCACCCTTTTAAATTGCTTTGGACTGCAAGTATCAATGGATTTGTCATGAAACAAATATAGTTTTTGTAAGTTAAAACTTATTACAACCCATCAATCATATACAAGTGCCTTTGTCAGGAAACAAATCAAGTTTTTATAATATAAACCATTTTTTTTATACAAACCCATCAGTCATATACAAAGTGCCCACCTCTTGTTGCTATGCTTTTACTGTATCACATCCAGTCCACGAAAAACAGTGAGGATAGTTACTAGCTACCAATGGATCAAAGTCACTTGTACGTGAACATTCACTTTTAGCTATTATACATTGTACATTATACATTTTATGCGATGCAAGAATATGTGCATCTGGGGACATTCAGACTGCAGATGAGACCTCTGTGAATTGATGGGTTTGTATGAGAAAATTTTGTTTATAAAAACTATCCCATTGTTTCTTGTGGAAAGTTAGTGCAGTATAACATTTAGCTTTCTCAATAATTGGTTCTCTGTAAATGTTTATAATGTTTAGCATAGTCATTGAATTTTGACAAGATTATAGATGTTCAAGGTTGCTTTAGAAATATGCCAAAGATTTTTCAATAGTAAATGGAATTTTAGGATGAAGATGGTTTTTCAAATGTTTACAGTTTTGAATTAACTAACAGTTGGCAAAGTGATATTTAGCATATTCAGA
This sequence comes from Macrobrachium rosenbergii, assembly GCF_040412425.1. Taxonomy (NCBI): domain Eukaryota; kingdom Metazoa; phylum Arthropoda; class Malacostraca; order Decapoda; family Palaemonidae; genus Macrobrachium; species Macrobrachium rosenbergii. Next base: position 37,384,034 of record NC_089787.1, read on the forward strand.
ACTTCCAGCCTAATTTTGAATACTTAGCCTCCAAAGGAAAATTAACTTTCTTCAAGGTTGCAATTGTGATGAAATTTATATTTTTTTTTAACTGTTCTAAATACTTTTCAAGTTTGACATCCAAAGTTACAAGGTAAAAACAACGTACAGCTGCTGATATTTGTTAGGTGATTGTGTTGTCAGTTGGCTGATGACTCCCCTTCCCCTCCTAATTTGAAGTAGTCTCATTCTTAACATGTAAGATGGATACGTTTTAAGATTACCACCATTTCAATAAGTCTTGTAGACATAGAGTGGTTAAGAGACTCCCCTTCCTCTTCCTAATTGGAATTAGTCCCATTCTTAATTTGTAAGCTGAATGCCTTTTAAGAATACCATCATTTCAATAAGTCTTGTAGACACACAATGGTTAATGGACTCCTCTTCCTCTTATTAATTTGAACTAGTCCCTTTCTTAATTTGTAAGATGGAGGCCTTTTAAGAATACCACCATTTCAACAAGTTGTGTTGGCATGCACTGGTTAACAGGTACAGATGAAAAGCAATTGAAAATTGCTGTATACCAAAGCCATTGCTATATCCTTTATCTGAAAATGTCCTTAAAATTACCTGATTGTATTGAAGCAAATGTGGAGTTTATTAGTGAGTCCTTTAAGAATTTTTGAATTTTTAGTTGCAAAATTGTATGATCATTGAACAATGAAATACTACAATCAATTGATAAGTTTCAGAGCTTTTAATATGTATCTTTTGTGTTTGTTTTACTTATGGATAAAGGATATTTTCATTTTTATGGGAAAAATTTATGCCTGGCCAAGCTTACATGTGCAACACTAAATATCTCCTGATATTGACTTCTTTATTATGGGGAATGAGATAATAGTGCTTTGAGATTAGAAATTTTTTGTCTTGGAGATAATTTTTTTTTTTGGGGGTGGGAACGGGGGGCAAGATGTTTTAGTGCTGTTTTTTTTTTTTTAAATGTTGGAGATATGATTTCATACCCCAGATGTTGAAAACTTTGGGCCATTTTTTTTTTGGAAAAATGTATTGTTGAAGAGGCTAAGTGGTTTAAAAATAAAAAATATTGAAGGTTACACTTGTATTGACCAGCAGTTATTTCTTTGTTTGGCAGCACTTAACTATGTTATGAGAAGGAAGTTTTTCTTGTTTTCAAATAAATAGAAATGCTTTTTACATTTGGTCAAATTTTATGGAGGATTCCAAAAGGTAATATCCCCAGGGAATGTGTTAATTTGTGTAAAAATTTGTTTTAGTTTTTTGTTTTCTGAAAAGAATTAAGAGAGCAAAGTTTCTAGTGTATGTAGCCAATGAAATCTTTTATGTTGTTACTAATGGTTGAACTGTACAATATATTTGATAGTACAGTATTCAGATTAAGCAGTTGAGATGTGATACACAGTTAGTCCATCTTCTATTGTAGATTATAAAGTAGCTTTTTTGTAAAAATTTGTTGACTAAAGGAGAGAGTACTGTTCACAACATTGATAGTAAGGAGTTCAACTTACCAGACTAGCTAAAAATGTAAATGAATGTCCTCTTTTTTTTTTTTTTATTACTGGAAAGAATTATTTGGAGGGTATTATTCTTGCTGATGTTCTTTTTTATAGAGAGCTTATAGTATAGTATAGTATGGTGAATGTGTGCACACAGATCTGTTTGGGCGTGGATTTCATTGTTTTTAAGAGCCATTTCTTACTGGTTGTAGTAATTCCTTCAAGTGTTTACTCTCCTGAAGTGTATAATGGGTATGGTTATTTTTCATTTATCAGTATTTTATTTTTAAATGTTCTTAATTACAGATTATCAAAATGGTAGCCTAGATAATAATAAAGCTATCATACAGATATAGTAGAACTTTTTAGAAATAAGACAAATTAAGGCATAATTTCAGTGCAATATTAAAGAGGAAAGATTTTCCAAGGTATTTATTTGCCTAGAAACATCCCCTGTAGATTTGGGATTATTGTTTTTTAGGGGCTTCAGGTAGTTACTCTTGGTCACCACAAACTAAGCAGTTAAATCATTAGTGAATTAATAAGATTTTTCATAAACTCTACTAGTATCTACTCAGGTACTTTATTTTTTTATTAGTTTTATAGTTTTTTTGTAGTGTCTTATTTTAGATTTTTGATAATTTTTTTTACAGATAAAGCTGCCATGCGATCAGATGCAGCTGCGGAACTAGACCGATTGACGAGATCCAAAAAGCCAACAACAAATAATACTGCAGAAACAAACAATTCCTCTGAATGTTGACCTTAAAGTATCTATACTGGCTGAACTATTGAAAGTCTTTAGTGCCTCAGGCCCAAGGTGTCTATGCACTATTAGTGGCTGACATAAAGTTACAGTGTGTAACACATGGCATTTGGGGCTGCCTACCCTTCTGGTAATTATTACCAGAGTCTCCCCTGGGTTCTGTAGGGGAGATATGGTTGGTGTTTTCATTCCTGTGTATGATAAAAATATTATTACTGTACCTTCACAAGGTACTAAATGCAAAATATAGAACTACTGGTACTAGCAGCTAAAGCCGTTGTATAAAGACTTAAGAAAGACTTGTAAAGCAACTCTTGCCTAATTATTATATATGAATGAAGCAGTGTGCCTCTAAGCCTGTCACAACCACAAGAATCTGTCTGGTGGTCAAGTTCTGGCATGTGTGTGTGTATATTAACCTCACACAGCATTTGTGACCTTGGGCTTAGGTGCACTACATCACCCAGGCTGTGTAAGGAAAAAACCAGCTATTGAAAGTATAAACTTTCAAGGGGGTGGGGGACAAAGCTGGTGGGGCGTGCGTTGTGTCCTGTATATTTTCTTATTTATTTGTTAATTTTATAAACACTTGCCTCCAATGCTATTACTATATCATGTCTTAATGCTTGTTACCCTCAGTGTTTCCAGTTAAGGCTAATCACTTTTTAAGATTTTATGCAAAATTATTTTTAACTAAAAAGGGTAAGCATCGCAAATTAAAGTTGCTTCTCAGGTGTGTCACGTTACGAACAGTGTAAGCCGAATCTTGCATCCTCAGAATATCATTTTGCCCATCTGTGATTTATACTGATTTCTTTAGCAGCTTTAGATGCTTTATTATAAGGGTCCCTAATATTTTTTATAGAGTATTTTGGATTTTGTACAATTATGATTACTAAGAATTTTTTATCATTTTCATGTCAATAAAATCTTGATTTCTGGCAGGTCTGACTTACTGTGGCCAAGAAAACACAAGGGCAAATGGTCTTTTGTAGCTTATCCACAGAGGATGAGGGTCAACAAGCCTCAGTATATAAATGGGTATTGTTAAATTACTCAGTTATCAGTACTCTACATGTATTACTAATGATTTAGATGCAATGTTGGGCTTTTGGTACGAGTACGTGTTGCCCATTTATTCTAGAAAAAGGAATGTAAGTTAATGCAAAGAGATGGTATTTATATTTCAGTGTTAACCATCATATCCCATTGGAAGTCCAATATTTTAAACCTAAATGCCAAAGCTTGAAATTTTTTCTGTGTATATATATCTTTAACTATTAGTTTCATGACTAAATAAAATCTTTTTATTCCTCTGTTATTAAGGACTTACTTCTCTTTTGATCCCTGACAGTAGATTGTTACCCCTCTGTGCATTTCAGATGCTGATGAACAAGTGCACTAACCATTTTGATGTATTGTAAGCTTATGTTTTGAAATTGCTTTTAGTGGTGGAAATGCATATACACTATATATTCCGACATTCGAAGGGTGCCCTTGTTCCAGTACAGGTGAATTGCATAACAGGTGTACCAAAATACTTATTTATTTGTAGGGAGCCACAAGTGTGATAAGTTGTGCTTGGGCTAAAGGGGTGGGTAATTGTACGTGTTTAGAGGGACCTTAATGGACATCATTTGTAGCAGCTTTAATGAATGGAGAAAACTTAAAATATGCCAGTGAGAGGGATATGCTACTGACTTTAGAAACTGAAGTACAGTATTCATAATCTATTTAGCCAAGTTATTTTGTTTACAGCAAATGCAGTTTTACTCAAAGGGTACCCAAGAACAAGGTTCTCGCTTAATTTTTATCTTTTTAGAGCAACAAACTTATATGGGAAGCACAATTCAGAGCTGTATTTGCTCTAAAAATAGATATCTCACTAAGGTCCACATGCTTGTTGACTTCCATGAGCTTCATTTACGTAGAATGAGTATAATATCATTGACAGACAAAACCTGTTAAAGGAGTATGAAATTATTACCACCATTATTCTTGGCAACAGTACTTCATGGGATACCAGACATAGTACCTAACATTTTGGGAAGTACATAAGATTCTTTGGGTATCATGTCTGTATAAGAAGAAATAATCTCCTAATGTATATTTTTTTATGTTTGCTTGTTTTGGGGACCTCTTTTTGCAAGTGATTGGAAAAATTATAACTTAGAATATGGTGATATAGAATGCCAGATTTGTTATTGTTTATATGAAATTACCTCAGCAATGTTCTTGTTATAGTCTTATTTCCTCTCTCTTTATTTTAGTATTTTCTTCAATGAAGGGTAATATAGGCAAAACTTTTAAAACTAGTGTTGCTTTCAAGAAACTGATCTTTTGATTCTGATGAGACCAAACGATCATGGAAATTGAGGGTAGCATTCTTTCAGATGTTTTGTTGCTAAAGTATTGCAGTGCTTTCAGTATGTTTTCCATGAAAATTTAGCCAGTTAAATTTTTCTTTGTATTATAGGATTATTTTCTCAGTTCGCCATAGTAGAAAACTGTAAAATATGGAAATATAAAATTTGTGATAACTTCAACATTGTTTGAATTCTCTTACAAACCACAATGCATAATTTCTTGTTTTGGTGCTCATATGAATGTGTTAACAAAAACACTTTTTTTTTTTTTTTTAAAGGACATACTACATTACTTACTGTCTTGAAGAGTCATGTTTGTTGCAAAAAACCATGAGTGTAGAAGTTCATCATTGGTTTGTTACTAAACTGCCAGCAATTGATGATGACAATGAAGTCATTTCATACTACTTCAGTAATCATGAACAGCATTCAGTTCATGATTACTGTTAAATGAATATCTGTGCAATTACATATTTTCAGTGTCACCTTTGACCATTGTGGGCTACCTGTGCCACACCTTTACAGTACATACTAATAAAAGTTGTGGGTAGAATAACTTACAGGTCAAATTTACAGACCTGTTTCAGAGATGAATGTTAAGGAGCAATGGAATGTATGTTTTTCATTGATACATTGAGCGTGTGAATCCTAGTCATTAGGTCTTCATTGGCCTTGTTGAGTACTATTATGCAGCCTCTTATGTAATCATATTGTATTAAGATCAAATTGTTTGTACTATACTGTACATTATTTCTCAGTTACCTCCTCTCCCGTAACCCAAAAATGAAGTTATAGGTATTTTTTCATCTTTTTGTAATTATGGATCTTTTAAAATTTAACTTTGCATTCTTTTATTCACATGATTTAATATCCCATAGAATGACTAAAAAAATTCATTTTCTCAGTTAACCCAACCACGGAAGCCAAAAATTCAGTTTTTGGTAGTTACCCATCCTTTTGTACTTGATGTTCATAAAAATTTTAATAATTTCAGCCTACTTTTTTCATGTAGTGTAGTGTCCTATAAAAGTATTAATAAGTCTTGAGATTTTTAAAAAATCATTCACCAGCAGGATTGATCATTTCCATTTTTAGATGGATGGTTAATTTTTGTTCTTTGTAATTTTAAGATTTTTCCATTGGAATCAATATTTAGCTAACTTTCCATTTTTATAGTTGTTTTTTCTTACCCAGAAGGTTAATAATTGACCAAGAACGCTGATGAGTTTTATTCTTATTTGCGTTAAACTACGTAATAATAATGTACAAAAGTTAAAATCCTGTTTTGGCACTAAAAAATTTTACAATCTTATATCAGACAACTGATATGAATTGTGTAGTTTTGCATATCCTCATCTTTTACAGAATTTGAGTAAGAAACTTTACCATGAGCAGTGTTGCACCAGTCTTGAATTTTCAGGATTTTAAAAGAATACCATGCCTGGCAGATGAAGTTGATAGTACAGTAATCCATTCCCAGATATTTTGAATTGGGTTTTTCCAGGAGAGTAACTAACCCTGAAGATGATCTGAGGTTTATCAGAAGAACTTTCTAGGTACTAAGCATGATCAGCTTTGATAATCTTATTCATGGGTTTTTGGTAAGTACAGTATTCATTTTGTGACTTTACATAACTAGAGTGTGGAACATTATTAAGCATACAGTATACTTCATAAGACTGGCAATGGTGAAACTTAGAAATAGGTTTTTTTATTCAGGGTCTTAAGATACTCCAAGTACTCGGCTCATAATGGCTTCTTTGGTTTGAAAATGACATTTCTAATAGCAGAATGTGAAAGGGCTGTTTATCAAGTATCAGTGATGTCATAGGTATCATAACCTCTTATTTTTTATAATTATGGCACTCACCATATTTCTCTCCTTGGTTTGCCTAGGGATAACAAAAAAACAATGTTATCATGGCTTTCAACTAAACACCAGTGGCAACAGCTAAGTAGCTCAAGTTGAGCCTAACTTACAATGGATTCTAATTTTGGTAGGTTTATCTGTGCAAAAGATAACTAAGAGAGAAATTTTATACAGAATTTTACACACTGAAAGATTCAGAGATGGTTATTGGTTGGATATCTAGAAACTTCAATCTATTTATCTAAATGTAGTGTTTAGCATTTATGTGTTTTCATACAGTTAGATTATCTTTATTGTACATATGAATTTCAAAATGGTGCATAATGTTTGACTTGCAAACCTTTCATCTGCATTAGCCCAATTCACAGACTTCACAAATTGTAACCCCTCGAAACTCATGCCTGTCTGTTGAAAGTTTTTTTTTAAGCATACAAGCAGATGTACAGAAGTCTCTCTCTCTCTCTCTCTCTCTCTCTCTCTCTCTCTCTCTCTCTCTCTCTCTCTCTCTCTCTCTCTCTCTCTCTCGTGATCCCAGGTTTCTACAGCCGGGTCTTTCTGGTGGGGAAGGCATCAGGGGATTGGAGACCGGTCATAGACCTGTCTTCCCTGAACCTTTTCATCAGGAAGACTGTTTGAGATGGAAATGCCCCACACAGTTCTAGCAGCCATCAGGAAGTCCGACTTCATGCTGACAATAGACCTGAAGGATCCGTACTTTCAGATTCTAATCCACCAATCATCTCGCAAGTTCCTCTGCTTCATTCTGGGAGAGACAGTGTATCAATTCAAGGTGCTTTGCTTGAGCCTTTCTATTGCCCCACAGGTTTTCACAAGTGTTCATCATAGTTTCAATCTGGACTCATTCACACGGGATATGCATCTTGAGATACCTCAACGACTGGCTGGTCCTGGCAAGTTCTCAGGTAAAGCTGATTCCGAGACAGACCGTCTACTCCTATTTTGTCACAGCTTAAGAATAGTGATGAATTTGGAGAAGTCAGATCTTATGCCCAGCCAAAGAACACTTTACCGGGGCATGCTAATAGACTCAACAGTGGCGAGGGTCTTTCCATCAGAGCCACGCATCGACAAGTTCAAGACCATTGTTCAGTCTTTCCTCTCCAGACAAAAACAACCAGCATATCAGTGGCAGATCGTTTTAGGTCACCTGTCTTCCTGGAGAAACTTGTTCCTCACAGATGACTCCACCTTCAATCTCTTCAGTGGAGGTTGAAAGAGTTGTGGTCCATATCAAAGGATTCTCCCTTCTTCAAAGTTCCTCTCCCACAGGAAGTGAGACAGAACTTGGCATGGTGGCTGGATGACAGGAACCCCCGGAGATTCTTCTGTTCTTAGACACCTTGAATGAAGGTTAGTGAGGACACTTGGAAGACCTTCTGACTTCAGGTGTATGGGATCCCCAAGACAAACGGCTTCACATCAACATCCTGGAGCTAAAGGCAGTTTTCTTAGCCATTCAGGAGTTTCAGGAGTGGGTGACGGGGCACTCCGTGGTTCTAATGTTTGACAGTACTACAGTAGTGGCATATGTCAACAAATGGGACTAGTCTCCCACCAACTTCACGAATTGACAGTACAACTACATAATTGGGCAGTGACTCCCTCAGCCGACCTTTCAGCCAGATACATTCCAGGCAAAAGGAATGTAGTGGCAGACAAGCAGAGCCGTCAGGGTCAAGTGTTGGGGACAGATTGGTCACTACACCTGAAAGTGGTGGAAAGGTTGTTCTATATGTGGGGAAGGCCATTGGTAGATCTTTTTGTGACCAGATACAACAAGAAACTGGAGGTGTTTTGTTCCGTCATCTTGGATCCTTGGGCTGTGGGAGAAGACACACTGCAACACCCTTGGGACAATCTGGACGCTTACACCTTCCCTCCCTTTTGCCTGATTTGTCAAGTAATCAACAGAGTAATGATCTCTCAGAACCTCTGAATGACCCTGGTGGCTCCCTTGTGGCCACACACCGAGTGGTATCCTGACATTCTTGCCCTGCTGACGAGAGAGATTCGCCCCTGGCACATCTTTGCCAACCGCACATCAAGAGGTTCCTCCAATCAGCAGGGTCCCTATCTCTTCATGGTTGGAGATCTTTTCTCGCAGAGCAGCAACAGAGATGTCTGGCTATCTCAGAAAATCTTCTACAGCCATGTACCAAGAGAAATGGGCTATCTACTGTGATTGATGTCCGGTCGGAACTTCTATTTAGCAAGTAGCTGACTTCCTCATGTTCCTCCGTAGGGAGAAACGAATTCTGTGTCAGCCATTAAGTGATATAGGGCTGCTCAAAGGCTAGTTCTGCATTTGAAAGGGGTAGACCTTTCCTCCTCATGGGAGAGCTTTATGCTCCTCAAAATTTTCGAATAGTCCTGTTCGCCGAGAGAGCTTAAACCTCCTAACTGGGATTTAACCCTGGTCCTTAGCAGCCTCACTCGTGCACCATATGGACCCTTATGGGGTTCATCAGACAGAAATTTGACCCTCAAGACTGTTTTCTTACTGGCCCTAGCCTCAATGACGAGAGTAGGGAACTCCATGGCCTCTCCTTCAATGTTAAATATTTGAAGGGTTTGGGGTCAGTAGCCTTCGAATTTGTCCCGGAATTCGTAGCCAAGACTCAAAATCCCTCGGTTCCCAATAACAGACTTGAATCCTTCTTGATCCCCTCCCTGAGAGACATTGTTGATAACAGTCCAGAGGCATGAGAGACTGTTGATAATGATCCAGAGGAATTACTTTTATATCCTGTTAGGGTTCTGCGAAGCAATCTAAAAAGGACTTGAATCTCAGGCGTGAACGAGAAAGAAGTGTCCAAGAACACCATCTTTTGGCTACATGAAGTAATTAGACGGGCATACAGTACCTCAAATGCAGATGCCAATACAGTGCATACAAGAGCTCATGATGTTAGGGGCTTTGGCCCTTCCATCGCTTTCAAAAAGAACCTGTCAGTTCGTAGGGTATTGAGGGCTGGTACATGGTTTCGCCAAATGATCTTCACTTCCTTCTATCTTTGGGACGGTGCTCATAGGTCCTTGGACACTTTTTCCTTGGGTTCAATGGTGGCCGCTCAAGTTGTGTAAATGGATAGCAGGACAGGTTTTATATTGCCTAAGATGTTGGTTATGAAAGAGAGTGAATGGGATGACTGGCCTTCTTCCTTTCTCTTTCTTCTCCTCTTCCGGCAGGCAGGGGAGAGATGTGAGCCATCATTTGCTGGAACTGGCTAGACACAGGTGAGTGAGCAACTATTCTATTTTTTATTATGATTGTTCCTACTCAACACAAATTCTAAAAATAGAAGCTAGTCTTACCCTCTCTCTTACAAGGGGAGAGAGGTATTGACAAGAGAACAAGGTTGGTACCTACTGTGAGTTCTGCTGTCCATGACAATTACAGGTTCTTTTTCTAACTCCTATACACAATGTAGACTGGAGTTCCCATTGTGTCGAAGCCCAGATGTTTGACTGTTGAGTAATCTTTCACTTAACAGATCAGCGGCATACACCACCTTCCTACATTCTAACAACTGACCAGGAAGTGAGCCGAACCACCAGTTGGTTCTAAAGCTTATTTTATCCTCCCACCAAAAGCAAGTCTCACCATGTGTAAAGACCATAAGGTTTGCTCTGTGCATGAACAAATGACAGTATTTTTCATAACTTACAAACCTGAGGTCTTTACATAAATGGCCTACTTGAAGCCACCCCTCATACAGTTACCTGGCTTAGAAGATAACTGGTGTGTCTTGGGGTATACGAGGGGGAAGAGAGGTCAGGCTCTGCCTACTCTTTCCCCATTGGCTATCACTCAGATGCTACCAAACCTTGTTCTATTTTTAAACCAGATCCAGCTAGTGCTTTGAGATTTTCCCCATAAGTAAAGACCTCAGGTTTGTAAGTAATGAAAAATACACATTGATTAAAAATTTGTCATACTGTCAAAAAGTGCTGTAGATCCTGAAATTTAAATGGGTATAAGTGCTGTCAGGCTTTGTGTACTTGACTTACATGTTGTAGATGCGAAACAAGCAGTCCTCAAGAATAGTAATGATCCAGGCCTGTACTGTAGTAAGGGAGGATGTAAGAACACTCACACAATCAATAAAGACTGGGCCCAGCATTTGGAGAAAAATGGTTTATGACTGCAATATACATACAGAAAGACAAAAACACAGTTGTTAGTCTACCTTAATTTCATTGTGTTACTTTTATCATTTTCATTGCAAAATAAGCTCAAAGTGGAGGACATGTTGGAATCGGATTACATTTCACAAGATATTTGCAAGTATTTAAGGGAGAGAGCAAGCTAGTGACAACTTTGTCTACTTGAGTCACTTTGTAGATTCAGGCCGAGTGCAGACTAGGTAGTAATGTGCTCATCAACATTATAGCAGTCGATCAAGGATAGTTTGGAATACAGTATTTAGAATATTTTTTTTTTTAAATTTCAGAAATCTGCAAATCTATTTCATTTACGTACAACTACTATAGTTAACCAAACCCAGGACAGGTCACAGAAAAATAGGTTTACTCTTGACCCACTTCTCACTTTGAAACTTGTAATAGAAGAGGATTTAAATTAAAGTAAAACTAACGCAATATTTTTGATATCCTAAAAGGCTTATCTTACTACCTAGAGATAGACTGTTTTTGTTTGGTGCAAGAAGAAGAAAAATTTGAAATGGTATCCTACTGGAAAGTGTTTTGAGTGGTATGTTTTTCCTCATTACAATAAACAATATTACAAATTAGTTATTAGTACAGAAATCAATGTTAATTTTACCATTGAACAAAGTATTAACATTTAGTTTTGTTAAGGAGTTATCTTTGGGAGTTTTTGTCTTGTTCACTCTTTTGATTTCTTATATATAAAATAAGTTTGTCATTAAGTACTGTAATTCAGTCTTGAAGAAGTCTTTGGTAGTAGACTGTCATTTAGTTAATTTTCCCCTTGTTTTTTAAAGTACATTATCTGAATTTTAACATACCTTAAACTTATTAAGTTTGGAAGCTAAAAGACAGAATTTCTTGACAGCAAGACTTCAAATTTATAGTGTATCAATCATCATCATAGGAAAGGCAAGACTTCTGGAGTGGCCTCTTTGAAAAACCATATGTTGCTGGTATGGTCACAAGTCTTCTGCAGGTGCTGAAGAGGTATCTTGGGTCGTAGAAGGAAGTAAGTGCAGACATGAAGTTCCCTGTGTCTGGTAGCTACCTTTTAAAGTTTCAGGGACCTTCCCCACATGTCAAAAACACCTTTCACACCAAAGAAATTATGTCCCAATGTTTAAGACCAGGGAATCCTAAAGACTTGAGTAGATATACAAAAGAGTGGGGAAAAAGCACAATTTGCTTTATGGATTTATAGCACTAAGAAGAGCCATAGACAATTTGTATATAGTATTTAGAAAGAATGCAGGACAGAAAAGACTGGGAAAAATTCATTTCATGTTAGAACCATGAAGGGAGAAGCTGACATAAAAACATTGTTGAATTTGGGAATACGTACTGTACAGTGTTTGAAAGACACATTGAAGGAAATTGCCCTTGTATATTATATATGTGAAATTTTTCAGAAGCCTAGTATCCTAGATAAAACAGACTATGTGCTAAAGTAGAAGTTGCAGAAGCTAAGATCTGCAGGAACAACAATGCTATAAAATGAAAAAGTAAGTAATTGATGTAGGATTTAAAAAACCAGTTTCTCAGAATTGCAGCCTTGTTCAGAACAAATGATGGACAAATTTTAAGCCATTCTTCAGAAAACATGATGGTCTGTTTGAGTGCTTACAGAAATGACTCGAGTATCCATTGGTTGTCAACGTGGTGAAAATATAATAAGAATATATTCCAGCAGTAAAGATGGTGTAGATGAAATTCAATACATTCAAGAGTATACTGTACATCCTTGAGAAAAAGTAAAGCAAATTGAACACTGTGTCAGTGTGTTCCTGCTGACTTGAAAGAGCACTTTAAACAATTCCATGCTGTGCTGTGTCTCTAAACCAGTTTAAGAGATATGAAAATTAACTGATGTCAGAAGACATAGCCATTTCTGTGAGATTGCTAGTGTCAGGTTGATAACAAAAGCACACCTTATTGTAAATTTAAGATATGAAATATTTAAACCTACCTCTAAATAAAATTGAGGAACTCAAAGAAAAACCAGAGAAAATTTTATCTGACATTTAATAAAAGTCTGCAAGAAAAAACCTGGCATAATTCGGAAAAGAATATGTTGACAAGTTGACCTAGGTTATATACTAAGCTTGGTTTCAGATTCCTGAAGCTAAAAGACTACGAGGTTAACAAGCCAAATACAAGTAGCATTTTATTGTTCAGATTAGTTTCAGACTCCTGAAGCATTCATACCCAGGAGATAAGGATTAAATTATTTTATATATACCTGTGTAAAGGAGTGTCAGGTAGTTAAGAATTTATCAGAAGCAATGGAAACAGGGAGAATGCATGCAAGTTAATAGGAAGAGATTTATCGAAAATATATTTGTTACTACAGAGCAAATAAACAAGTACGGGCAAAGGAGGATCAGTTCGAGCAACCCCTTAGGGGCTATTGCCATCAGTTCACCTCAAGAACCACAATGTAGGTATTACTCAAGATTCTTTGAAGCTGCAACCCCTTTCATTGCCTTTTACTGTATTTCCATTCATATTCTCTTTCTTCTTACTTTTCACCTTCTAAAAATTGTTTCATAGTGCAACTGCGAGGAAGATGTTACACCTTTCAAACCCTCTTTACTCTCATTTTTTTCAGCACTGAATGACCTCATAGGTCCTAGCACTTGGCCTAGAGTCTAATTTTATATCCCAATCCCAAATAGATTGAACAAGGAGCCCAATGACAGAGGAATAAGTTATGAATGATAGAAAACAGGTTAGGGAGGTAAATTCTAGGAGTAGTAAGTGTAGAGATATACCTGTCTCAAAATTATGAAAACGTGAATCTTCAGTGGAGGAATACAATTTGCTGAAAGGTATGTCTGAGGAAGTAAAAGAGGTTGGGGATAATAAATGGATGAAAGTGCTGTATGTAGGAATTACACGTTAGAGATGGGAATATATGCAAGAATGTTCAAGAGGATTAAGAAAGAGGCAACAAATGAAAAAGGGAAGAGGAAAGTAGAAAAATCTAGAAGGAAGAGGGAACCGTATGAATAGTTTAGAAATCTATGGGGAATGCAAAAGAGAAATGAGAAAAAAAGTGCGATAGTAAACCACCGTGAATTACTCTTAAGCCTACCATTAAACTGTATGGAAAAGAATGGAGAATATATCACAAGCGCGTTTTGTGGGCCAGGAAGTGAATGTCTTCACTCTCGCTCCGAGCTAAAGATTACTGGTATAGCAGAGTCGAGATTAGGTTTAGGTGGTTTGGGCCTATGGTATGGATGAGTCAAGGCCCCAACAGGTTTACCTGCGTAGTCCCACCTTACAGGCAAACCTGCGCCGGGATGCCTGAACGTTAGTGGCGGACTTCAAGAGCGCTTTTAGTGGACCCCTGTTAAGGATACAGGGTCAAGAAGGAGGCAAAAGATTATGAAAGAGGATTTAGAGAAATCTAGTGGATTGAGACGCCTTCGGGGTATTTCTAAGTATTAGCTCCGCCCGAACTGTATACATGGGTTCTGCGAATATGAGAGGCATTAAGTAGCCATATGCTCAAGAAGGGATTGGAAAGGGAAATCTATTATAAAAGGAACCATACTAACCTAAAGTACCATACCCAACCTAACCTAGTAGGCCATGCTACTTAGTCGGGAGCTCCATCCCCTGCAGCCCCGGTGAAGGAAACCCATTTTACCAAAAGTTCCCCCATAACACTGCTCATGCGCAACAGCAAAAATATAATCAGTTCTGAGCTTAATTACAGTCAGGGAGACCAAAATACTATAGAAAAAGTAAATTAACAATACCGACGCGGAGCTAATACTTAGTTCTGCCCATAGGTTCACAGAATAAAGAAGAGGAAAAGCCATACAGCACAGAATGTGGAAGAAAAGAGACGGAAACTTAAGAGACCAATGCAAATAAAACTCCTCTGGACCAAAATTATCAATATCGAAAGAAGAAATTGAAAATCTATAAAAACTATATGGTATTAAGGAGACAATAAACGTCAACAAACAAGAAAAGGAGGACGAGCTAGGGAGCTGTTTCAAAAGGAAACCCTATATACTACTACTACTACTGTTGTGCATGGCACGGTTACGGTAGTAAATTGCCTCGATAGTGATGTTCTGCACTATGTTCCGTTGTTGTAAGTATCTGTTTAGCATATTGAGCAGCTGTTCAGAAGATAGTGCACCGGGCCTCTTCACTATGACTGGGTACGACGGCGTCATTGCTTAGTATATCTGTTAGGCCTATTAGTTGAACTGGGTCTGGGCTCACCCTCTTGTTAGGGTTGCCACCTCCAGCTCAGACCTAATTGTATAACCTATGGAGGAAAAGTTATGGCGACCGGAGCGAACCCTTTCAGGTGGGGCATTTTGAGGCTATGTGCGGCTAACATGAGGGTGAGGAAGACAGGTTTCATATTTGATGAGGACTGGAAATCATTTCTAGAGTTGTCAGTGAAGTGACAAGTCTGTGTAGCCTAGAAATTAAAACCAGACCTAATGGCGTGTTGTGACGTAGATAATGAAATAATATATGTGTGTATAACATCAAGTTTATTTTATTCCTTCAGAACTAAACAAAATAAAATGCAGGATTGATTTTCCACTGCTAAACTAGGCTACGATATCGATTGAAAAGTAACATAATACAAATTTTCAGTGAATCAGGGAAATCGACTATGGATATCGGTCATTCCCAGGTTTCCTGTTCTTTCCATGAATATTTTGTGTTGCTCCTTGCTGCAGCAAGAAGCCTTTTATCCTTTGCAAGGGTTGTGAGAAAGCACAACTCTGACCTCAAGCCATCCCTGGATACAGCTTCCTGAGTATTGTACTAATTCAATCAACATAAAAACAAGGTAGAACTATATAGTAGCTCCGCGGCAGCAACTGCCTTCTAACTTCTACAGTTTTTTGGTTGCTAATTATGAATTTACCTTTAAGTTTTGGCGCTCGAGTGTAGTTAACCTGTAATTAACCGGTGAAGTCCATCCAACAAGGGGTTTCCATACGCGATCTTCACAAGACAGAGCACGGGTACATCTGTTTCGAATGGTTCATATCCCATCCGGCAAGTGCAATAACTTGTAAACATGTGGGTACCCCCCCCCCCACGGGTTAGTACTAAACACGGCAAAGGGACATTCCATTTGGCTGACAACAAACAGATGCACTGCCAGTATCAGAACCCCTAAAAGTGTAGAAAAAACCAGTTGAAAAGGTAAAAACAGGCGCGGAGCTAATACATAGAATTACTAAAAACAGTATACAAAGCATGGATGATAATTAATAACTAATGGGGTAGGGGGGTGCGAGACAGACCCCTCATCGCTCACTCGCTCGGGAGTCGTGTTATGCCACGTACTTTACACATACCGAAGGCAGCCATTGACAAAGGCATAATTTTGCAGTCTAGCAAGATTGACTGAAAAATATGCTCACGTAATTTTGAAATAATGATGTTCTGACAGCCAAATACAGAACTAATGGTGTTCTGTACTGGTTCAGTACAGAACACAACATCTCACTCTTCAACACAGAACGAATCTGTATTTTACAGAATGGGTGACAACCCTACTCCAGGTCTCCTGGAAGTAAGGTAAAGGGTAAAGAAAGTGTGGTAAGCTAGTCATTTTTTCATGTTTATGATATTTTCTGTCTTGTCCTCATGTTTTTGCATTAGTACCATGGGGATGGTACTAAACACAGTGCTCATTTTGCTCATAAACTGGTAGGTCTAGTTACCGGACCAGATGGCTCAGGAGCCATCTGGTTCAGTAAACACAGGCTAAGAATTATCCACAAGCAATCATAAGAACTCCACAAACCACCTTACTGGTGCTTAATAGCAGGAACAGAATGACAGGAGAGTAGTGCTGAGTGGCACCACTCACGTTAACTGGTACTACTTAGAAAGAGTTACGTTCCGGAGGAATTGTCGATCAGCAAATTAACATAACTTGGCAAGGTAAGTTACTTTTTGGGTAGATAATGCTCACTGGACATCTTTTATTCTATGCAATTTTTCATTAGGAGTTATTATTAATTAGTTGTAAGAGGGTACTATGGATTTAGGCTACAAACTACCCATACTTACAATGATTAACGCTCGTTTTGGTAGCAAATTAGCCTCGACTAAAAGTTTAAGAGGTATTGGACCCTCCCCCAGCTATATCCTATTATATACTCTGAACCATCATTGTATTTTGAACTTGAAAATATACTGTACTTTTACCATGTTCTAATGTGTGTTCTGAACATTTCTGACATTCATTTTGTTAGCCAGTGAGCAGTTTCAGAAATAGCCCACAGTAGTATATCCTACAATTCAGGTGATTACAATGGGAAAGTGGTTTTTTGGATTGGAAAAAAAATTAAGTGAAATTCAAGGACTTGAATGCCAGTGACAATTCTTATTCGGATCCAAGTAAGTTTATGGTGTAAACATAAAGGAGAAGGCCTCGTGAAGATATATAATTCTTTTGGCTAAACAGTATAGAAAAGGGTGTATATCATGTAGTACAGATGAGAGAATCTGAGAAAACTACCAAGATAATGAGAAATTTAAGGCATTTTGTTCAAGTTTTAATTTAATCCTAGTGGCGGAAACTGTAGGACGCCATGTTTAGTATTAGCCCCTGAGGGATGAAAGTTAAAATATAGACAAGATACAGGGAAATCTCATCTTGGGCACTGCATTATATATACCATTTTGTATATTGTTTAGCCAGAAATTATATTAAGAAACTATATATTTATGCGGCTGTCTCCTTAACAATTACCATTTATGGAACGTTTACAAACTAATATACACTAGAGTAAGAATCTGCTGTCCTAGGTTAGGTTAAGTAGGGTTTGCAGTGCCCTAGGTTAGGTTTGGGGGAGCCTATGCCTATGTAAGGATCTAGTTTATTGTTTACTTTTACAATGAAGCATTGAAGTTGCTAGCATTTTTTGGCAGTTTACATTATGTATTCAAAAATTGCTTGTGATTTTCAGTCATTTAAAATCTTTTTTTTATTTTTCAGGATGTTTGGCTTTAGACAGTCAATTACAAGATAATCAGAGATCATGTTGAGCTTGAAACTATGTAGATCTGAAAGGACTCTGCATATGGTTGTCAGTAATACTTGTTTTTATTACCATCACTTATTGTCTGGTATCCATACAAGTATACCCCTTATCGTAGAAAGTTCAAATTCTCACTGTGATGGTAGCAATGGAAAATTAGATGTATTTATCAAAGGAATAAAGTTAAGGAACAAACGTACTAAACTTTTGAGTGACCATCAATCATCTGTTCGATCTAGAAAATTATTAAAAGGAGGGAGACCAGAGGTCTCCAAAATTAAGTTGCTTTCAGTTGGAAGTATAGAAAGCAGTGGGAATGCTAGGACTAACGTGCAAACTAAAGTGTGGGATTCAGGCACACAAAGAGATAGATCCGCATTAGAGTCTCTTAGTGGGGAAGTGGAACAAAATGTGTGTACAGAAGAAAATTTGGTTAAACGTGATATATCCAGAAAAGATGTTATAGTGAGAAGTCTGAATCAAGAAAATATTAAACCAGATGATAGTAAACTCGCAAGCAGTTGTACCAAAAGCGAAATGACCCAAAGGACACGTATTCAGGAAGACAAAACGAATGGTAAAGTGCAGAAAAGTGCAGTCAAGGTTTCTGACAAACCATGGAAAATTACAGTTGAAGAGCAGTTAATGTTAACTCAACTTATCAGTTCTGGCAGAATACATGAAGCACTGTCCCAGATTGAAGATTACAAAAAGTAAGTGTTCATTCACAAGTATAATCACACTGATATTGAAATACAATAGCTGCCATAGGATTACTGTGCTGTAGTAGTTATAGATAGTAGGGAGGATACTCATATAGGGAAGTCTATTTCAACACTTCAATAACTTTTATCAGGTTTTAGCAGATTTCAGAGGTACAATTTGCCATGAAATCATTCGTTATCTGTACTCTTCATCGTCTTTGCTATGAATATTCAGTGATTGTCAATATAAGGCTTAAAAGAGAAATTTTTTTAATTCATACTCATCAATTTATATCTGCCTAATCCTGCAGTCAGCTGCTCTGTAGGACAACCAAAAAGAGGAACCCTCACCTGGCAGGTATCCCTCCGGGCAGTGTCTCTTAATACTGTATTGTAGTTGAATTTACATAAATTTCTTCCTATGCTCACTACAAAATGTGCGGGTCAGGAAATGGGTGCTTTTTAATATGTAAACTCATGGGTTTGTGTAAAAAAGTATATTGCAGTACACTCCCTGAACACCTGAATTAGCTCTGGTTACCCACCAGCCCGAACTATATCCCCGTAACTGTTACCCACTAATTGGGTAATTAACTGTCAAATTACCAACGCTTACGGGAAATCTTGTCAAGATGAGTTACCTGAAGCACCGTTGGCAACGCTGCTGCAAATCCCAGCCGCGCGAGGCCAGGTTCCCCAGTTGCTTTCTGTTCGCCTTGGTGCATGGATGTTTCCTGCTTCAGGCAAGCTTTTGGTTATTAGCCCGACCCCTGTATACTGACTGTATTGATATTGGATAATGACTTGGACCGGATTTTCACCTTTTTCTCCTGGATTGTTCTTTCGCCTGGCATTGGATTTTTTTCTCCCATCTGGACTTTGGCTCATTTTGGACTCGCAATGGATAGAGTGGATAAAATGACTACAGCTACTGCGACCAACACCGCTACTGCTGGAGATGCTGCAACTCACTGATTGTGCACAGCTTGCAAACGGAGGATGAGTACCCTCAAACACGATGGACATTCAGTTTGTATAGCTTGTAGGAAGGTGCAATGTAGCTTAACTTTAAGATGTGATGAATGTAGGTTATGGTCAAAAGATCAGATGGAGGATTATGTTAAGCATAGAGAATCTCTAGCTTCCAAGAGCAAATGTAGGGAACCAGCTGTAGAAACTCAGAATCTAGATAAAGAAGCTATAGAATCAGAGTTTTTCAGGAAGTTAGAAGATAAATTATCAGCTAGCATGGCGAATTTATTTTCTAGTTTTATGACTAAGTTATCTGAATTCAAAGAGCAAAATATAAGTGATAGGGAAATAAACACTAGCCGTTCTTTTTTCAGCTCCCCTGCCTGTTCCAGAACCAGCCCTAATAGGTGCCGGGGGTCATGGAGAACCGCAAACCTCGAAAGTAGGATCTCCCCCCCCCCGGCGCGGAGCAGGCAGTGTTAGCAGCAGATTTCCCCCTTTCTTCGGATAGTGTAAGTTCAGAGGTAAATTTCTTGATAGGATTGACACCGACAAATAGGGATAGTGAGGTAGCAAAGAGTGTAGGAGAGAAGTTGAAGGTGCTGTCTTCTTCAGGGGCAGGTGTAATTAAGGTTCTGGGATCTCTGTTAGATCCAGCAGCGGTTCTGTTTCCAGCTGCAGTCTCCATGCAACAAAATGTTGCTAAATTGGTTGAGGAGGATGTAGATTTAGTAGTAAGTTTGTCAGATTCAGGAAGGTCGGAGGAGTTCCCTTCCTCTTCAAGAGTTCCTTTTCCCTCTGGGGATAAAATTTCATCGGTTGGTGATGGTAATTCATTTGATAGGACATTAAATGTAGCAGAATATAATGCTAATTTATTGGGTCTTTCCAAAGGGTATAGGTCATTGGTCAGACAGTGTTTTAATATAGGGTTTTCGAATATCCATGATCATGTAATGAAGAAATTCCCGGAATTCACAAGTGATGTATGGCAAGATTATCAGGGAGGACCGGAATCTGTATATTTTCTTTCTCTAAAATCTCTAGCCTCTTCTGTAACCTCAGAATTTTCCCTATCCTGTACGGCTTCCAAACCTTCCGCTACTCTTTCTCAACCTTCCCTTTCGGGCCACCTCTCAGGGAACATTCCGGGTGCCTTGTTAGTTCATCCGGCATCTATGCCATTAGCAGGTTTGTCTTTGGTGCCATCTGCGGCGAATCCTGTACCCTCACAGGCTTCTGATCTAGTTGCTGCGGCAATTGGCGATGCGCCTGCCGCAGCGTTTAATGCTGCAGTTCTGATAGTTTCCACAATTCCCCCGGTACCTAAGATGTCTGGTGTTTTGTCTTCTGTTTCTTTGGGTTCAGTACCTTGTAATCTTCCTTCAAAATCCTTTCGAGTTCAGGGCAGCTGGGATGTTCTGTACCTGCCCAACATTGTCGGCAGTAGCTCCGGTGGTAACTCCGAGTGTGGCATCTTCCTGTCTTCTTCCTTCGGTTCCTGCTTTCTCAACTTTTCCAACAGGTTCCTGTGTCCCTCCGGCTAAGGCAGTCTATGTAGGTTCGGGTTTGATTTCAGGTAATCAGGGACCATTTCCCTCTTCTTCTTTAAGTAGGGGACCTTCTGTTCTGGATCCCCAGTCTCATGTGACTCTGCTACATCCGGTTTGCGTGGTGCAGGTGTTGCAGTCTCTCCGCTCTCAGGAGTGGGCGCTGTCCGCCCAGGTTTGACCGATCCAGGTGTTGCGTCATCGTCTTTGGAGGGTGCGGGGTTTGCGCAGCCTATTTTGGTGACTCCCAATATGTTCGAGACTGATTCGTCAGGCGTCCCTATTGCGCACCCAGGTGTGTCGTGTTCCAGATCATCAGGTTCAATGTTTGCTAGGGGTCAGCCTGTCTCATTTCCGGTTTTGGCTCAGTTGGACCATTTCAACAAAGACTGTTCCTGTGAAGAGGAGGATCAGATACCGGAGGCTAGTATTCCTTCGGCCAATGAGTCTGAGTACAGACAGATGTTGGACTTATCCACTCGCTGCGCTGTATCCACAGTCCAAGGCTCCAGAGGAGCCGATACAGCATAACCAAGCTATGTTCGAGTTGCTTTATGCAACGAAGCCGGTGGTAATACAGTCACCAAAGAGTCTAGTCTGGTTTGGCAGGGTCGAGCAGGCTTTGAGAGAGGCTGACAATAGGTTGGCATCAGTGATAGGATCGGGTAAGCAGGATTCAGCCTTGCTTCCTATTTGGAAGGGCTTTTATAGGGTCACAAGTAACCCTTCTGCAGGTGTTAGGGTGCCACTGAACAAATCAGCAGAGGCTCTCCTATCTCGGGTTCCATCATCGAACCGTCTAGTATCTATCTCGGCCAGGGAAGCCAGTATCTTAGAAGACCCCTTCCACAACCAGTCAGAGGCGTTATCACATACTATGTGGATGTTATCCGGTCTGATTCGACACCTCATCATGTCAGTTTCCATGGGGCTTGCTCACCAGGTGAACGTTTCCACAGGATGTACTACGTTCTTAGGGAAGAAGAGGAGGGACTTCTGTCTGAACCACCTGCCTCCTCATTTTCCTGACATTCATAAGAGGGCACTGCTGAGGGCTCCATTGGTGCTCAGCAGCAGTTTGTTTAGAGAAGAAGACATGTCGGCGATGGTCAACTTTGTGTCGTGTACATCTGCAGCGGAGTTGCAGCAGGCAGTGATTAGGGTCGCAGCGCAGAGTGCCAGATCCCGAAGGGGTCTAGAATGTCTTCTCCTTCAAAGCGCTCTCGCTCTAAGTCTCCGGGAAGTTCTCCCAAGAGAGTACAATTTTCTTCCAAGCTTTCCAGTTCTGCCTCGGATCCGAAACCTTCCAATCGTAAGAAGGATTTTCGGAAATATGAGACATTCCCTTCGCCTGCACCTGTAGGAGGTTGCCTTGCCCCTTTCTGGGACATCTGGGAGGATTGGGGTGCGGAGAGTTGGGTAGTGGATGTCTTTAAGGAAGGGTTACAGAGTCCCATTTCACTCTCATCCTCCACTATCCAACTCACCAGTGCATCTTCCCAGTTACTCCCCTTCTTCCATCAGGGGGTTAGCTTTGGTGGCAGAGATCCGAGCCCTTTTAAAGAAGGGAGCCTTAGAGCCCGCTCTCCCTTCTCTGGGGTTCTACAGCCAGATCTTTGTGGCCCCTAAAGCGGGAGGATCTTGGAGACCTATCATAGATCTCTCGGGTCTCAACAAGTTTGTAACCTCAACGAAGTTTCATATGGAAACTTCCCAGTCGGTGCTGCGGTCGGTCCGGAGGGAAGATTGGATTATTTCAGTGGACCTCAAGGACGTGTATCTCCAGGTTCCGATTCATCAGGAATCTTGGAAGTTCCTTTGTTTCTCTGGTCCAACTGGAACATTTCAGTTCAAAGTCCTCTGCTTTGGTCTGACCACAGCACTTCAGGTATTCACGAGGGTGATGTCTCCTGTTTCGGACATCATGCATCGTCGGGGCTTCCAAATGATAAGATACCTCGACGACTGGCTGGGTCAAGCTTTGTCGGAAGGCGAGACTCTGCTGGCAAGGGATTTTCTTTTGAATCTATGCCAGAAGTTAGGCATAAGAATCAATTTCGACAAGAGTTCTCTATTTCCAACGCAAGAAAAGACGTACCTGGGAATGACGATTCAGATGCGCCTTTTGAGGGCTTTCCTGACAGAGGAGCCGGTTCTAGCGACTTCAAGCCAGCTGGAAACTTTCATGTCAAATAAAGTTTAACCTGTGAGCTTATGGAAAAGCCTGCTGGGCTGGATGGCCTCCCTATCCTTTCTTATTCCAGGGTCTCATCTCCAGATGCGTTCTCTGCAGGTGTGTCTCAGGAATTGCTGGGACTTTTGGGAAGAGAACGCGTCAATAATCTGGGGCAATTCTTGCCTGAAGGATCTTCAGTGGTGGTCAGAAGAACATCATCTGACCACTGGCGTAAGGTTGGACTCCCCCCTTCCAGACGTATATCTGTTCTACCCCTTTTCAGAGCCAAGAATGACTAAGTCACTTCCTCTGCTTTGCTCTTTTGTGACCCCCAGTCTATCATCTGTGATGCCAGATGAGGAAGAAACTTCCTTATGTCCAGTCAGAACTGTCTGTATGTATTTTCAAAGGACTAGGAAAATTGGACGAAATGCCCACAATCTTTTTTGCAACCCTAGGAAGCCTGATTTACCCTTGTGAAAGAATGCAGTGTCTTGTCTGTTTAGCCCTCACAGTCTGGCCTAAAATATATATTAAGCACACCCCTAGACCAGGCTAAATTTAAGGATGGCCAATTTAAAAAAAACATCAATGGCAAGAGGAAAATATGTACATGCGCTTGGTACAAGAAAAAAATTCTTTAAAAAATTCTGTACCTTCCACAGGAAGTTGAAGGTAAATATGTCCAATCCTGTGCGCGGCCTCTTTACCAAGACAGTCGTAAAAAATATGCTAATTTTACCAAGTTATAAATGTTTTTTCTAATTTTTTAAAAATTTTATTTTGTAAAATTATAAATACAGCTCACACAGTATCATAACAGATAAAAGTAAAATCAGTAACAAATTCTGAGTATATTTATTGTAAAATATTTACGAGACATCCTTGGATGGGAGTGGTGGACAACATTTCCCTTCGACATTTCATGGCAAACTGATCTCTCTCTCCTGTACTGGCTAGCTGTTATAGTTGCCATAAGAGTTGCCATGAGTCATTTATGGTCCAAGGAAGTAATCTGAACACTTCCCACAAAATTCATTCAAACTGTATGGCACGAAATGATGATCATCAGAGCACAATAACCGGAATTTACCCTAAAACTATAAATAGGGTTAAGGCACTGGTCAGAGAGGCGCACACAAATCTAGACTCTACTTTTTTAACCTCTGCTGAAAGTAAGATTTCACGGTGTGCGAACTGTAGCAACCACTTTCAGTTTCCCTAAGAAACTTTCTCTGGTGAGAGTTGTCAGTGTGGCAAAGCAGAGGTGTAACTCCGTATTTGCCCCGCACTAATTTGAGAATTCAATATGAATTGTGTTGAGCTCTTTTGCTCCTTCTTAATTTAATGCAGGAATCACGTATCATAATAGAGAGGTAAGATTCATTTCATAAACATAAATTTTTATTTTTATAAGATATATTTTTTAAATACTACCTATCACATATTACCTCCCTACTTATGTGGACAGAAGAAAAAATGAATGGAAAACTATAGACACTTAAACCACCCAAAAGGGGTGGGTCAATAGACGGTTCAAGCTAAATGATTCTCATCCTCCCGCCTGATGCGGGAAATACAGCTATCCTAATAGAGAGGTAAGTATTTAAAAAATAAATTTTATTATAAACAATTCCACATTCTACATTTCCAACCAAATATCTGTTGTACCTCACAGGTTAATTTTTAGATAGTTATTAAGATAAAAACCTGCACCAGGATATGATTGAAATTTTAAGAAATACCCTAGTAACTGCAAATCCTTTTGTTTTCAGCCATCCCATTGTTATTGGTAAAATGGTAGGTAATATTCACTAAAACTAATTTCAAAAGACATTGATGCATGTAATGAAATTCCTTGTATAGACTGTAGTGAATCTTATACTGTATAGACTTTATATGTAAATCGCATTCATTGAGAATAACCCAGCATCAACTTTCAATAGGATACAGGTAACAGACTTCAGCTATGTTCAATTCTTTTTCAGTTATCGATTTATCCTTTCACTAGTGTTTGCATTTTTACAACCCCATCCTCTGTCATCATCCCACACTCCATTCATGTTCCATTTTTGTATCCCACAGTTTTGCATCTGCTTCTACTGCCCTTCCGTGCGTTACTCCATCTACTGTAAACAGCCCTAAGGAGTTTCCATGCCCTTGTTCCAGCCCCTTTTTTTATAACAAACCAGTTGCACTCATGCCTACAAATTGTAACACGTGCTTCACCTCCATCATAAAGATTTTTGTATTTATTCCAAGAACATATTTTCTATACATTCATCCTCAGCACCCTCCATATAGCCTCTTGATTGATTGTAACAAACTTTCTAGAGCAATGTATATCACATAGCATTTTGTCTTGACTTTCAAATTTATCACACAACTTTACACTAGATCCACATAACCTCTTCCTTGTCTAAACTTACACTGTTCTTCCCCAGTCACTACTCATGTTATCTATCTTAGTCTGCTTTCTCAATCAAACCCTGACAATACACTTTCCTTTGGATACTCTAAGTAATGGTATGTCCATATAATTAGTACAGCCTCCACTATTACTTTTACCCTTGTGCAAAGGAACAATTGTTCCTTTCTCCCAATCCTTTGGTACTCTTCTCTCACTTTAACCACTGTGATGCAGCAGCTCACTCATAATCCCATTACTTCTGGTTTCTTTCTATTCTACAGTCTCTTAATTGCCTTCCTAAGGTCCTCAACAATCACTCCCACAAGAATTCTCATTTTGGCCTCCTTAAAAAACGAATCTTCATAGTTATTTACAGTCCTGCCGTACATTTTGGATGTGTTTCTTATCATAAGGGTTTTACAATAAATGCACATTTGTCTTATTTTACTACACCAGGTTTTAAGAGTTACATACATGTCTTCCTGAGTCTTCATAGCCAAGGGTATAAATGCTATCTCAGTCCTAAAATTCCCAGTGAACTATTTCTTTGGTGCAACTGCTTACTCCATCTTACCCTAATACTATTTGGGCTATATTATAAGTACAGGAATGGGTTGATGTGCAACAAATGTAATTATTTATGATTGGAATTTTTTTTTCATTACAATTTCATAGCATTGCTTTTAATGGGAGCTCCATCTTTCCATCACCTTCAGTTATCATAGTTAATTGTCCAAACCACACAAGGTGAATCAGTTAATCACTGGTGACCCAGGAATCTGTGGGTGTATATTCAAAGGGATCTGTTGGCTGCCACTCTTGTTTGTTGAACAGGAGGCATAAGCTATATATCTGAGATTCCAAGGATCATGAAATTAGGCTATGTTATTAGGGATACTGCATTTATTTTAAGTGAGGTGCTGTACTGGACTCAGATATCTATTTTTAAATATTGGGAACATGGATGAACATGTTTCTGTGCTTAATTATGGTTCAAAGTTAATTTCATGTAAGAAATTCATGTACTTTTCTAAGCTGTGTTATATTATGTGCATGGTTGGGTAAAATGGTGTGATAATGTATTTCTTATTTTCTTATTTGTTAATTTCATCATTACTGGTAGTATTATTATGACAGTGATTAATTTTTTGTTTTCTGAATATTTTGCAGACAAAATAGGGTGGTGCCATTCAGATTATTCCGTTACTTTTGTGGATGTGCGTGCACCCAAGGATTAGTAAACGAAATTTATAAGGTGAAAGAAGTGGCCGAGAAAATCCATCCTCTTTTATATAAAAAGCACTTGTGTTTTGACAACTATTTGGCAAGGTAATAAAAAAAGAATTGTTTTGATTTTGCTTTAAAACAATAAAATGTGGTTTAAATGATTGCTAATCTGTTCTTGCATATATCCAGTCCTTATTGTTGATTTCATGTCAGTCCTACGTAAATATAATCCTTGATTTGCTCCCATTTGAACTCATTACTTTTACATACCCTTTTCAAGCATCTGTGCAACTCCAAGATACTCTATAACTAGAGGAAAGAAGAACCCCTCCCCATAGTAATTGTCTCCTAGGCCAAGGTCTAAACCTTCTCCACCAGTACTCCAAGTATTCCAGGTTGTCAACATTAAGAAGGGTACCCATAATATTATAATATAAATTATGCTCTTGGGATTCAGCATTGTTTTTGCTCGGAAATATCGCAGGTCTGTGCATACAGTATTTCTATGATACTTATCTATTGTGTAGGAGCACATTATTCATTAAATTTTCTACAAATAACAGTAGTCGATTTATTAGATTATTGTGAAGTTACTTTTGTTTTTTCCAGTGCCTATTGTCACCGTGGAGACTTTAGTAGATCACTTGAACAGCTTCTGTCTTTGTATCATGAAACTCCAAAAGGAGCCAAAAAGTTAAAGGATGCTGTTTCCTTCATAACGTTCAACATCTTGAAGTCCAATAGAGAGGAGAATGAGCAGATGGTGTGTACTTCTTTCCTCCCTGTTTCTGTGTTTATGTTTTGAAGAATATATCCTAAAGATTTCAGTGAAATGGCTATCTCAGTTTATAAATTTTTGCAAATAAACCGTTGTTGTAAGTTATATTTCAGAATTATATCATCATCATCATCCTGTCTGCTTGTAATTTGTTTGTTAGCGCAGGCTGTTTTCATTGTAAGTGGTTTATTTTTTGCAGGTTTTTCTCTTTACAAACTCGAAATTTGCAGTTTATTATTTGTCCTCTCATATGTGCTGTGAGTTGTACATAGTTTACTTCGTCAGTGTTTATTTACATTTGTTTCACAAACTCATGCTGCTTACAGTAGCCCAAATTCATGGTCTTCCCCAGACAAGTAGGTGCATATAGATAGGTAAATGTATGAGCCCTCCAGATTCATGGCTTCTTAGCATTCAGGTACTCACATTTCATGCACATGTGATTTAGTTCACAACTCACAAATGTTTCCTTAGACTATTTAGCTGTTTTCACAGAGGATTGTCTTAACTTCTGACATGCATCTCTATTATCATTTTCATATAAATATATGGTACTGTGATTTTACTTGTGCATTGTGCAAATAATTGTATTAACTTTAGTTACACATGTGATTTTTAATATTACCAGGTTCAGTTTTTCTAAGAACTTTTTCTTTATTTCAAAGGAAGAAATAATGCTTCTTTTTGGATAGTGCTTTTTCTATGATTATATTTGGTGGACAGTGGAACCTCAGATCTTTCCTATAACAATTTTCTTTCAAATCAATAAATTTTTCACAAATTAGAATCACGTTTCACACTGAAG
Organism: Macrobrachium rosenbergii; assembly: GCF_040412425.1. Lineage (NCBI taxonomy): Eukaryota > Metazoa > Arthropoda > Malacostraca > Decapoda > Palaemonidae > Macrobrachium > Macrobrachium rosenbergii. The sequence continues at coordinate 37,412,412 of NC_089787.1, forward strand.
CCCATCCAACTTTGCAGAATGGTTTAGCTAAATACAGATAGTGAGTTGTTGAATACATTAGTTTAATTTACTTTGTTTGCCATGATTCGATATGAGTTTTGGTATCGTATGATCTGCCTGGGAATGGTAGATAGAACCCACTGAAATCTGGATTTGGACGTATGAAACTTCCAACTGATTTAATGATTTAAAATTTGGGTATCATATGATACATTTGCAAACAGACTTTGAGTACATTATTAATTTGTTACTGAATTTTATGCTACTGTCAGTAATATATATTTTACTGGTCATGATAATGCAATATACATGAATTTTTTTTGTTTTTTCTGCATTTTTGCATAAACATACTAAGTAAGTTTATAGAATTTTGGCTTTTTTATACTGATGACTAGTATTAACAATTAAATATGTCATGTATTTGACCTTGCTTACCATTTTAATGTTTTCAGGTTTTAAAATTTGCAGAAGGTTTGGCTAAAACTGAGAGAATATTGTACCCAGCATTATCAGTCTGGCGTTTTTGTTTTTGCAGCTCCCTGTATCGACACCAGATGGTTAGTAAGTTCAGAAACATTACCGATTACAGAGATTTCTATGTATTATTTTTAGCAGTATATGATATTGAAGTTACAACTTAGCTAGTAAGAGCTTTAGACCATTTTTTATTTAATAGAACAAAAAATTTCCTTAGAATTATAAGATATAATTTCGTAAGGTCACTGCACCTGAAGCTATTCAGTGGTAAAATTATCGTACTCAGTCATATTTTAACATTAAGTAAAGAACTGTATGCTCAAGGTGGGTTGAAGGTATTTTCCATGTCTGAATTTTAAAATTATGATCCTGAAAGGCTAAAGATCTGTAGAAGTTGCAACATGCATGAGTATGCTTTAATACCTTCGTACAACTTAACACTTGGCACTTTTATTGAAACAGATCCCTTAGGCAACACTATGGAGTTAACAGTTTTAACACAACCATTCCACAGTTTTTTGTAACTAATTTCCATGATCTGATTATTGCTTTCAGTTCTTTCATTATAGTTAGGGTAGTAATAACATAGCCATTAAAGGCAACAACTAACCTGTAAATATTGAGGACAGTGTTGTTTTCTGTCAACATTTTTTTTTTTTTTCCAGATTGCAAAATATCTGGTTGAATCCTTTCCAGAGTTAATTGAACTACTGCCTCAGAAACTTGAGGCAATTATATCTAAATCATACATTGAAGCCAACTTGGATCTTCTGCATCGAACATTTCAGTTATTATTACAAAATGAATTTACTCCTTTTTATGCTTCAGCTACATCTGCTTTATTATATCATCAGTGTAAGTACCAAGGCTTTCTTTAATGTTGAGTTTGTTAACTGTGGTAGTCACAGTTGCAGATTATTTGTGATAGTCCTCTTTAACACCCTAACCAGAATTATTTTGGGAAATGTATCCAAAGAGACTACTTTTTTCATGACTTTGAAATTATATTAAAGGGTTTTAGGATGATGGTTAAGGTATATTTGGTGTTTGAACTATTAAAATGGGCAGCTATAAGTGTTTTTAGAGGGGAGTTCTTTTGTGTTTGAACTATTAAAGCAGGCAGTTATAAGCATTTTTAGAGGGGTGTTCCAGCTTATCACGGATTTTTGCGTAACGCGGGTGGTTTTGGTCCCTAACCCCTGCAGTTACCGGGGACCCACTGTACTGTATAACTATATGTGATTACAGTTGTACCTCGGGCTTCGAACTTAATTCGTTTACGGAAGGCTAGTTGAAATGTGATTTGTTTGAAATATGAAACAAATTTCCCCAAAAGAAATAAAGGGAACCAGGATCATTCGTTTCAGCCCACCCCAAAAGTCCCCCTTTAAAAATTTTGCTATTACTAATGTGGTCAAAAGTTAAATTAAGATTGTAAAGTAATAAAACAGTACTTTATACAAAGTAAAATTTTAGAGCAATTTTGTTTCCGTGGAGGAGCTAAAAATTTGATTTACAAACTGTGGTGAAAATGGCACGTGGCTGCTGGGATTGTGAGAGGAGAGATGGGATCCCCTTGAGGAAACTGAAATAGTTGCAGTAGGCAAGGGTTGATAAAGTCAGTTTTATTCACATTTTGTAAGGATCATCAAAGGAATCAATAGTGTGTGTGTCTGTGAGAGAGAGAGATGTGTTTCATGATGTGGGGATGAGTTACTTTTACAGTGCTAAAAAATCGTAAAAGCAGGTGTCACTTGATAGGCATTTTACCGTAACAAAAAGAAGTGATTCAGGCGAATCAAGTGTAAGTGAAAGAACGGACGAAATGTAGTGAAAGAGAAAAATCGTCAGAGCCTAGCCCCACCTAGGAAGTCAGAGGGAAGTGGACCCCTGTCTCCCTCCCAATAACCAACAACCATCCCCTCACTCTCCTCTCTACCATCTTATTCAGCACAGTCCCGAACGCTCTCTCAAGTAAGACTCTTTCAATTTTTAGTGTCACTGTATTGTATTTGATTGTTTTTATATTTTTTCATTATGTTAAATTTATTTTGAAATTCCCTTCTTTTATTTTTTTATGTGAATTATTACTGCTTTTACATACATACAGTACAGGAATATTTTTACTATCTCTTCTCTCCTCAACAGTATAAACGCTCCCTCCATCTCAAGTCAGCTGTGCATCACCACAGTGACATATGATTTGTTCATCTTTTATGTTAAATTTTATTGTGAAATGCTTTATGCTTTTATTTATTTTGTTGAATATGGTTATCAGTAAACTATATATTGTGCTGGTGCTTATGTACATATCTGTAAAGGAAAAAACATGTTAATACAGTTTTTCTCGTGACGCGGTAGGACGTCAAGTATGAATATAAACAAGACAAATCAGTCGGGTCGAAGTTTGAGTATTTGTTTGACAAATGACACAAAATTTCTTAGAAAATTTTGGTCGAAAAACAGAATGTTTCACATAAACGTTCAACAAACGAGGTACCACTGTAATTGTTGGATATCTTGAAATGTGCAAGTTGTAGGCTAATGAAAAAGTTATTTGTTATGTTTCTGACTTTGCCTGTTAAGGAGGTCCAGACCTCTGGAGGTGCTACTGTCGTCATCCCTATCACTTTCCCTAAGCTAAGGGGTTAGTTAACATGAGGCATCTTCTCCAGATATTTCTATCGAAATCATCATCCTCTGCTAAACCCTTCTCCAGATTCTCCTTCACGTTATCATGACATCAAATCCTTTGCTTTTCTGTCGACTTTCTATCCCAACAGGTTCCATCCAAACCCTTTTCACTCCTTCCTCTTTAACTTGTTCCACTTTCCCAAACCATCTCAGTCTCAATTCTCTTATCATATCAGTAATCTTTACCTCTTAATTACTTCTGATTTCTCCATTTTCCAGACTCACACAGGAAGACCCCTAAAATCCACCTCAGCATTCTCGTTTATATCTGCTCCAGCTTCTTTCCTTCCTTCTTAAAGCCCATGTTTCAGAACAGTACATCATCAGTGGTCATATTACAATACAATAAATCTCTATTTTTATTTACAGACACCACCCTACTTACAAATGAGTTATGTTCCGGAAGGCCATTTGTATGTTGAATTGTTTGTAAATTGGTTACTGTACTCTCCATGCCTATTTGAGTAGTATGATATAAAAACAATACACTGTACATACACAATACACTGTACATACAGTACTGTATGTGCAGAATAGGTGAGCAAAACAAAATTTGAACTTACAGTGGCAAAGGGGATCGCTTTGAACACAATTTTAATTTATGATCCTGTTAGTTTGTATCTCTGAATGTTTGTAAGTAGGGTGGTGTCTGTATGTAGTTTATTTTGCATTTTTTTTCACACACTACCTCTGTCACCTCCCATTTCCCCCAAGCTGCTTTTATCCTGCTTTCAACCTCAGCTCCATACCCTCCCTCCTAGCTTAAAGTAGATCCTAAGTACTTGAAATTCTCTGCCTGTTTGAACCATGCAGAAAGCTGAGATGCTAGTATATAGTAGGAAAGTTTAAATAATGTAAGATATAGTAATGCAAAGCAAACTACTGTATAAGGACAGAAGATTAACAAAATATTGGAACAGAACAACACAGCTTTGTAGATTATTTATTATAAGATTATAGATACACAAGACCAGGGAAAAGTCAGCAAAAATGCTGTGGAAAGAAGAGGTCTAGGACTTAAGTGGCAACCAAAGTTTCAGTAACTTGTTTTCAGATTTTTCTGAAATTTAGAGGAGAGGATGGTTAGTTCTGCATTTAACAAAAGAAATATGTTGCGAGTTGCTATTTGCATGCTGGTTTAAAATGCCTGAATTTAGAAGTTAGTAAAAGGAAACCAATTTCTGTCAACAGTTGTGGTCTCACACATTTTTATATCACTTACACTAACAAATATGAGTTAATTAATTGAATGATTTCATACAATATCTTTAGATTTTTACATTTGTTTTCAAGGAATTATTTAAAATTTTAACTATAAGTATCTTCCTTCAACAGGTGAAATGGGTGATGTGGCAGGAGTAAATCAAACCCTGAAATTTGCAATTATGTTAAAAGTGTACTTGAAGCCTTCTCAGATTCAGCGATTTCTTAGTCTCCTTGCCTATCGCAGTAAACCAGCACCAATGCTGCTTTTGGAAATGAAATACAAATTCCCTCCAAGACCTTTGCCTCATCACACTCCAGAATTCCAGTACAAATTTTAACCATGTTAAGTATGTTTCTTGTTTTTCAAAGGTCAACACTGTAACATGCTTGATGGCAAATACATTATTTATATATAAAACAGGCATCATTACTTTTTAATCAGTTTAGAATAGCAATGAAGTGCAGAATAGCGGCTTAATTAGTACTGGTAAACTAGTACTGTAGTTAGAGATGAATGACCCTAAAAGGCATCTCACCTGGAATCACTCTTGGTCCTTAACTCTGTTTCTCACAAATCCATTATATTTATAATAGCTCGCAGATATGACTTCAGATGTTGAGCACACTACATTTTTTAAATTAGCAGAGGAAAGAGCATCACTGGTGCCATGTGCACATACGTATGGAATCTTGTTTTCTAAATGAATAGCTGCATTGGTTTTTTGCGTGTCTGCTGTACGTTTACTAGCTTGCTGACTTCATCAAACATTTATTGGATTTTGAGTAATTTATAATTGCCAAAAGCATCATTATTATTATCAAGTAGGTTAACCATGCTGCTGAGCTAATTTATTTAACTCTAATAGAGCTGTCCCAAATGATTTGTCTTTATTAATAATAAAGGTTAGACTTAATATATTAAATCACAGCTTTTTAATAGATGGAGGTTATGGCATCTTAGTGTTAATGCCTCCACGGTGTGTTGGGACACCACAGAAATTGAAACTGCTTGAACCTCATGGGCTCTTGTCCTTAGTTGGTTAAACTCACGTCACCCAAGGCACTTCAATAAGCCCTCAGGATGATGTGTTTGTGTGGCATCGCTGTTGTATTGTTTGAACTGATATCTTCATGACTCTAGTGTTTAGGTGTGCCCCTGTATAAGGATTTCATGACTGCTTGGGGCCCTAGGAACACAGTATGAAGCTTTTGCAGATCTGTGTACCTCTGTTGCTTGTCCATTGTCTAGACACCTCAGGTTTGCAGATCCAAGGCATGGTCCCCCATTTATGGTTGTAGGTTTCTGGGAATACAAGAAAATCCAGGTCCAGTTTCTGGGATTACAAGAAATTCCAGGTCTAGCAAAACTAAAGGGACTCTTTTTGCAGGTTGTCTTTTTGTCTTCACTAAAGCAGTTATATCAAGATGTCCCAAATGACTGGGACTGGTAGAATTTTGGACATGGATGCACTTTGTTTTCTGTAGTTGGAGGGAGATGATGTTGAACCTGCTGGCCGGAACCAACTTTTCCATGTAAATCAAGAGGCCAATCACCACCTGCCATGTTTTTGTGGTAGGGAAGGCTCAATCCTTAAATGGGCAGAGAGCACACCATTATTTACATAATCACCTGTCCCCTCTACCTAATTTTCCAAAGACCATTCAATGGAAGAAAAGGAAGGAGAAATACCTCCCAAGGAAGGAGAAGTAACTGGAGGAGGCCTAGACAAGGGAGACGCAGAACAATGAGAAGTCTGAGAAACATGCATCAAAGGAGGAGAGAACTCTTCCCAAGTTGGCGCCTCTGACATCCTCTTGTGCTGCTTCTTCTTGGCAAAGATCCTCCATTGCTCAGGAGACCAAGAATGACACTCAGGATAAGGGTTAGTTATGTTACAAGCATTAGAGCTGCATCTACTACAAGTTGAATGGGGATCGGTCTCAAAGGAAGCAAGAAAACGCGAACCAGGGTAGTTGTCTGCATTAGGACACTTCCTCTGAGGCTTACGGGAACTCTCAGCTGGGTTTTGGGAGTGCATATCAGAAGCCAAAACACACAAAAAAAATCACTATACACAAAAAACACAACCAAGAAACATGGGCAATAAGGAAAAACCAGCTTTAGGAAAAAGAGCAAAAGAGACGACCTCCTCTTAAGGTGGTAAGAAGAAAACTAACTACATTATGGGGTTGAGGTTATGTCGCTGGCCTCTTCTCCATGCCAGATGCCACCAAACAATTCCTATTGTTTTTACCGGTTTCCAGCTGGCACCAGAAGATTTATCCTAATGCTATGACCACAGGTTAGTTAGCTATTAAAAATACAAATTAATTAAAAAATTTGTCCTTTTGTCACTTTCTGTCCTCTGATGCTTTACCTTTCCCTGCAGTGTCTTGCTTAAGTACACTGCTTCCAACCCCCGGTTGACCCAAGTATTCATAATTAGAGAGGGTTTCCAAGTTCTTGAGCAATTACAGCAATGATTAACCAGTTGGACAGTACTACTGTACTAAGAGAACAAAGAGCAGGGATGAAAAGTCAAGGAAACTGGCTTAAAGTTTGCTGTATAGGGCACCATCTCTCCTGTTAATAGTTGATGTATTCTCTCTCTCCTTTGCATTGTGTATCATTAATTTATTCCAGTTTTGATAAAGTTAAAAAATTATAAATAAAATATAAAATATGCTCAATAATCTGTCATATATATATAAAAATCGATGTACAGTATGTACAGTAAACCCCCTGTATTCGTGGAGGATGAGTACCACAACCCTCCACAAATAGTTAACATCCCCCCCCCTCAAAAAATGCTTATAACTGTGTATCTTGAAAGTTCAAACACCAAATGTATACCTTAAACTAGCATCCTGCATTAAATATACCTTTAAACTATTATCCTATTACTGTATTAATCTTTGAAATGGTATTATTATTATTATTTCAGAGTCATCTTAAACATTATACCCATAAAAATATATAGCACATACTTCTAACCCTTCCAGCCAGTAACAGAGAGAGAGAAAAGTATATCTTTCTATCAACCATTCTCCCTTTCTATCTATGTATCCATCTCTCACATTCTGAGTATCCTTTGGCGAGAGAGAGGGAGAGGGTGTTTGTTTTTACATACAGTATTATGACAAAGAAAGAGAGAATAACTGTAGAGAGAGAGAGAGAGAAAGTTATTCATACGTTAGATATCAAAAGATGGAAATTCATGATTTATGAAGGAAAATGAGAGAGAGAGATTTTTCAGTATCCTTGACCATCTGTGGGCAACATTACCTCCCTCTTCATGGTGTATGTCAATATGTCAAGTTAACTGACAGGTACTTGCACCCCCCCCTTGCTCTGAAGATTCTGAGAAAAAGACTGGGAATGATATGTATTTGTTTAAAATTTTTAATACTGTAATGTACTATAGAAAAGCAAAAAGCTTTACTGTAATTATAGCATGGAAATATGACAAAAATTAATAACAAAGTAGTGTCATATTTATGTATAAAACTAGTATACAAAACAAATAAACATATGCTACTTATGCATAAAAAAATAAATCTATGAGAGAGAGAGAGAGATGAAATACAAAGAACATAATTTTGATTAGATGAGGAGGAATTTTTCAGAGCCTTAGATTTTTCAGTAGCCTTTGACCACCAAGTGGCAACATCTACCCTTTCAGTCAGTATGTCAAGATATTTGACAGGTTACCCCCCCCATCCCTCCAAAGCTTTTGGAAAAAGATGAGGGGAAAGAATTTATATTGAACAAAAATCTCACTAATTCACTAAGTTTTCTTTAATGAATTGATATTTGGCTGTGTACATTTAGTACATTAATATTAATATTTGAAAATTAGTAAATCATTTATGTATCATACAAAACAAATAAACATGAAGTTTTCATAATAAAACTGATATTGTAATACTTACCTGAACACCTGAATTAGCCCTTAATCCCACTAGCCCGAACAATTCTCAGTTACCCATCCCACTATAGTGGGAATTTTAACGGCCAGCGTTACCAACGCTGCAGGTAAAATCTTGTCACTTGAGCTACCATAACAGACGGTCGGCAACGATGACACAGGTGTGCGCCGACACGCCCCATTTTCATCAATTGCTTTATTCAAGGTCAAAATTGATGTGGGGAAAGGAGGATGGGAATCATTCAGGTGTTCAAGTAAGTATTACAATATTAGTTTTATTATGAAAACTTCATATTGCAATACACTCCCTGAACACCTGAATTAGCCTGATTAACAACATTTAGAGGAGGAGGGATCAATTCTATTGCATGCCCCTTTGACAACTGCAGAGATGGTAGCTCACCAATCTGCTCTGCATAAGATATCCATTTAGCCAGACACTCACCATATCAATCAATGGTTTCAGTGAAGATACATGTTGGAGAGTACTTTGATCGACAGTCAGGTCAGTACTCTCGGCTAGGATACCTATCTAGCTAAACAGTCACCTTATCAATCGTTGCTTTTGGTGATGAGACATGTTGGAGAGTACTTTGATTGCCCGTCAGGTCCGTACTGTCTCGGTCCGTCGACCTCCCATGTGGTTCTTCAGAACCTCTCAGGTATGGAGGAGTACGGTGACCTCCCATGTGGCTATTCATAGCCTCTCATGTATGGAGGGAAATAAAGCAGTGTGCCGAGCCGCTGATCCTCCGGATGTGGTCCGACGATCGACGAGCGAAGAATAATCTCGGTGCCGACGAAATAGCCTAGCCTACTAGAGTACCCCCTTGGACTCTCGTAGGGAAACTATCAAAGACTAAGATACTTAAAACGTACTAAACTTAGTTCATGTGATTATATTATCACTGTTGTCTAAGAATTCTAAAGACTAAAAGGAATTCCTCTATCTGGTTAACCTAAGAATCTCCTCACTAAGCGAATACCGCATCAGCTAAATAAACGCCCCTAGATAATAGACGTCGCTGCTAACGTGGACTAAGAGAATAACCCCCCGAACCTCCGCACTAAGCGAATACCACCTCAGCTAAATGAACACACCCTAGATAATAGACTTTGCCGCTACACGTGGACTAAAAGAATAGCCCTCTGAACCTCTGCATTAATATCATCTCAGCTAAATGAACGCACCCTACATAATAGACTTCACCGCTAAACGCTGTGAGGTGAATCGAACATCTCTAAGTAAAATGAGTAAACACTGAGACGGACTTCCAAGCAGCTGCTTCCAGAATAGACAGCAGTAAATGATTCCTGGGAAAGGAAGATAATTGGACATACTCTGAATACTGTGCGGTCGGGAAAATACCGAGCTGAAGACGACGAACAACCACCCTGAGAAGCTTGGGAAATCTCGTCCCTCCGAAAGTAACTAATCACATTCTCTGACAGCAGACGGGAAGGATTCGCGGAGACACAACTGTGTGTGGAAGCGGAACGAGTTTTGCAAACTTTGATAAATAGACTTTAATGCTCGCACTGGACATAAAGATATCTCCGCTGGATCACCAGTAATGAACACTTGCAGATAAAGAACTTTAAACGAATGAGGCAGATTTTTAACCTCCAACTCTGTCTTCGCTGCAAATTCCAGAAGACAGACAAATATGAATCATTCTCGCATAGAAACCCAACCTAGAAACTGCCTGAAGCTCGCCCAACCCTTTAGCTGAAGCTAAAGCCGTAAGAAAAGGCAACTTCTTAGTGTCTTAACATTATAGCTTCAATAGGTTCGAAGGCAGGGGAAAGCAAGATAAATATTGAAATACTTCTAATAAGTCCCACGAAGGGGGCCCGAGTCGGCAAAACAGGATGTTAATCTTAAAAGAACTTAATCATAGATTATCTTACTTCTTGAAACTTCAGAAATGTGGAAACTAAATTACCGCTAATCGTTGAGCGGTAGTCAGTAATAGCCGAATACAAAAGACTCTTGACTTTCCGGAGGAATAAAAGAAATCCGCTCTTTTGGCTATGGAAGGTCTAGAGATAGAATGACCTTCCTTACGACACTAACTTCTATGCCATTTCTAGCTGAACCTGGTAAGGCTTACGGGTTGACTTACTCAATCTAAAAGAAAACTATTTAGACACAGCTTTAGGGAGTCCGGACTGTTTAGTGGCTCTCTCTACAGTTGCCCTGCAACTAGGTCCAGCACGCAAGGGTTTGGATAAAAATAGTAAGAATGCGGTCGACTAAGAAGAAGTTTCGCATTGGTAGGGACATCGGAACTTCCGTAGGGAGCTCTAGGAGTTCCGGAAACTAAGCGTGTTATGGCAAGCAGGGAGCTATTAGAGTCAAGGTTGTCTTGACACTCTCCCGCAATTTCCCTATTAACTGATTAATGAGACCAGATGGAGGAAAGGCATACACTTGCATGTGATTCCAACTTGTAATGTCACCATGGTGACTATCGACATGGGGACACCATTAGAGAGAAATAATCCGGAAGACGATGGTTTAATCATGTCGCGAATAAGTCGACAGTTGCTGGCCACTTCCGGACAACCTGACATATTACTTCCAGAGTCAAAGTCCACTCCCCCCGCAATACCTGAACGGGAGCGACTTAGCGAATCTGCCCGTACTTTGAGACTCCGCTATAAATTGGGGAAGAAGAGACACTTTTCGTTCTTCACACCCTCTCAGGACTATGTGCTATAGTATTGAGTTCTGTTGAGCCTCTTCCCCCTCCGAGTTCTTCAGATACGACACAGCAATTACGCTGTCGCTAAACATAGCCACTACTCTGATGCACACCAAGACTGTGAACAACTGAGGGCTTCCTTTACAGCATTGATTTTCCTGAAGATTTATTGACTACTCTTGTTTCCGAGGCCTGGATTCCTCCAAGGTTGTTTCCCAACCTTGATCTGAGGCATGTGTGTACAAATGAATGTCAGGAAGAGGGGAGTCGATAGACCTTTCCCCTGTCAGATGCACTTCTGACTACCACGAATGATCCAACAGGCAAGAATTGCTCCTGACTATAACTGCGTTCTCATTGTGGAAGTCCCAGCGATTCCTGAGACATACCTGAAGAGAGAGCGCATCCGGACACGAGACCCTGGAATTAAAAGAGAGAGAGAGAGAGACACTCTCCCTAAGAGGCTTCTCCGAGCTGGTACTTCTATCTGTTGAAGGACCGATTGGACTCTCTCTAGGGTTGTGAAAACCCTCAGAGGAAGAGGGAATCCTCTTTTCAGAGTATGTTAAGAATTCCATAGAATTCCCTCACTGTTACTAGCTCCTCTAGAGAGGAGGCCGGGATCAAACAATCGTCTAGATACCTCAACACTCTGTATCCTCGACGATGCATAATTGCCAACAACGGAGACATGAGTTAGAAGAAACCATGTTTGTCAAACTGGCTACATTGTCATCCTCGAACAAGAATTAGCTAAGGCTAGTGGTGTTATAAGCAATCCCTATTATGAGTGTCTGGATACTGAGGGGGAAGATGACCAAGATAGAAATTTTGACTTTCCTGCTCCAAACGTCGTAGATGAAGCCAAAGCTTTCGCCTGGTGAGCCAGAACCCTCGAGATAAATTTATTATGCTGCCAACAGCCACGGATCCGAAGAGACATGGCTGTCACTCTTTAGAAACCCGCATTACAATAACTTGACCGCATCCAGAAAGAATGTGCAAGAGCCTCAGTCTGATTGTGCAACACATACTCGAAGCACCTGCTTCCCTAAGAGAAGTCCCTACGAGCCAAGACGACGCCAGAGACTTAGACAAGATTGCCTCATTTGATTCATTGAGGGGCAACCTGACACCTGTCAAAGGATTACCTCGAACTGTGTAAATGGTCCTACTCGGAGAGAGAAGAGAAGAGTGCTGTCTATTAGAAGCAACTACCGATGCTAAGCGAACGTCCACCTACTCCAAAGCCTGGCTAACCCGATCGAACCAAACCAGCCAACATGAAAAAGAGGCAGGAGCTGGCTTAGTGTCATAAAAAAAACAAATCAGGAGGTCCAGAGCTCTTGCTTGAGGGTACGAGGAAGTAACATACTCAAGCCTGTGTCCGTAATCGTTACTGCTGGCAAGAGGACATTCTAAGTCCGTCAGAATCTCCTGCACCTACGGATAAGAATCCTGTTCCGCAATGTTCGAACGGTCTAAGACCGACAAAGGAGGAGGCACTGAACGAAGCCCTGGACAACGATGAAGAGTCCGCAATCGGACCAACCTAACCAGAATGCTGCGCACCCGCACCTAATAGGGTACCCGGAGCTGAATCCGCATAGTTGGACCCGCCGGGAAGAGAAGGCTGAACCGATAAAAACCCGGAGCCGATTCCCCCATTACCAAGGGGAAGACGAGTAAGAGTAGCCAAACCCACATCGTTAAATCTTGGGGGAGGATGCGCAAACGAAACTGCTGCGGAGGGACAGAAGAAGATGAACGAGGGAGAGTTAAAGAGGTAGAAGCTACCCTGAGTTACCGCTGCGGAAAATGCAGGCGATGAAAGCCGTGGACCGCTTGAAGAAGGTACAGCATGTCCTGCCAAAACCGCGGGGCACAAACCCGAACTGGAATCGACAGGAAAACCCTGTGAAATACCTGATACTATCAGAACAGCTGCATGAAGCGGAAGCAAGGGGCTGTGCATACCCGAAGGGATGGAACAAGAGACCCCTGCGGCCAAAATCTGCCGAAACTGGGTTTTCGTCTGTCCGGAAGCTCCTCCTACCTGAGAAGACTGTACTGAGGAAGGAAAAGGCAGGAGGCATAGGAATAGCAGATGCATAATCCCTCAATAATCCTGAAAACATATCCAACATGAATTCTGGACACTACTGTGTCCCATACTCTCTAATGTTAGAGAAAACATTCGAGAATAAAATATAACCTCTCGCCATAGGTCTATACCCGTCGAAAAACCCTGCCATCCGTCTTACAACCCGCCACATCCAATTGCAGGTCCCCCTAATTACTTTAGAAACCGAAAGGACACACCATAATCCGCCTTACCAGATGGAGGAGCAGAGAATACAGGGAAGGGGGAACTACAGTAGGAGATTTAGAAAACGGTAGGAAGTGAGATAGAGGCGAAAGCAGAAGGATTCTGCCCCACCATAACTGAAACATTGACTTGAGACTGAGCCAGATGAGCCAGATCGAAAGAAGAGATGAAGGAGAAACTCTTGTCAGAGCACAAAAACCACCCGAACCTGAAACTGGAACCCATTCAGGAGAACGACACTGCACCGTTAATACCTCTCCTCACTACCAAACCCAAACCTATCCTCCTTTATCACAACTAGATCTTGATTCAAACATTATCAACATTAAATTTATCAATACTACAAGGGGGTTGGGGGAGGGGGAATCCTTCACTGCCTGCTCCGCGCCGAGGGGGGCCGGCAGACCCTACCCACTTGGAGGCTTGCAGTTCTGCCATTGCCCTCAGCACCCGTTAGGGCTGGTTCTGGAACAGGCAGGGGAGCTGAAAAGGAAGAAGAATTAGACATCCTAATACTACTATTAGCCCTATCTGAGAAATGCTGAAGACTAGCTATGAATTTTCCTTACTAATTGCAATCCTATCCTCTATCTGTTTGACTACCTTTGAACTCGCTAAATCCATCAACTGATCTGTAGCAGAAGTCTGAGACACTTGAGGCAACGAGAATCTGACCGACGTCTGCCACCCTTACTAGCCAAAGACTTGCGATGACGAATGTAATCATCCCTCTCTTGTGCCTTCCAATGGGAACATTCATCACAATGAGTCTGGACATCACATTTAACTTTCCTACATACCTGACGGAATGTCTATCGTGTCTCAAGGTACTCATCCGTCTTTGCAGGAAGAAGAAGCGATGAGCGCCAGCGTCCACCGTTGTAGGCAGTCGAGGCTGACGTCAAAGTTGATGGCATGGCAGAAGGTGAAAAGTCCATGTTGTACAATAGAGACCGGGAACCAGCGAGTCCAAATCCAAAAGACGTTCCACGTCAAAGATATCCAGAAAATCCAGGAGAAAAAACCGTTAAATACAATCCAGGTCTTCACCCCAAGTCCAAAATACAGAGAGAAGTCAGGCAATAGGATTAAAACCTCACACTGCAGAAGGAAACAACTTTCCAGCAGCACGAACAAAAAGCAATTGACGAAAATGGGGCGTGTCGGCGCACACCTGTGTCAGTGTTGGTAACACTGGCTGTTAAAATTCCCACTATAGTGGGATGGGTAATTGAGAGTTGTTCGGGCTAGTGGGATTAAGGGCTAATTCAGGGGTCCAGGGAGTGTATTGCAATATATATATTGCATATGCATAAAAATTCTCTCATCTCAGTAACAGAGAGAGAGAAGAATTATTTTTGAGAGAGAATTATTTTTATATTTAATATTATTTAATCTTATTACACTCAGTATCAATATTTGAAAATAAGTACTGTAAAATGAAAAATTGATTAAAACATGAAAATACAGAATATTGCTCTATGAAAAAATCTGCGAATGGGTGAGTTTTCCCACGAATAATTTATAGATAGCTTCCACAGAAAATCCTGTGACTTGTGAGAACGCGAATCTTGGGTGGTCTACTGTATGTTCCAGCATAACTGAAATGCATCGAGCAGTTTCAACCAAACTTGATATATGTATGACTTACTATCTAGAAAAGAATATTGTTGGGGTAAGACATCATTGGCACCAAAGGGGGTTGGGGTGGGAAAGGGGTGACATAAAAATAACCGAAAACGACAGTTATTAGTGTCTAATTCATAGTTTTTGAAGTCGCCGAGATGAAAGTGACACTCCCAATGCCCTTTAGCCCAAGTTCAGCCCCAATAGGGAGAATGTAACACTCATGATGTCCTCTTAAGTCCAAGTTTAGCCCCGATAGGAATGGGGTATGAGAAGGGGTGAAATATAAAATGTCAAAAATGCTGGGCAATATAATTGAAGCAACTATCTTAACAAGAAAGGGGGGCGGAAAAGAGAGAGAGAGAGAGAGAGATTTGGTCAGCTAGTAATAAAATAGTAGAGTATATCAGCAAATATAGTACACTGCATATTTGCTCAATGTTTTAACCAGTGATGCCTAAGTTCAAATAGCTTTAAACAGGTTTTGGACAGTGTAAGGATTTGGTAACTTTTTGTGTGCCATACTGAATAAATAAGAGTATTGCTGTAATATAGCTTTTATAAGCCCTGCACGCATACACAGACGCATGAAGATTTGAACAAAATGGAAATTAGATTTTAATTGGGAAATACCCTAAAGGTAGCACAAAACTGGTAACCAATTGCTTAGTATAATACCAGCAGATAAACACCCTTACATACTCGCATGGTATGCATATGATACTTATGCACAACAAAACTTATACAATGAAATAATGCTATATAACAAGAGAGAGAGGAATAAATGACTGATTTTCACAGGATAGCTAAAGTGGTTCTGAGTTATACTAACAAGCCTTGGGTATTTGCTAATTATATGGAAGCCAGACCCCTGAACTGTCCATTGGTTGAGGTATCATGTAATGATCTGAGAACAGGTTACTATGCTATATTCACATGTTTTTGGTAGTTCTTCCATCACCTCTCTAAGCCAGCAAACAGACTTACTTGTAAATTTCTAAAAATGGCAATTATCTTTTATATAAATAGATACCTATGAACACTAAATTCCTTTACTGTATATAGTACTTTATCCATAATGTATTTAAATTAACAGGTCTCCAGTTATAAGATTTCAAAGGTATGGAAAAGGCTAATGTGTGCTTGAAAACTTTATGTATACTTTAGCTACAATACAGAATACCCCTCACTACATATGTAGTGCCAGGTGAATGAGAAATATTTAGTTGATATAAACAAGCTGGCAATATCCATGAGTACAATGTTTTAACATTGAAAAAAATGCTGGATTTAATGAACACAGGGATAAAAAAGATAAAATGAATCCCAACCTAAGCCCTTCAAGGGGGAACAATTAATTAGAATACTATAGATGCTAGATGACTGGAAGATATAAAGACTGGTAAGGTTTTTCAAAGAAAGAGGAACAAGAAGCCTAATCTAACAATACTTAAGAAATGATAGTTATCTTCAAAATCTGTCTAACGTTTTGTATGATAACACAGGATACAAATTAACTTGTGGCTCAGTAGTTTTCAAATCTACTGCTTTTGGAACAATAAATATCAAGGCCTGATGATATACAATACATTTTTAAATAACCAGAATGAAATGAGAATTTTTAAAAAGGGCATGTAATATAACTATCATCTTAATCTTACACAAAACACTCATCAACAGAGCAGAATTTAAAAAAAATTATAATGTAAAGTCAAGTGACCAGGTCTGTTTATTATCTTTGATGTGAAGGAACAGGATTTGATCACTTTATTTCTAACACTATAAAGTGGTAACTTTCTTATTGCAATATAAACATAAGGGAACATACTGACAACATGTCCTGTTACAATTTGCTTCCAAAGCAATGGGTTATTTTAGTCATACATTGCAAACAACTTTTGAGTTACATCTGCAAGGCATGGCATACATTTAATAACTGGGTTGTGGGACACACCAAATACCTATGAGCACAAGGAGCATGTCCATTTGTAGAGTTGAGCCCACCCTATTTCAATGTGATATTCAAATTTGTACAGATGTAAAACCAATACTTTATTGTAGTTTTGATTTACCTGAATCTATTTCTAACAATAATGGTTCTAAAATATGCCATCCATGAAGTTTATGGTTGAGTAAAATCATTTTATTATTTGTCCTGACAACCAGTAACAATTTTTAATTGCATTACCCACCCATGGTAACTAACAGAAGGCAAGAGAAGCCCAAAATGAGCCTACACAAAAATAAAAACTAAACCAAGATACAAACTCAATTTACTGATCTCCTAGTAAGTCAGTGAAAGATTATCTGGGCTACATCCATTATCATTTACCTCATTACCAAAATCAATAATTTGACATTCCTAAAACTTCAATAAAAATCATGAAACAAATATGGATCACATACCAAAACCTTTTAAGGTTATATAATTGTTACATTATCATACCTGTTTCAGGCATCAAAGGGTAAAATGAGCATTTTCTTAATGTCTATCTTTTGAGCTGGTAATTTTACTTCTATAATAATCTAATTTCTTGGAGGGTTAAACAAACACTAATACAGGTATAAATACAAACAACAATATGCACATTCAGTCATGATTTCAAATTGTTTTTCAAGAGGTTCAACTGTTGTTTGGGACAATCCAAACAAACATCAAGAGATCACATATCTAAAATCCTGCTTTGTTTCCATTAATCTGACTTAATTACTAATTTAAAAGTAAAGTTATACATTTTTAAAACAACACAAAAATACACCACACACAGTAAGGCCTCACTGTCTATGTTATTAATAATGGATCAAGGTTCCACATAACATGGCCATATTACACAAAGAAAATCTGAGGTACGTTGGTGATGGGTTTCAAATAAACGATTGGTCAGGCAACCTACTCTTATAAATTTATGCCACGCCACATCAACATTTACATGGGTATTATCTAAATAAGTAAAATGTTTTTCCGAGTTTGACAGGGGTTGCCTTTTGGACTTCCTATCATTTTAAAATATAACACAGTACTTTAATTGGGGATTTCACGTAAATGTTTATGTATTCTTAACTTCATGCAACTGAATTCAACAAACACTTTCTGAGGCACAGGTAATTAAAAATATTGCAGTTTATTCCTCCCTGCCATGTTAATATCTCCCAATTTTGAATACACATATAACTCATTCAAATCTTGTTATTCACACAGTTTGCTTTCAATCTTAAATTAAAAGTACAATATAAGGGAAAATATACATGCATATACTGTACTGTATATTCAAAATTCTCTCTTACACCAGTTTAAAATGCTCAAACTCTAGTAACAACAGCTATTTCAAGAAAAGGTGAGGCAATTCTGCATAACAAAAATTCAAATTATAAGTAATAAACCTATAAAACCATAAGGTAGGAGCCCTCTTGGGTTATAGTAAACATATAAAAGCCAAAAAGATAGAAAAAACAGTGAGACAGTGTTTATAAAAATCTGTTTAGGCTATATTTCACAGGTTGATTCACATATATATTTATTGACCATAAACTTGGTGAACTCAAACTTCTGGCTATAAAGCATGAGTAATTTTGAACAATTTTAAGAGAAAAATAATATCAAATAAGTATGAAATGCGGAAGTTAGTGTCATATTATCTAAGCTATACCATTTGGCACTTGGACATATGACAGTACCATATCATATTATCCTTAACATCAGACTAATTTGCAAATACAAATCTGATTGTCCTATATTATAAAGATAAGGCGTTTAATGGAGTAATTGCTGGAGGGGACGATCACTATAAACTTGCCTTAAAGTATTATCTCTGAATAGGGCTTATAATGCTGTAACGTAAAACATGAATCAATAGAAAAGGCAGCTAGAATAATATAAGACACTGCAATACAGTAATGAGGAATAATACTAATAAGTGATGGGCAGTATAAAATAATCACTGCTGTTTTTCAAAGGAAGTAACTAAAGAAACATTTGTTGAAAACTAAGGGACCCCCCTTTGTCCATGGCATCAAGAGTATGTTGTGTTCTGAAGTTGAAGATGGCTTACTTTTTAATACCCTAATTCAGTTATACTTTAACAAACTCCTACTGTATAAAAAAGAAACTTTTTCAAAACCAACTAGGCAACACAACTGACCCACAATAAATAAATACTTTCAGCTTTCATTCAAACCATCCATGGTACAGGCAAAATACTAAATTTATCCCTTGGCTCTTCCTGGAAATGTGCCTCTGTTTTTTGACGTACAGCAGAATATTCATTATTTCAGATAAGAAACTTTTAATAAGACGAAAATCTCTTACATTGCTATGAACAAACCATTGAAAAAATCGATGATTTCCAAATTATATGCTTATTGATGATTTTATATTTTGTTTACAGGTCAAAGACAATTTGAACTTTTCACAGTGATGTAAACACCACAATTAGTTTGCATGACTAGTATCATGATCAGGCATATTTCCTAAAAAATTAAATTATAGAAATATAAATTGAAAAAAAGGGCAAATTACTTTTGCAATCCATCTAACATCCGTTTCACTTTTCCAAAGACACTTCCAAACAAAACACATTCCAGACAGGAGTTGTACAAAAGTATCTGTCATTAACACTTAAAAAGACATGAGAAAATACATATGCAATACAAAATATATGAAAATTCTTGAATTTTTGAGCTGACTATTTTATGTGATATTTTCTTACTGCAAACAGTAATATTCACAACTTGTCCCTTAAATCTATGAACCGTCTACAAAAGCCCAATAAAGCATATCAAATACAAACTAAAATGTAAGCTTATCATAGCAGAGGTAGCATGCAGATGTATTTATACTTTTTGTAAACTGAAGTAATATAAAATATAGAGGGATCTAATAATAAAAGACTTAATATAAGGGTATCTGTAAGCATTTTTTCAATATATGATTCATATACTGTATATTCATACTACACATACTAAAGTGGGCTTGCAAGTAAAGGTTACAAGCATAAATCCTTAAAAAGCATCGTTATGGTCAGACATTCAAAGTACTGGACTCTACTGACTTTGAGGGCCATCAATACATGCATGTTATGAAAATTACATGTTATAACGATTCAACCAGAAGTATTATTTCCAACTGCACTACAAAAATTCTTTACTCTACACATTAATAATGCTGGTAGGTTGTTGGTTTAAAGTAGTCACATGAACATTATGTTAATTTACTAATCTGGTGAAGTAGAGAAATACACACTCAATTATTTTGTTCCAGTAAAATGGTTTCTATCAAGAGTCATCAGTTTTGAGCAGTAATATGTCCTGTAAAAACTTTACTTTGCCTCTGACTGTGGTAAAGGGGATGCACTGAATTTAATTTACACTATGCAAGGCCAAGGCTATTAACCTACACTGTATGCATTGTCAGTGCTTCCACTAAACCTAAACATTTCTTTTCTCATTTCCTTACAAGACATTTTTATAAACCTTAATTACAATTAAGGTTTTCATGTACAATGGGCACTTTTTCAGTAAGTACCATTGAACTCTTTGTTGCACACAGCAGTACAACCATATATGTGTATCATAAACTTTTGCTTTGTTGACTAATGGGATACAGGCAGTCCTTGGGTTACGACGGGCTCGACTTACAACGTTCCGAGCTTATGACGCTCTTCAAATATATTCATCAAAAATTATTTCCTGGTTTATGACATGTTCCGGGGTTATGACGCTTACAACGCCAATCCGACAGAAGAAATATACCACCAAAACGGCAGAATGGTCAAAATTTGGAGATTTTTTTTTTATGAAAAACTCAATAACAATGCAGGTTACGCCATTTTCAAGACATCCAAAGAATAAAATAAGGTTAAATTACAATTTTCAACGATTTTTCAGCTTATGACACAGCATAGGGATGGAACCACCGTTGTAAATCAGGGACTGCCTGCTATGCTAATTTACTTGTACTCTGTCTTTCCATGTCATCCAAGCTGTTGCATAATTTTTTCTTGTCATCCTCTCAGAACAATATCTTCTTCACAATCCAGTGTGTCTTCAAGGTCACAGAAATATTCCTAATTCCCTGTCAGTTACCGTAAGCTTTTATTTTGCTTTTCGTAATTTTCAGTATTCATTTTCATTCGTTTTTTTTTTTTTTTTTTTTTTAATTTCTGCGACATCTTCCTCTGTTATAACAATGTTATCTGCATACAGCACCTTGTGAGGGTCTCCCTTTTTGCACTTCTTTGTAGCCTCCACAGCCAGATGATGAAAAAAAAATGTCAGGATGGACACCAACATTTATATAAAATCCTTTGGACATTCTGTATTCTCTAGATCTTGACTAGCTAGCCCTAGGTAGGTAACCTGATATTTTCTCCACCCAGCAAAACCTGGTTTAGCTTGTCAGAGCCATGGACACACACAATCCCTTTTCGAGGGAGTGTGTGTGTGTGTGTGTCAAGCTGCACTCTCCATAGCTAGTTGAGATACAGGGCCCAAAGTGCTTTATGAGGTGGGAACAAACCCTGATTACCAAAATACAGTAACGACATACACTTACAATACATGTTCATTTGAGACTTTTTTTTTTTTTTTGTGAAACAAACACAAAATTATTTTTGAATTGGAGATTTTTGGGCCCAGCATAAGGAACATTAAGAACAAAAGACCAAGATGAGGTATTCAGTCTGACGCATAAGTACTACTGTAAACATAAAATGTATACTTCATCAAAATAATCCATGTTTCATAAGGTATAGGCATGTATATGCCCATTCAAAAAATGTAAAAATTGTATAAACGTAAGTTTAGGTCTTTTTTTGGCTTCCTTTGTAGAACTTATTCTATACACTAGGTAAATGTGGTGTGGGCTACAGAAGTTCTTAACTATCCATGGTCTGTGCCACTACAGGCATGGGCAGTGCCTCACCTCCTACACAATAATAAAATTTTAATCTTTATTTTATCCAAAAAATTTTCATAAATTCCAAAAGATACTTACATTGAATTCATGCAATATCTAGTATAAAAAATAGGTATGAAGTTCATTTATTTTTATACACTTACTATGTTTTTACATTTTTCATCACCTCACTGGGTCGATTCCATCCCAGGTTACTCAGTAAAGAATGTATCAGAAGCTTAAATATCTAGGGCTAGTATTATATGAAAACTTGGATTCTCAGCACTAAGTTTCCTTCTGACTTCCAAAAGTTGTCAATTTAAAATATTTTGTAATAACATAATGTAGTTTTTTGCAGTGACCCTTGGGCCATAAGCTGCAGTGCTGTTTTCCTGTCACGTTTTACTTTTCATTCATTCAATTTGGTCTCTTCCCACCTGGTTGTACAACTTCTTCAGCTTTACTCTACTATAATAGTGAATAAACCCCTTGGGCAAGCCATCTTGAGATATAACTCGCTGGTCTTATTTAATAATAATACATAAAATAAAGATATCTGACCTCAAATGTAGCAATCTTCTTCAAAATATTTTTTCTTACATTCCTTACAACAAACTAAAAAAAAATATACAGAACTTCCTAAAAATATATTTGTGCATTCATTCAAGATTCCTTATCTTCTGGTAACACAATTTTCATTGGGTGAGGATGAAACATATACCTGCTTGCTCTATACAATCACCTTGATGTTCCCAACATACCAGTATTTGCTATTTGAATTGCTATAATTTATAGTTAATTCATGGTGGATACACTTGTATCACTTACAATTGAAATTAATTTTCAGAGCTGTTTTTCATGAAATAACTTTTATGCTCTTTTATGGTCATGTCCCATTTATGCTGTCTCTTCATGGGTATTCCTTTTTTTTTTTTAGAGTAATTTAGAGCAACAACCAACAGTAAGTTAGGCATTTCTTGATACTATTAGTAGGTGGTTACTACTTGTAACCACCTACTGTTTACTCTTGCTTTTCTTCTTGACAAGTTCTCTAAGTATGCAACCTTGAGTAGAATGACAATTTAGATAGTGCTGCTTGTAAAATGCTTTTCTCACTGGTGCTAGTCTATACAATTCCTTACTGCTAACGCTTATGTCCTATGTATGCCAAGCAGTCTGGATTTATACATAATTTTTCTTTGGTATTGCACTTATTTGCTTACTTAAGAGTAATAATTTTCATATGATCTGAAATCTTCAAGTAGTGAACATATACTAGCACCCATCATATCACTCAAGAATATGTCTCCTATGCTTAACAGTATTTCATATAATGATAAACACCAGAAAGACTGCAAGATAACTCACACAAGAACTTTTCATGTACAGATTTGATAATTCTAATGTAATGCCCTGATCCTCAATGTGGATATCATTTAAGAAAAGGTTCCAGAATTGAAGTAAAGTAATTTTGGGGTACAGGCTAAACTGCACCTTTCCAATTGTCATGCTGTAATGATGGCAGAATTACCACTAGATTACTTTAAACTTTAACAAACAAGACTAGAACACCTCTATATCAGTAATAGTCCGCTGAATGTATGAACCACACCAGGAAGAGGAGACACTCCACTTTAAAGTTTCTCTAAATTAAGTAACCAAAGAAAGAAATTATATACATAAGGAAAAATACATAAAAATTTTCTGGTTGTTAACTAAAAGGTAATTAGCAAATTACAAGTGAAGAATATTAACAATACAAGAATAAATATATAGTGCAGTTGTAACTTTTATAACCCCATGAAATGGCAACTACTAGTATCAAAACTTTCATTAATAATAAAGATAGACGCTGAACTAAAGCAAGTCTACAGCAACACCAAATTATAAGAATGCTTAATAAAGGCCTCTAGAATTCATACTTAAATACTGTATGACTTAATACCAGTACATGCATACTGTCCCTTGACTGGATAAAAAAAGTGAAGCAATTCCTTAAAAAATATCACGGATCTAGTAGTGGTCATGAATATCTTGAAAATTATGATGACACTAACTCAAAGATATTGAATTCTCTGATCATGAATATGTAAAACAAGTGTCAACAATTTCTGCTTGTAATACTGTCTTTACGAAATCAGCCTTTAATACAGTTTACATATTCAATTATCTTTCAAAACGAAATTATGAAATTAAAATTTTCTTACCTTAAGACAACTGTAATAGCAACCATAATGAGTCATATGCAAGTACTTTGTTGTAACATCTTAAAGCATATTACGTTCCTCATAATGGGATGAAACTTCTTTTTAACTTCATATTCTAAATACACAATAACAGTTACATTAAGGGTTCAACATAATTGCCAGGGAAAAGTCCAGTTACTCCATTCATGACACCCTCCCACCAGCCATCATCATTCTTCTTAAGAACATAAATGACAGCATTTTCAGAGAACGTGAGCTCATCTTCTTTATCAGCGGTGTAATCATAAACTGCAATAACTGAAAAAAGACAAGAATTTTAGAAGGGTCAAATCCCTCACCTCTAATACTGTATATGTAATTATAGTTCATCTCCCCAAAACCATATATACATAATCAGTCTATGCAGTCTCAAATTTATGAAACTGAAAAATAGCAGTTAATCAAAATATGAAAGAAATAACAAAATTTTAAATTTTATTTCAGATTTTGCCTTGCCTGCCTGTCTAGACTGGGCAATTTATTTCTTGTCTACTGATCCCCAAATCTCCCATCCCATTCAAACACTTAGTCCTTTAGTTGCATTCATGGTGTTAAGAAATTTAACAAACAAGATGGTGTCACCATAAGATATAGAGCAAAAGCAGTGATACTGGTAATCCTGCCCCCCCCCCTCCCCAAAAAAAATCCCATAAAGGGCCCACCACAAGTGAGATTAATAAATTGTTGGATCTAATGCACAAAGAAAAAATCGATTGCTGAAGTGGCCAAGATGTACCAAAAGGTAGTCTCATTAATTCACTCTGATTAGGAATTTAAAAAAATTTGTGCTAAGTTGCCTGTGCTCCTATACTGCTAAAGATACATCCACAGTGAGTGATAAGACTCAGAGAAGATGAAGACAGCATTATTTTTGGAGACAGAAGACCAACTAATAAGAATGGCTGATATATTCCAGTATCACCACACTTAAAAATTTATGAAGAAGCTACTGTCAGATTTCCAGTAACTTAAGAAATGAAGAAGCTGACTTAGTGAAAAGAATACCTTCTCTTCAACTTGATGAGATATAATTGTCTTGAAGATGCTGGCTTAAAAATCATTCACAAGTGCATGGAGGCTGAATAAATTTAAGGTATGCAACAAAATGCAACACAATTGTCCTGAAGATGCTGACTTGAACATCATTCACAAACGCACAGTGGCTGAACGGTTAAAGGTATACAACTGAACAACTTTGGTACTATGTGGCCAAGTTGTGGGTCATATGATCAAGCCATGCATTATTTACCAAGCCAAGAACCCAAATGACTTCAGAACAGAGTAAAGCAGCATCCTCCTATGTTCTGGCAACACAATAAGAGAGAGTTACATCCATTCTATATTCTGAATAATTTCATCAGTGTTTTCCCTGTAGAGGGGTAGTGCTGTCAGTGCACCTCACGAGATGCACCATAGGCATTATTTAAGGTTCTTTGCAAGGTCCCTTCAGCCCCTAGCTGCAACCCCTTTCATTCCTTGTACAGTACCTCTGTTCATATTCTTCTCCTTCATCTTACTTTTCCACTGTCTCCTAAAAACTGTTTTATAGTGCAACAGCAAGGTTTTCCTCCTGTTACTGTTAAACCTTTAAAACCTTTTTACCCTCAATTTCCCTTTCAGCACTAAATTACCTCACTGATCCTAGCACTTGGCCTTTTACCTAAATTTTATATTCCATTCTGTTCATTAATGGGTTGGAATTCCTAGTGCTAATAACATATATATGTATATGGAAATGTCAAATCACAACATGAATCTATTGCTGCAGCCACTTGACCAGAGAATTCAAGCAGTTTGGTGTCAAAAGAGAAAATCTGTTGATACAAATAAGGATGAAAGTTTTCATCAACACAGAACTGGAAGAACTTATTAAATCATCAACAGAGGGAAATAAACACATGGAAGAAAAACCAGCATAGTGGACAGTAATGGAATTGTGAAATGCATTTATATATACAGTTGGACCTGTAATGAAGTTGAGGAGAACTGAGGTCAGTGTCTGGTATGTGATTTAGATGATAACCTAAAAAGCATCCATTCATAAAACTGGCAGATGACAGTGCTACACAAAATTGTTTTGAAACACAAGGCTACAGTTCCTCTCTAAAGCAGTTCTTCATACAAACTTGTTAGGGTACAGAAGACAACAGTAAATCCAATTTATGAAGGCATACTTGACTAAGGGGTTGTGTTCTTTGATAAAGGTAATACTTTCTTGTTTCTTTGTTAATTTCCCTAGTATTTCTTCAGTACTACACTAAACTTGTATGGAAATGCATTTTCTGTGATTACTGAAGAGAAACCATGAGTCTGTGAAACTGGCAAGATTCAATATCCTGAAGAGAAACCATGATTCTGTGAAACTGGCAAGATTCAATAACTGATATAGGGGGACATGGAAAAGGGCTGCCTTCTGAACCTTCATGGCATGCCCTTACAGATGTCCTTTTTTATTTGTTGATGAAGAAGTTAGTCACAAAAGTAGCACAGAGAGGATACTCCATGAAGCAGAAACTTTTCTTCCCTCTTAAGTTATCTTTCACACACACACACACACACAGAGAGAGAGAGAGAGAGAGAGAGAGAGAGAGAGAGAGAGAGAGAGAGAGAGAGAGAGAGAGAGAGAGAGAGGGGGGGAATAACTGTATGATATCAAAAGATTGAAATCCTTGAGCTTCTGAGAGAAACACTCTGTCCCCTCCAGCCAACATGTCAAACTGTCGAGTAAATTGACGTTTACCCTCACCCCTCCTTTCTCAAGTCAAGAATAAAAAGACTGGGAGTCACTATTTGTTCGTTTAATCTTATTAAACTTAACATTAATATCTGAAAATTAGTACGTACTGTATACCATTATTTTATCATAAAATGTACCCTCTAAAAATGCTTATACTATCATCCTGAAACACTTATATATCATTATTAATATAATAATTTTTTATCATAGAAAATGTATTTAGTCATGAAAATAACATCCAAATGACTAATTACTGAATTTTTCCTGACGAAAAAGTCCACAAATTGCTGAATTTTTTTGGGAATAATTTATAGATATGTTCCACAGAGAATCCCACAAATCGGTTAGTCCGCAAATTGTGAGAATGCAAATACGGGGGGTTTACTGTACTTTAGAAAATAAGTTCATTTTACATTTTTGCTTTTTCAAAAATCATGGCCTTGGAAACACTGCCACCAGCCATTTATCATTTATCCAGGCCAACAACAATTTCTCCTAATTCCTTGAGTGTTTAAGACCTCTTTTTTGCCAGTTTTGATTCCTTTAACAAAATGTAGCTTTAATTTCATCTTTTTTTTTTTTTACAATGGTGTTCTCTTTTCTGTGCATTATTTTCATTACAGGTTTACAATCCCTTAGCTGACATTCTAAAAACCCATTTTTTTTTCTTTATGGAGGATAAAGTGTTGTCATAAGTTTCAAGATTGACGAAATTGTGCTGTCATAAGTTTCAAGAGCAATGAAACTGTGTTTAGTGTACTCTCGTATCATCCAACTTTCCAAAACCAATTTTTTTAAATCAGATTTTAGGAAGGCACATCGTACTTGAGCTACAAAATGTGTGTGAACTGTTGGCCCTGGTAAAGCTGTTACACCTTTAGACCATGGTTACACCGATAGTATCCATTTGCAAAAGTCAAACAGTGCACTTGTATTTAAAGTAATGTTAATTCTAAAAATAATGATGTTTTATTTAACCTATTCAATTATATTGTGTGTATAATCATATTATCGTATCATAAAACATGATCAGTCAAAAACAACAGTCAATTATGTCTTACAGACATCATCACTGCTATTACCGTTAAAAAAAAAAAAAAAAAAAGTGCTTCAGAGGTACATTTTTTGTAAATTATCAAAGCTAGTTAAAACTGCAGCTTGCATTTACTTATAAATGCAGTAAATTCTAAATCAAGAAAAGCAGTGATTTCCTCAGTTCCAGACAATGCTTTCACCAGTTTCAAAAAGTTTTGCACATCATTCTTTTTTTTTTTCAGCCACAGCTTGAATCCAGTTATATTTTCTTTAGACATTCTTATCCCTTTTGTGAAAGATTGATAAAAAGCATTTTATGTCTACTTATAGAAATCACCGCTGACATGTTTACTTACAGAAGTCACCACTGACAACTGGCACATTTTTAAAAAGGCAATGTAACGCAACTTTAATAAACGTACGATCATTATGGTAACTAAAACATTGGCAAACTGTTGTTTCTCGATTCGGCTGTTTATGTCAATGCTTGCTGCTGTTTATGCCATTGTTTTGCATAGCCTAGCAAGTGGTTTTTAATTATAAGTAATAGTAATTATCTGACAGGCCAAAAGTTAGGTAAACCTGGCTAAATGTATGACTATTACATTAAGTCTATCAAACATTTACTTTTAGGCAAATACTAACTTAAGATGTAATGTGCATTATCAGTGAAACTGTCTGAAAATGTAACTGGCAGAGTAAACCTAGCCTAGGATATTCTAACAACAATGAAACTCACCCAAGTCATGATATGCACAAAAATAGCACAAAAAATAAAAGATATACTGTAATGGACTAAGACGAATTCTGCAGTGATTGAGGGCTACTCAGTGACTAATACTAAAACCTTTGTTTGGTGTGGAAGAGGAAATCGTCATGGAGACTCGAGAGCCAAGCAAACAACGAGCACCAAGACAGTTTTTTCTCATCAAAATGTGTCAAGTACTGAATTCAATGAGTTCCAAAGCTGATGAGTACCAAGGTTTTCTATATATATTGGAATAAATCAAACAAAAAGACATTTTGAATCCTGAATAAGATTATTTTAGGTACTAGGCGTGCAGAAATAAGTTAAACCAATTAGAAAAATATGGATGAAAAATTCATAATTTACAAAGGAGATAAGCAAAGCTTTAATAAATTCTTGGGGCAAAAATCTAAGATGCTTTGTAAGCTGATTGAAGAAATTACTTGATTACCACCAGGGATGCCAATGTCCTAAATTCATGCCTAGCCATGTGGCAGTGTTCTTCTTGAAAGGTCTGAGTAGTGCTTAACAAACAGGAGAGGATATGAATTGATGAGGTCATGTCAGAAATATATGCAATAAGCTGAAATAAGAGGATGAATAACTGAAACATGGAAAATATAAAAACAGATGATGAATGGATGACTAACGAGATGCCGCGCAAACAAGTGAGAAAATTCTACTTAGACTTTTGAACAGCTGAAAAGGAGGTTGGCTCTTACCTGTAATACAGGTGACTTTTTTTTTTCCTGTCTGACAGGGACATTTGAGACTGCAAATGTGAGCTATTTTATTGCTTATGAAGTTGTGATTAAAAAAACAATGATTTAATTAAACTAAATACATACCTTTTTCTAAGTAATGCGGAGGAACAGCTGGAGGTACAGAGCTTGCTGTACGATGAGGAGCAGGGGTATCATCCACTGAAAGCATCAACAAATTTATAAATTCCTCAAAATCCATTTGATTATAAAATTTCCTTATTAAAGCCTGGACAAAAGTAAAAATAAAACTACTATAATAGTAACATAAATATAGCCATTGGTGTAATAAATCTGTTAACACATGTAATTGTAAAAAACAAAATGACAATACTTTTTGTCCCCAGAGTAGGGCATTAGTTTTTGTCCACAGTTTTCATACTAAAAATTTTTTACTACTGTGGGTAGTATACCATTAAATATTGTCTTTTTACCATAATAAGGTCTCTTTCCTAATATCTATGGTTTTGCTAAAAAGCATATACCTGATAGGTCTACATGCTATGAAATTTCAAAACTTGGAAAAATTCAAAAGCATTAATATACAAATATCAGACCTCCTTTCAGTGAGCAACTTATGAACTAGATGGGAGATTCTTTTTGAAATAACCTGCAATACTGAGGAAGTGTTTCACAATAGATGAGGTCACAGGAACCAAGACAAACTGTACTGACCTGAACATGCGCTGGCATGTTCATGCATTGTACATCTTTGTCCACTAATAAACTAAGCTTGCAAAAGACCCCTCCCCAACAATTTACACACAAGGCAAGCATGCCTTATCATGTTAATAATGTACACATTTTCTTACAGAACTAGCAAAAAAGTACGGTATACAACCTTACATAACTGATACAAAACTACCTAGCTGGTTCAAGATATTGTAAGATAAATATATAGACGCACAAGTCTTTTAATTACAGTATAACAGAGAATGGTCCTAATGAACTATCTGCTTCGCTGAAATTTAACATTTGTGATAATGTCAATGTATTTGTGGGTCACATAATAAACGTAAATGATGGCTTATAATACATGTCAAATTACAGCACATTATAATAAGTATCACAATGATATACAATACTTTTTACCATGTACACAATGACCTGAGATAAAGTACACATCATTGACTATGAAGCTGCCATTGACTACCACCCAATTATGAGGCAAGTGAAAACTGGATGTTACTGGTAAAATTTAATGTTTCCAGCCATTTCCTTACCATTTCTGTATCAAATATTCCTTTAGACTTACCAATAATTTTCTAAAACTTGAAAAATGAATTTATATTAAACTGCCATCAATATTTTGCCAGAGTGGATACCCCTCTTGTTCTTGGAAATCATTCTACAAACATGCACATCACATCATTCTATTTAAAAAAAAGGCACTATACACTTGAAATGTCTTAGTTTATAAAGCAAGGTTGTAATTTTCTACAAATAAAGGCCATTTAACATCTCCAGTGAAATGATAGTTTTCTTAGACTACTGAATTTCATTTTTATATCTTTGTTGTCTCCTTAAAATTTTCATATTACATTTGGTTAGTTTATTAAACTTGATCCCCTCAGCACAAATAAATAAAAAGCCTTAAAAATTCTTTGAAAAGATGAACTGAAGATCTGCATTTACAGAGTTTTTTAAAGTTTTGGAGTACATTACCTGATTATGTAACTGGGGGTTTACAGTGAAAACATTATCTAAAAAGAACAAATACTCTCAAATTATGAAGTATATAACTAGGAAAGCATTCACAAAAGACATATCCTTGAAATATATGAGAGAAAGGTTGTGTTGGAGACTCTAAAATTGGAAAAAGCTAACAAAATGCTAGCAATATTGCTGTTATGTAAAAAAAAAAAAAACTGAATTGGATACTATTTGAATAAGTATCTGAGAACAAATGATGCCTACATCAAATGGATATGGGAGTATTTATTATGGGATGAACTGAGATGGAAAATCAAATAAAAGGCCAGCCATTTTAGGTAAAATTAGAATAAAAGATTGCAAAAATTCCAAAAGAAATAAGAGATATTTCACATTTTAGAGGCAAAATGTATGAGGGGTTTACCACTGTAGCTAATGCAATAGTCATAGCTAATGCAATAGTCATAATTTTCAACCTGTATTTGTGGGAATTTCAAGCCTGATATGTTAACAAGGAATGGGAAAAGAAACTGAAATAACTCCATGAAAGTTGAAGTGGAATACAGTGCAGATCCTCTAAAATTCTGATCAACTTGTAAGCAAGAAATATAAAGCTTTCCCCAGATGGATCTATAATAGTACTGCTGTACTGTATACATAAAAAAATGGATGTTTTAGAGAGGTTTAAAGAAACTGGTCAGAGATAGATATATACATCACAGAGGATGACATTCAGTTTCTAATAGATACCAAGCCATATGCTCTCAGATGATGTTTTTAAACCTCAAATTTGTTGATAAAAGTGAAATATCTGGGTCCAATATATTTACACATTACAGAAATGTCTGAAGGAATATCATAAAAGGGAGAGTGAAAAAGATAATTTTTCTTCAGAGTATGGAATTGCATAAAGGTTCCCTTATCACACTCAAGAGATTATAGTCACTTGTATAGATTCCAAACAGTATTCACGAGAGTGCAAGCAAACTATGAAGGAGACAGAATGGAATCGTTTACTTGTAACCACAACGAACAAGGCACCTCTGAAATAAACAGGTTTTGACACAGGAAAGTCCTATTTTTGATAGCTGCTTTGAGTCCTCAAAAGAATCTCTCTCATGGTCCTCCCAGGGTCCCCTAAAACAGATCAACCAATCTCAAAGAATTCTTTTCTAGTTGGTCTCGGCCAGAATATTGCATGTTGGCACAATGACAAAGTATAAAGCATTCAAGACAAGAGGGCTCTACCTTTGTCTACAAAACTACCCAGGTTCTTTCTTTACCCTCTAAACACTGATGTGGCAACAATGCATATGGCAGCCATTTTCCTCATTACTTATGCCACGTCTGTGCAAGATAAGTATTCATCCCATCCCATGCCTTTTCATCAGGGAAAGTGGGTAGGTCTGAGGACTAACAGCAGCTACCAAAAATAGGTTTTTCTGACATCAAAACCTGTTTTTTGATAGTATAGCTGCTGTTTGTCCTCAAAGGAGCTCACAAAAGAAATTGACAAGTGACGAAGTGGCTTAGCTCCTGAATAAATCAATCCCAACAACCCAGATCAAATTTTGGTCCAAGGTGAGGTCACAAGTTATCAACCATATTCTTTATTCCAGATACCCATTAGGGTTTGGCAACAAAGAGTACGAAACAACACATGAACTTGTATATATATTAAAAAGTAGTTCTAAGGTACTTACCCAAATACGCTGGGTCCGGCTGCGGGATTATTGCACCTTTCCCAGCAATTTCTCAGCATAACCACTGCATCAAGATGACCTCCGTTTTCTGCCAAAGCACCTATGGGGACAGGACTTACCATAACACCTATTGATACACAGTGAAATCAAAATTGCTCAAGCTCATGGCAATACTGATTCAGGTAAACTGCCTCTGATGACCACCCTGTATACTTGGAGACTTCTTTGAAAGACACATTTCCGAAGAAAGCCAACGATGAACTTACATTTTAATGAGGGACACTAAAATAATTCTCAGCCAACCTTGAGAGAGTGGTTTGTTTGTGCTAAGGTGTAGGAAAAGCGGACCATATGGAATACCTGCTGTGACATCTAGGTAAACTGGGAATTATGTTTTATCCAAAATACTGAGTTCCGTTATCAGAATAGGGGATTTTCTCTTTGAAGGGTTTTCATTCTTGGCCAGGAATGATGGGCCAGGAGATTATAATAAGTGATGGCTAGATTTATGAGTGATGTAACGTTGTCCCCGTCTAAGAGAGCCAAGTTCACTAATCCAAGCTCATAATGCCAAAGCAGTCAAGAAGACTTTTTGGAGCATATGAGTTGCAGACATATTGGGTCCACTGAACTGAGGGGATGACATGAGTCGAAGCACTTTATTTAGGGACCAGGTAACAGGAACCTTTGCAGGAGCTGGTCTTTGCAATACAAAAAAACTGGAGAAGGGAGTAACAATTTCTATATTGAATCAATTCCAAAATCATAAAACAAGGGTTCTGACAATGCTGCCTTGTATGCCATGATTGTTGTAATAGCAAGGCACTTGTCCTCAAAAAGATCTATAAGAAACTGTAAAACTGTTTCAATAGAGATTTTGACTGGGCTCAGCATGGATGTTATCAAATTACACTTACCATATGGACTGGTAGTGTCAGACTGATGAAGTCCATAGTTTTTGCACTAGATACCTAGCAATGTTGGGTGAATAATCTTCACAGCAAAACTAGACTTTAAAAATCTACACATGAAGGTCTCGGCTCAGAAAGGAGAATGTGTAGACAACTTTCCTTCCTGTCTGGGTTAGAACAGTAGATGCTAATGGAATCTATTTCTTCACCCTTTGTTGAAGTAAGCAGTTCCATGGTCAAACATCCATCTGGTCAAGGCTGTTATATCCCTTAACAGAGAATCTGCTATGAGGTGAATTGCAGTCAAGCACCACTTCCTTGCTCTATCCATCCATTGGATAGACAGCCTTACTGCATTGAGGGGCTGAATGTGAGCCCAACCTCTTGATATAAGACACTGCAGTCATATTTCCTAGAATGAATAAAACGTGGGTCCCTTTTGGAGGTTTCAATTTTCTGAAGGACAGAAAGACAGACATTAACTCCAGGAAGTTGATATGACACTTCCTCAGAACAGGTGACCAACTTCAAGCTACCTAACGATCTCCTAATGGCCTCCCCAACCTGTCAAAGAGGCATCTGGGTGTATTATCACTCGTATGAATGGTGGAATCAGGTCGACCTGTTTAGCTAGAGTTCCCTTCTAGGCCCACAGCTCGAATATCTTCCCAACTCTCTGGCTCCTCAGATGAAGGTGATTGTGAAGCCTTTTTCCTTGCATGTGAGAGCCAGACTTTGTTTACATCCTTTTGTTGCAGTCTGAGGATTGGCTCTACCACAGATGCAAACTGTAAAAGGCCCAGCATTTGCTCCAACTGTCATCTGGAAAAATTGGGCTCTGTGAGGAGCTTTTTCAGGTCTTCCCTTATTCTGGTTCGAATACTGGTGGAAAGAGTATCCCAACAAAGTCCCAGCTACAGAAAATGTCTGCTGGGTTTAAGGTGGGATTTTTTCCAATTTATTAAAAAACATTTTGACCACCACTGTCAGTTTTTGTAAGCACTCTTCTCTGGTTACCCCCCCCCCAACCCAGCTTAGCCAATCAACTAGGTCGACCACCAGTTTAATTCCTTCTTCCCTGAGTTGATAGACAACTATTCCTGCTAATTTTGTAAAAATCCTTGGGGCAACATTTAACCCGAAAGGCATGACTTTGAATCTGTAAGTTTTCTCCCCTATCCAAAACCCTAGGTATGGATGGAAGGGAATGGCAATAGGGACGTGCCAGTTCTGTATGTCTCTCAGATCTATAAAGACAGTCCAGGTCCCGTGTGGAATAAGCAAAAGTACTTGTGCAACAATAATCATCCGGATACTGTGGCAAAAAATGTGTTTGTTCAACCTTGACAAGTCAAGGGTCACCCTTTGTTTGGAGGAATCCTTCTTGGGGACACTGAAGAGACGTGCTTGGTGGTGAATAAGTGTCTGTCTTTGTGGCTCCTTTTAAGAGGGCCTTCTGCACATATTCTTCCAAGGGGGGGTTCTGGTTTTTGGAAAAAACCCTTTAAAGGGGGCAGGAGAGACCATTTTCACCCTAGCCCATTGGAGATAATACTGTGTCCATAAGGGGAGAACTTCCATCGCATGTGATCCTGAAGACGAGCCCAACAGTGTAAGTACTATTGGGCTCCATCTCCTCTCTTGCCCTTAACAGACAGTCCAGGAGTTGATTTTCCTTTCCCTTTTCCCGATATGAGTGTGGAGCGTCTTTGTCCACTTTGAAAGGGGTGCTGTTGCTGCTGTTGACCCACCTTCTGTTGTTGGAGGGATCCTTTAGGAGTGACTGAAGGCTAATATGGCTCCAAGTCATACCGAGCTTTCTTTGGTTTAGGAAGATGAAGCACTCAAGTGTATTGTTTCCAGGGTTCCCATTTTCCAATTAGTGCATATTTTACACAGTTCTATTGTTGGGCTTGCACAATGAGTTGAGTGACAACAGACTCTCCTCCTCCTCCTCCTCCTCCTCCTTCTTCCTCCTTCCTCCTTAAAACAGGTTACACTGATTTTCCTCCTCCTCCTCCTTAAAACAGGTTACTCTGATTTTATCACCGTTATAAATATATTAGGTCACACAAACAATACCTAACTTTCTTGCGGCATTTGCTGAAACTTTCATTAGATGTTTCTGAAAAGTTACACATAGAATAATTGAAGCTTCAGTCATTCAGCACTGTCCCAACCAGCCGAAGGGAAGAATGGGGTGGAAAATCTGTATGAGATCTGCTAACCAACAGTGTTTTAGTTTTACTGGAGTTCAGCCTCATACCCCACCAACTACACCATTCACTGACCAGGTCCATGTTCCGATTGAGGCTGAGGGCAGCTACATTCCTTGTAAGTCAAGATTTTACAACACTCACAAGTGTTGCATTATCGGCATATTGAAAAATCTTGTTTTCCAGTCCAACAACCATATCACTTGTATAAACTAAAAATAACAGTGGACAAAAACCACTACCCTGTGGAACTACAGACAATAAACCTTGGTTCACTAAAAATCCCATCAACAGCAACTTGCTGCTGCCTACCTGTAAGGAAATCTTGAAGTAATCCTAAAACATATCCACCCACTCCAAGATTCTGAAGTTTATAAATAGGACTAAGTGCCTTGTGATTTACTAAACAGCACTAAAATCTATTTGAATTACTCTGCATTCAAAGCCCTTTATCAAGGTTCTCTTGCAAATGGCATGTTAATTGCTTCCTATATGTATCTTGACTATCAGCTAACAATCCTTTAGATTCAACATAATTATATAGTGGCTTCAAAGTAGTTTTTCTGCAACTTTGAAGAGCACAGAAATAATAGAAATTGGCCTGTAGTTACTGCAGATATGCCATTCTAAAAGGAAGGACAAGAGTTGCCCATTCCTTTGTAGAATTATCAGAAATCAGGATGGTGGAGACATATGGCTTTACTTCTGCCACTAACTCTCACTTCGCAAAATTGTGAAAATCTGCCTTCACAAGACTGATTATTTTAAAAGTGAAGGGACAAAAGGTTGGGCTATCCAGAGAGGGTATTGGTTCTCTAAATTTGCTGTAGAGCTATATTTTCTATTAAACTGGAAAAAGGTTACTTCTATGGCTTTCATTGCTATATATTCATTGGTAAGATAACCGTCTCCTTCAGCGGTTTCTGAATTCCTACTGAAGGAACGACCAAGTGCAATTCAGTACAGTATTAGGAAAAGCTGCTTTGTCCAGAAATTCTGTGTTTAACTTCAATCATAATTTTCCTTTCATTAGTAAGGTATTTTCCATCTGATGAAAGGATACACATTGAAGCATCACGCCAAGGGTTATCAGTATTATC
This sequence comes from Macrobrachium rosenbergii, assembly GCF_040412425.1. Taxonomy (NCBI): domain Eukaryota; kingdom Metazoa; phylum Arthropoda; class Malacostraca; order Decapoda; family Palaemonidae; genus Macrobrachium; species Macrobrachium rosenbergii. The sequence goes on from NC_089787.1 coordinate 37,449,383, forward strand.
AGAGGCGACATATGTGCTGTTGCCACACTGGTGTGTAAAGGATAAAGGAAGAACCTAGGTAGTCACTGTAGACAAAGAGACAGAGCCCTCTTGTCTTGAGTCCTTTATAATTCTATTACTGTCCCAACATGCACTATTCTGACTGAGACCAACTAGACGAGGATTCTTTGAGATTGGTTGGTCTGTCTTATAGAGCCCTGGGGGGGACCATGAGAGTAACTCCTGTGAGGACGAACAGCAGCTATGCTATTATAAAGTAGATGTAAAATAGAGTTTAAACTTGCCCCCAAGCTAACCATCTCCAACTCAAAGGGCTGGCCCAAAGAGTTTGTTCTTGCAAAAGGAATAAAATAAATTTATTTCATATAATATGTTACCACATCTACTGACAAGAAACAACCAAGGCTTTGCTGGTAGAAGATGAGAGAGCAGTCACAGTCATGGCTTTATTCAAAACTGACCTCCTGCTATGCATTTGAGAAACTTTTATAGCTTAGCTACCACTCTAGAATGCTGCCTTATTCTTGGTCAACTGATTCCACTTCACAAAACTACAACCAAAGTACAGTACTAGCTTTCATCTTTGAATAAACTTTTTGGGCAGCCTTTCGCTCTAAAATAGTGCTCCTGCTTATGACAGCGTCTTTTATGATGCCAATGTTGCATCCAGGTCACCAATAAATCTAATTCTAATCCACTGTTGTTTCTATGAATAATCAACAAAAATTAGCAATGAACAAAATTTCAAACTCATAAAGCATGGGCTAAAGAAAATAAAAATGCTCTTACCATGGTCTGTAATCTTGCCATTAGGCATCTAAAATCAGTAAAAATCTTTCAACTCTTAGCATTAGGTTATATGGCTGCTGTAACTCTTGATGTAACTGAAACAGCTAAATGGTGGGAATTAATTCATTGTGGCATTAAAAAATAAAGTACTGTACCTGTACAGTATAGCTAATGTCATAATAAATAAAGCAATACATATTAGATATGCACAGCAAGTTGTGTTGACACTTCCATACAAAGTTTTTTTGGCTTGCAGGATAAACACCTGCCCAGAAATTACACCTTCATTACATTGGTGCTTACACCACTTTATAAATGCACTGTCCACCTAACAACAAAACTAATTTCATCACTCTGTCAACAACGATTTCACAACGCTGGTGATTGTTTTAAAATGAAAAATTCTTGAAGACTCAGTTTAGCCTAAGGTCATTGCTTCTGCATTATAATGATTGTATGTGGTTTTATCTATAATTTGACTAATCCCTCTTATCCAATGTTCATCCAACACTGAATAAGAGGGATGTTTCTTGGGGACTCAAAACTGGAGAAAATGCCAATTGTAATCTAAAGTTTGCCAGTGACATTAACCCACGACAAAAACCATGCCAAACCATGGGAGTTGTTAATCCACAGATTTCCAAATTGAATAAATTTAACATAAACATTTTAAATAGCCGCACAATTACTTCCTCTACATTTCCATCACATTATTTTTTTTTCACAGTTGATAAGCTACTGATGAAGAATATAATGCATTGAGGGTATAGTAATAAAGTGCTTATGGATTTACATCTATTCATTGCAAAATGCCATGTTAAGTAATTAGGGAATCTTTTATATTTAGTTTGGTGTTTAACAACTAAATTTACCTTATTTTCAATACATCTGAAAAATTATGGAACCCCTTCAACCAAATAGTTTGAAACTGAAAAGTAACAAGAGATTTTTATTTTTTACATTTTAAATTTATTTAGACATTTGACTCGGAAATTTAATATTCAATGATTATTAAGTCAAGTGAAATTCAAACATTTGTTTAGGCACTTTTTTGACACAGCAATATAATATAGGCAGTCATCGGTTATCGGCTGTCCTGGTTATTGACGATCCAGTTTTATGGCGCTTGTCTAGCAATGATAATAACTGGATTTTTGGCGCAATAACCGGATTTTCGGTGCCGATATGCGCCGATATCCGCTCATCGGTGCCAATAACCAAAGATCAGCACCGATACACACCTAATAGCAACGCCGATAAACCACTATCAGAGCTGATAAGCGCTGAAAATCTTTGATTTCCAGTTATTGGTGATTTTCGGTTATCATCATGCCATCAGGAACGGAACCCCTGCTGATAACTGAGGACTGCCTGTATTCAGCAACATATTATTATTGCAATAAACCGGAAATTTCAATGATTTATACTAATTGGATGTTTAGTTTACAAGTGGAAAAAATAACGGTTTTGTGATAAGATTTGAAATTGCGCACTGCTGCAGTGGTACTTACAGAGCCTACCTAGCATGGTGTGGATTAATGGTTGTTTTAAACTTGGTTCTACCTCTGTGAACCCAGAAATATATATGTGAAATATGCATATTGTTACAAGGGGATTCCTTTAACCCTCTAACCCCGAGCCTCTATTTACAAAAACGTCTCCCGTATGCCAGCGGCGTTCGGAAGTTAGCGCCGAAGCGGAATAAAAGTTTTTTTAAAAAAATCACAGCATGCTTAGTTTTTAAGATTAAGAGTTCATTTTTGGCTCCTTTTTTTGTCATTGCCTGAAGTTTAGTATGCAACCATCAGAAATGAAAAGAAATATCATTATCATATATAAATATTGAAATATATGACAGCGCAAAAAAAAATTTTCATATATAATTTTATACAAATCGCGATGTGAGCAAAACGGTTAAAGCTGACGGGTTATTTTTTTTTCTTTGTATTGTACACTAAATTGCGATGATTTTGGTATATAACAAATTGTAAAACAATCAAAGCAACACAGAGAAAATATTATCACAAAATGATGCATGAATTCGTAACGCGTGGACGTAAAAAAATGTTTTTTTCAAAAATTCACCATAAATTGAAATATTGTGCTAGAGACTTCCCGTTTGTTGAAAAATGAAGCTAATTGATTGAATATTACTAGACTGTAAGTGTTTTAGCTTACAATTGCAGTTTTCGACCATTTTGGTCGAGTTAAAGTTGACCAAAAGTCGAATTTTTTCTATTTATCGTGATTTATATGTAAATATTTCAAAACTGATAAAAGCTACAACCATGAGTTATTTTCTGTTGTATTCTACATGAAATTGCGCACATTTTCATATATAAAAGTTTATGTAATGACTAATATAAAACGGTGCAAACTTTACGACAACGTGACGAAAGAATTTCTGAGATGTTCGGCCGAGTTACCGCGTGCAGACGTAAGGAAAAAAGTTTTTTTTCAGAAATTCACCATAAATCGAAATATTGTGCTAGAACTTCCAGTTTATTGCAAAATGAATGTACATGATTGAATATAACTAGAATGTAAGAGTTTTAGCTTATAATTGCGTTTTTTTACCATTTCGGTCGAGTTAAAGTTGACCGAAGGTTGAAATTTTGGCAGTTATCATGATTTATATGAAAATATTTCAAAACTGATAAAAGCTACAACCATGAGTTATTTTCTGTTGTATTCTAAATGAAATTGCGCACATTTCCATATATAAAACTTTATGTAATGACTAATATAAAACGATGCAAACATTACGACGTGACGAAAGAATTTCTGGCGCGGACGTAAGGAAAAAGTTTTTTTCAAAAATTCACCATAAATCGAAATATTGTGCTAGAGACTTCCAATTTGTTGGAAAATGAAGGTAAATGATTGAATATTACTAGAATGTAAGATTTTTAGCTTACAATTGCGTTTTTTTACCATTTCGGTCGAGTCAAAGTTGACCAAAGGTTGAAATTTTGGCAGTTATCGTGATTTATATGAAAATATTTCCAAACTGATAAAAGCTACAACCATGGGTTGTATTTTGCTGTATTTTACATGAAATTGTGCACATTTTCATATATAAAACTTTATGTCAGGCTAATATAAAACAGCGCAAAAATTACGACAAAATGACGAAAGAATTTCTGAAATTTTCGGCCGAGTTACCGCGTGGACGTAAGGAAAAAGTTTTTTTTAAAAATTCACCATAAATCGAAATATTGTGCTAGAGACTTCCAATTTGTTGCAAAATGAAGGTAAATGATTGAATATTACTAAAATGTAAGAGTTTTAGCTTACAATTGCGTTTTTCAACCATTTCGGTCAAGTCAAAGTTGACCGAAGGTTGAAATTTTTTGTAGTCGACGTACGGTACGTTCACTCGGTACCCAACAAACAATTTTAGTCAACGTATGATACATCCAGTCAGCGTTTAAGGGTTAATGGTCTGAAGAAAAATTTCTTTAGTTCGACTATAGTCGTATCCCAAGGTTGCCAGACTAACGAAATTCAATCTGTATTATAACAATGCTGTAGTTTTATTTATTTTTATGGCACAGAAAAATTAACAAAATCCTTCCACATCATAAGCTATTTGAGCTCAGGCTATCATAAATCACTGGTTGAAATACTGGGCAAATAGGCAGTACACTATGTTTACTGATACACAGAATTATCTTTGTAACGTTTCATTGAAGGATATTAACAAAACTTGAGTACAGTAAGATACAGTACTGATATACAATGCAAGAGAGAAAGAGGGAGTAAACAGAAAGAAAGACTGACTGACAGACAAAAGGACATTCTTACAAATGCTTAAGGAGGTACAAGTCATATAATCGACTCATGAATTGAAGATATTTACATGTAGATTGAATGTTTTTACTGCAGTATTAATAACAGGATATACAGTAGCAAACCGAGGTAATGGATAAAAAGGACCGAGCCTACACTGCTATAAAAAAAACCTGATATATTGTTGTACTGTATATATATATAATATATATTGTGAATGTGTGTTTTGCTATAAAGTATATTTATACCCTGTACCCCTAAAACTAAAATGCTATACAGGCAGTCCCGGGTTACGACGGTTCCGACTTCTGACGTTCGAGGTTACGACGCTTTACAAATATATTCATCAGAAATTATTTCCTGGCTTACGGCGCATGTTCGGGGGTTCTGACGCGTCAGACGCTGATCCGACGGAAGAAATATGGCCCCAAAATGGCAGAATAATCATAATTTGAAGGTTTTTTTATGTAAAACTCAATAATAATGCAGTTTACATCGTTTTCAATGCAAAAAGTAAGGTTTTCTTATGATTTTTGACGATTTTCGACGATGTTCCGGCTATTTTCGGGTTACTGACTGTCTATTTCAACAGTTCACTGCCTAATTTAGTAGTTCAAACAAAAATATACCTTAAATTATCATATTAAAACAATTTAGTATCATTTCAAACAAAAATACACCCCAAACCATCATCCCAAAACACCCAAAGTTGTTTTACATTACCCTCCTACAACTGTTACTCTTAAGTATATACACCCCTAGAATGCTTATAACAATGATTTACTAATTTTAAAATATTAATATAAAAATAGCAAAATATCTATAAACTGTTTAATACAAATTAAATAAATCTTTAATACAAATTAAAATCTGTCTTACAGAGGTGTGACAACTAACCAAGTTAATCCTGTATATGTAAGCATAGTTGTTTTCTCTCACAGTACTGAAATCATTCCGTTTTCCTTTTTGTTACAAAGTATGTTTATATAAACAATCAGTACCCGTAAAGTAAGATAAAAGCCTTATTATTAACCCATTAAGCATCACAAAAGCCTTATTATTAACCTGTTAAGCATCAGCAATGGCATATCTTGGTCAGCTGCATCTCATATCAAACCGCCTTGAACGGAGTAACAAATTTTACCCCTTCAAGACTGGTGTGCTACTGAATTCGGTCTGAAATGCTCTTCTCTCTTATACAAATTGTAGGAAATCAGTTGGTAAAACTATGTGCTAAATTAGTGGCAAATGGCAACTCTTTTTGTAGGAAAAAGACAGTCTGACAAGAGGACAACAACCTCCACCTCCTGCTATGCTTCTGGCATTCAATGATAAACGACTGATTTCTTTTTGTTTGATCCAATTTATCCCCACATAATGAGCAATCTAAAGCGAAAGAAAAATCTTTTGCCTGAAGAGATATTATCACTACTCGTTGCAGAGAATGATGATGACTATGATAAAAGGAAATAAAATGCCTTTTCCAGAATCAACACGTGGAGTTCCCTTTATTTGTTGTTCATCTAAAGGTGTGAAATTTAGTGTTCAGGGTAAGGGAAACCCCGTGGAGTTTTTTAAAAGTTTTTTGATGACAAAGTCATGGAGACCACTGTAACAGTAACAAACAGATTTTCCATCTAGTTTCTAGAAGAATATATAGAAAGTTTGCTTACAATATCACATGCACTAAAAGGATATGACACAAGTGAAAATGAAATTAAAGAATTCATTAATCTACTGGCTCTATGTTTCAGGGAATGGCATTCAAAAGAATAATTTTTTCCTTTTTATGTTTCATGCTTATAATCTTTAGGATATAAAAATGCAAAATAAACTTTCATTTTTTTATCGTATTCCACCCCACACAGTGGAAGCCTTGGGAGGAAGGACACCAAAGTATGAGGGCCATGTAGTGACAACAGGCCATCCAAGGTTGGTACCCCTGATAGGCCTAGCAAGGACCACATGCCCACCATCCTCTGAGCATCTGGAGCTGGAAAATGAGACAAAATACGAGATCCCCCCCTCCCCCAAAAGGGACAGAAGAGGCAAGGCATAATTAAGCATATAATTTACCCGAAACCCCTCCAAATGCATCCCCCAATGATTCTATGGATGAACATGAAGGGGCATGGGAAACTTCTATTACAAGAGATGAAACAACTGGAACAGGCCTCTCTAAGGAAGGGACAGCATCACGAGGAGACTGAACAAAGGAAACTGAAGATGAATCCCCATCAATCCATGATGGAGTTGTCTCCTTCCTCTTGTACTGACCCCTCCCATAAAACCTATTCCACTGTTCAACTCACCAATCACGACATACAGCACAAGGATTAGCTGCATTACGTATGTTCTCTCTGCATCTACTACACGTTGGATGAGGATCCGTATTCAATGAAGTTAGGAAACGAGAACAAGGACAGCCACCAACTATTTCCTTTGCTTCTTACAAGATCCAGGAGATACACTCGCAGGAGGGTTAAGAGGACCCATTATACCCAAGCACACATCCACAAAAACATCAGAAATCCACACACTGAAACACAGAAAGAAAGCAAAAACTGGCAAACCAAACCAGCTTTAGAGAGGAGAGAAAGAACAACACGTCCCCTCTCAAAGGTGGTAAAAAAGTAATTGATGAAGTCACGGAGTACTGCTTCTGTGTGGGTGGTCCCACATGACTTGTGGCTAAGGACAGATGCCACTAGTCCCTTGCATATTCAATATTTTATTGATTTTACAGATTCCAGCTGGCGCTAGAAGTTTATCCTAATGTCAGGACCGAGGGTTTGTTTCATATATGAACAATGTGATGATATGGGAGTGGCAATGTCTCTCATCAAGGACACTTAACAGGTTAATATAAACTGCAGGATACTATACAGTACAGTATTGTAAAGTGAAATTACAGTGTACCTCACTCAAACTTGCATTCCTTTTGGCGCCTGATTTTAAAAAACAGTTCGGTGCTTGATCCGGATCCAAAAACTTTCAAATTGATATTTCCATTTTGCATCGAGTACCCTGAGTACGATATACCACTGTCCGTTATCTCGGTGCACTACTGTATATTCTGTTACTAATACTGTAATGAAAGTCACTAAATTGTTTTATGTATACGTTCTCAATTCATCTGTTGATGAAAGTACACTGTAGCATTTATAAGAAAACTTATGATACTCAGTCTGTCTGACTATTTGCTCCCTCTTTCTCTCCTGTGTTGTGTGCTATTGTTTTGTTACTCCAAGTTTGGATTAAGTTACTGTATCATAATAAAATATGACATACGAGTATATGATGTATACATTAGTGTATAACTGAATCACGAAAATATGGAATGTGAAGAATTATAAACATACAAGCACACAGAAATTATATATAAGGTAACTGACTTAATTACAAATTAGTTACCTTATATATAATTTCTCTGTATTCGTATGTTCAATATAGTTTTTTATTTGTAAAAAATTTTCATCTTGCAAAAATAATTATTGTTTACAAAAAAGGAGAATTATTGAGTTGTACTTTTTATAACATTTTTTGGTGGTCAGTCACATCCTTGTATAATCTTTTAATTGTCCTGTCCCTGCTTCTGAACAATTGATCCTAACCCTTTGTAAAATCCTCTTAAATATTTAACCCTGTTTTGGCAGTTCTGTTAATTCTTCAATTGTGTTAGATTCCAGGTACTGTACATATTTTTCCTTTGTAATCCCCGTCTGTCATTTATATGAACTTTCTTTGTAACCTTATTTTTTTTCTTTGTAACCTTATTTTTATATTTCTTCAGTCTACTAAGTAAAGGATAACAGTCGAAAGGCCTCACAGCACTCCAGTGTTTCTCTTTCCTTCGTGGATTTTGTCTTTATTTGTAAACATTAGTAAATACTACAGTGCATTACGTATTTACCCCAGGTTTCAGCCAAGGACTGCCATGTTTTGGACAGTGCAGTGTAAGGATTTCATATATTTCTTAATGCCATATCAAATAAACAACAATAATGTTGTAATATATATTTAATACACCCTGCTCACACACACACACACGAAGATTTGGACGAGATGTCTACTAGATTTTCAATATGAATACACCAAAAGGCAGTGAAAACAGTAGCAACTTGCTCAGTATAAACTCAGCAGACAAATGCACACTCACATACAGTACATATAGTACCTTACATTTTATTATACTACTGTAATTATATATTATACTACTGTAATTGTATTGTTGCAACTGCATTCCTTACTAAATGTAAAAGGTTATAAGAGCCTCCTCAAATTTATGAAATAATGCTACATAAGAGAGGGTGCCTAGGTATTTAAGGTACAAACAAAGAAACAGTTATTTACTTTATCAACAGTTGATCACTTAATTAGTTTTACAGTAAGTTGTTCAGATTTGCATATGCACCACTGCTGTTGTCAGGATTTTAACTACTTATATCTGTCTTCATTTGATTTTTCTTGTAAATGTTTTTACACATTTACACTGATTTCACTTGCAGCTCTTCACCATACTTACAGTTGGAACTTGACATTATCAGAGCACTTGTCCCCAGTTTCATCAAGATATTATGATATATGTACAGGCAGTCGCTGGTTAACGGCGGGCTCGGTTAACAGCAATCCGGTTTTATGGGGCTTGTCTAGCGACGAAAATTGGCAATTTTCGGCACCGAAAATCACCGATTTCCGCTTACTGGCGCCGATAATTGAATATTGGTGCCGATACATACCTAACAGAGGCGCAGATAACTGAAAATTGACACCTTCCGGCGCCGATAACCCCTGAAAATCGCCAAAAAAGTGCCGATTTTCGGTTATCATCATACCCTCAGAAACAGAACCCGCCAATAACCGGGGACTGCCTGTATGCCCTTCGGTGCCAGTCATTGCAACAGGTCATATTTTACCAATGGGAGGGTTACGGGCCAATCATCCCCGTCTTCATGACCCTAACTTCTCATGTCTCTGGCACACTTGAGGCAAGTTTTCCTAAAGTAACCACTTTAAAGCCCTGCATGATTGGTAAGTCCTGTCCTGTAATTCCTGACTTCTAACTAAGTTCAATTACCCTAATATTCCTCACAATATGACACTGATGATTCAACTTTTGCTCTATGATGATGGCCCTAAAATAGACCTTCTCAAGAGTGGATACTTTTACCTATAGTCTCTATTACCTTCAGGCTCCTGTCATTATCATCATACTCCCTTATAAATTGCAATTCAGGCTATTAATGCTTAAAAGGTTTTAAACAAATAATGTTTTTACTTTAAACACACTTTCCATACAAACCCATTTATCATAAATTTAGCGCCCTCCCTTCCCCTCACATTTTGGAGTTATGGCTGGCACTGAAGAATGACACCTTTTAGGAAGACTCTGTGTGGTTTGGGCAAGCAGTGAGATTTTGTCTTGTAAGATATACCAAGGTGGTGCAAATGGAGCCATACAACAGAATAAGGCTATTTATAATCAATGGGTTTGTTTGAAAAATTTGGTTTACTGTAAAAACGTTTTGTTATTTTGAACATGCTACAATAAATTACAACTACAGTATTCATCTCCAAAATGACACTAAAATCAGCATCCTAGTAGGCTATCGATGTAAATGTACAAAGTGCAATGAATGGAAAACAATGAAAATGCCTTTGTGGTCACCTGAAAGTTTAAAATCATAAAAATCTGTGCTGTTTTTCCCTATAATTTGTAGCATAACAACTAGCACAAATTATACACAGCTCAAAAAGCATTTAGTGGTTTTTGAATGGTGAAAAATATTATAAACATAAAATTCCTTGTGTCTCTCACAAGGTTAAGGTCAAGTACAGGATGTACACTGAACCTGTAGGATATGAGCACCTGGTTTTGATGATGACCAACAAATCCCACCTTCAGATATAAACACAAACTACTATGGTCTCCTATAATAAAGTTAAATGCGACTGCTAATAATGCCATGCAATTTAATGTTTTTTCACAATACGGAACATTCTATTCCTCATTACTTAGATCACTTAAAAATATTAAATACAATCACAAGAAAAACTAAATAAAATGTGGTAAGTTCAGTCTTGAGAGGAAAACGTTCATTTTTAGAAAATACTGTACTGTAATTTTACATTTGTCAGAAATTCTCATCTAAAGTACAAAACACACCAGCCATCTTTTCTTTATACCAATGAATAAGCATAAGGGGTATATATGTATTACTGAAGTAATAAGCAACTAGCATCAACAATTTTAAATCAACTTCAACCCTTGTAAAAGATAGTTGTTAATACAATACACTGTCTCTACCGAGAGCTGCATTTTGTTGACTTTATCTTTTCCTGGTCTCTGAAATACAGCATTTATTTTCTACATTTTGGCATATTTATGGTCCTTACATTTGATGGAATTGTTTTAACAGAAAATATTTCACAGTCATATATATATATATATATATATATATATATATATATATATATATATATATATATATATATATATACATATATATATATATATATATATATATATATATAGGTAGTCCCCGGTTAACGGCGGGTGGTTAATGGCGATCTGGTTTTATGGCACTTGTCTAGCGACGAAAATCAGCAATTTTTGGCACCGAAAATCACCAACTTCCGCTTATCAGCGCCGATAATTGGGTATTGGTGCCAATACATACCTAACAGAGGTGCCGATAACCGAAAATCGGCAGTTTTCGGCACCGATAAGCCTGAAAATCACCGAAAAAGCGCCGGAAATCGCTGATTTTCGGTTAGTGGTGATTTTCAGTCATCATCACACCCCCCAAACGGAACCCTCACCGATAACCAAGGACTGCCTGTATGTGTGTATATATAAATATATATATAAAATATAAATATATACAGAGAGAGAGAGAGAGAGAGAGAGAGAGAGAGAGAGAGAGAGAGAGAGAGAGAGAGAGAGACAATATTTTCACAAGCATGCCACTTACATAATATTGCTGCACAATATCTTTAATAGAATTACAATTACAAAATAGTAAATATAGCTGTTTGAGGGAGATAAAAGACAGGCTTTTATAAGAAAGTCAGACTGAAAGACATTCATAAAACTAAGTTCATTTGTACTATAAGTCTAAGTAACTAAGGTGTATTTTGACACTGATGATAATGTTGCATACAACAATGTTGTAATGTACCTCTGACAGGTTTAAAATTGCAGTACTGTATAAGTACATAATATACTGTGTGAGGGAGAGCATGAAAGATATTTTTCATGCCTAGTCAAGACAGACTTTTAAATGATTACTCATTTTCTTTAAGTTGTATGAATGCATTAGTACCTATGATGTGTTTTAAGCCTATAGTGGTACATTTTCATCAGCCATAACTCATATATAACTAAAAGGCTGCAATGTCTTCAAGAAGCTTAAAACTACAGTGCTACCACAATGGGAGAAGGCATGAGATTTTAAGTTTGGTTATATGCCATCACTTTACGAAAAGGCTATACCTGTAATTCAGAAATATGGATATTTTTATGTGCATAAACATACAAGTTAACCTTTTTTCTCCTTCATGGTAATACTGAACACAGGTAGGTAAGAAGCTTCAAAAGGACCTGTAGTAGGGAGGACTATGAAGATTAGGAAAATTATTTTATAATATTTTCAGAATATGTTCTCCAAATATGGTACTTTACTTCTGTTAAAGATTTTTTTTCCAGTAAAATATAAAAACTTTTGTTTTTTGGCAAATTCAATTCATCCTTTTAACTCTACATGGTTTTTTCTTTCCAACATACTATTATAAACTATTTTTATTTAGCTGTAAAATTACACCAAAACCAGGAGAATAACATTTCCAAACACCAATTAAATAAGGATATCAAGCAAAAGCCTGGTGAGTGAGAAATCGCCTGACTCTGAGATATGATTTGTTAGTGACCTAAATCTTGAAAGCTTATATCAAAATAATTATCCACTCCAAAAACACAGAAGTAGAGATTGAAATAATAACACTAAAACATCCATTTGACTAGGTTTTACTTGACTATGGAAGGAAGAGAAATAAGCTACTATTACCTGATAAAAATCATAGATGCATAATAACAATAAGGGTTTACCTTCAACTATGATGGTTCAAAATGTTAGCAAATGAGATCATGAATGAACATAATAGTAAAGTCAAAGCAGGAAAAATATGCTCTTAAATTGTATGAATGTAGTTCTAAGGTTGGTTTGTGCTAACTTCTAATGCAATGTGGATTATTTTTAAAGAAAAATTATGAACCCTTTATGGGTTTCTTTGATATTAGGTGTGAAGAATGTACAGAGATGCATTACTTAACATCTGATTTCACACATGTTATATGACCCATATGGTGTAATTACTGAAAAATCTTGATCAGCCAACGGTTAAGTGGATGTTCTGTATCTTAAATGGTAAACAAAGCAGTAACATAATTTGCCAAATAATATTACAGTACATATCTACATTGTATACTGTGCACAATACTCAATAGCAAAATCAAACGGGTATGTTTCTGGTATATGTCTATATCATACATTTTAAAATGAACTTTCATTACTTATAAAAATAAGGTTTAACCGGAAGTTCATCTTGTATGTAGCAGTATCAGTTAGCAATTTTTCAAAATATTATTTTCATCAAGAATAATAATTTTTTTGTAATTAAGCTCAGCTTGTTTTTACTACTACTGCACCAACTGATAAGAAATACCATCCCTTTTACAAATTCTATACTAAAAATTAATTTCATAATATTCAAGCAACTTCATCAATAATTGGAAATGGTGACAGTACGCAGCATCTTAGTTCCTTACTTTGGTTCTGGCTACAAGAAGCTTATGTCAGCAGGCAAACCAAAGGGATGTAAGGAGTCCTGCCCAACAGCAGGCCACACCTGGAATCCATAGGCTGATCCTTGAGGTAGTTTAGCCCTAGATTTATCAACATGGCAAGCAATATTGATATCTCTCAGGTAAGCACATTAACGTCTGGTTGATAAAGACTACCACAGCTCCCACTACTGGCATTAAAAATGAGCTACAATCCTAGCACTGGTATCCTCTATTCATTATAAACACAGTGAAAAGAAATAGCAAGGCTGGACAGTGAGATAAAGAGAACCAAAGTAAATCAAATGGATCAAAATGATTTAAAGGTGCTAGTGAGAAAAGACACCACAGTTGCACTAAGATGTATTAGTTAAAGAGGTTGACAGCAAGATGGAAGAAGGAACCAGGAATAAGAAAGAGGTTGAAGTAATAATCCGAAAATGGTAAGAGTAGAGAGAGATATTTCAATCTGAACTGGGAGAAAAGATTCCCTGGTATGGAAACCTCTTACTCATCATAGGGCTTCAACACTGAATACTAATATTCTACAATAAAACCATGTGACTTTAACAAGGCATTCTCTTGTGAGAGATTATAAACACAATGAAATATAAAACAGCTGATGAATGTAAACAAACACAAAATTTCTTCAACTGGGCAAAACTAGGCCGATTTTTATATATATTTATCACTATTCCCTACTAAAATGTATGTACTATAACATATCTGAGTGCTTTTACAGCATTTCTTTCTTTATTTATTACAGTAAACAATAAAATGACTTGCAAATGTTGACAAAGCTAACAATACTAAGAAAGCTATAGACTATACTATTTAAGATATTTATAAAAAAAAATCTGCACATTATGTGACAGTTTATGAAACATACTACAGCATCTTGGCTATTTAGTCAGTACAAGTAAAATGTAGATATGTTTACCAAAAGAGGCTGGTTATGTACAGTATTTTATATGATGTTTGCCGACCATACAAGCTCCTTCAAGACCTACTGGCCAGAAGGTATGAAGACGTGCATATGTGAAATTATACAGTAACATGACACAATCTTTGCAATTTATGTATTTCTGCATAAATGGGCTAGTTATGCAAGGGTAACATGGAAACAAAAGGTTGACACACTGGATTTCAAAGGAATGTGGGAAAGTGAGTATCCTGGTTCAATACTGTCACCATAAAGAGACAAATGACACCTGTGGCACCTTACAATAAAATAGTTTACTTCATATCTTATGTGCCATTCATCCCAACGATTAGAAATCTAAAATCTACAAGAGACTAGGCTGCACCATCAGTGACGGAGTGGATGATGGCTTGGGAAGTGAATATCTGAACCTGCATGCAAAAGTGCAACAAATTTCACAGTATTAAAGTGTAGTAAACACTGAAGCTACCAAAAATATGTAACTTCACCTTTACTTTTTTGGGCGTCAGGCACTTCCTTCACTTTCATGTCTTCTACAAAATGAAAAAAAATTACTTAGGGAAAAAGTAATGTTCAGTTACCTAATAGAACAACTAATAAATTTTTATATATAGCTGCCTCTGATCTGTTACTTCCTCTTAAAATTCTCATTCTTGGCTCCAGATTTGTTGGATATCCTGCATGCTTCACCATAATAGGATGAAATTAAGATTGATCAGGCTACCAGAGTGAAAGGCATCTACCATAGGTTTTGTAGCATGGCAAGACTAAAGCATTCTGTACTCACTAGAACTATACTGATCACTTTAATTTTCATAATAGCTAAACTACTTTCAAGCAATGTACATCTGATGAAGCAATTATTTTCAACATGAGATGTTATTCTTTCATCTTTACAATACACAGGAAATTCTTTCTGTCTTTAGTCCATAGTTGCACATTATCATCAAACACCAGTCTTGCCCTAAAATAAAACTAAAGCAGAATCCAGTTGTTTTCAGTAAGAATAATGGTAATAATGGGACTTTGAAAGATGGTCTCAGAACAATTCAACCACTGTTTTCATAATGTGCATGTACAACCTTATTTTCACAGAGAAGAAGATATATATATATATATATATATATATATATATATATATATATATATATATATATATATATATATATATGTATATATGTATATGTATGTATATATGTATATATGTATATGTAACATATATATATATATATATATATATATATATATATATATATATATATATATATATATATATATATATATATTGAAAATAAAAAAACTACTGAGGAAGAATATACCAATTTTATATTAAAATTGATTATTTCTATACTTACCTTACATTCACATAGCAGTAAGTTTTGAGCTGCAAGCTCACTTGGCAGCTGAGAAAAAGAAAAAGAAAATAGAGGGATTGTACCTGGTTTACTGGCCTATCTCGTTTTCCCTTTTACCTACCCTCACTAAGTAAGGATAGACTAACTCCATTTTCTATGCCTGGATTACTGGCAGACTGAATGGGTACTATGAGTGTTATGTAAGTATAGAAATAATCAATTTTAATATTTAACTTGGTATTATTTCTACAAATCTTACCTAACATTCATATGGCTGACTACTGTACCACAGTAGTGTGGTATACTAGTCAGGATAGTAGGATATTGCAGCAATCGGCAAAGGTATGTAAACCTAACGCAAAAAAAAAGATCAGGTTTAAAATTCAATAAGAGTGGCTTTCCTGATGTGAGCAGTCCCTTACTTTCAAGGACTGACATTTGGGATAATGGATGAATGAAGTAACAATACAGAGAGACCTGCTTTAATATAAAGCAAGGATGGTGATCTCGTACCAAAGGCCATATTGTAAAACATCTGGGCAGACCGTGTTAAACTAAAAATACCATATTTTGCAGCGTCGCAGACACTGTTTTTTTTTAGCCTAAAATAAGTCTCTCCTGAATCAAGTATAATTTACACTTAAAAATAATAAAGAAAGGTATCATAAAAATGGAAAAATATTTGTAGCCTAGTCACAAGTTTCATGCCCATATCGGCAGATTACGGAACATAAGTCAGCAGGCTATTATATTTTACATTTTTGTATATCAATATACAGTAAACCCCCGTATTCGCGGGGGATGCGTACCACACTGCCCCCGGCGAATAGCTAAAATCCACGAATACTTAAAACCCCCTCTAAAAACATTTAGAACTGCCTATTTTGATAGTTTAAACACAAGAAAAACCCTCTAAAAATGCATACCAGAGTATTTGAATAGTTTTATCACAAAAAGTCCATTTAATCATGAAAACGTTATGAAAATACAGTAATTAGTGAATATTTCTCAGTGAAAAATACCGCGAATGGGCGAATTTTCCGTAAATAATGGGTAGATACGTTCCACAGAGAAATCTGCGAATGCGTTAGTCCACAAATCGTGAGAAGACGAATATGGCGGGGTTACTGTACCGTCCTTTTCACTCTACTCAATTGGCCAACTTGGGAATATTATTAATTGACAAAAGTAAATTCGCAGCATGTTAAAAGGATTTCCCAGTAAATTTTTCTGTAGCCTTGCAAGACAACTGTACGGTAATCAAACACCCACTAATCATTTGTTTTGGTTGTGTTCAGATATATGATGAAATGTGTTGCATTCAGTAAGCAACGCTAAGCAAAGGCAATGACTGGTTTCACAGTTTTCAACATAAAATCTTAATATTAAAAAACATTATATGAACATAAAACAAGCATCTGGATTTGTCAAAAGGGTTTCAGAAACTCAGAAGAATACATGAAACACTGCCATTTTTTTGTGCTGTACCATAATACAATTTAGCAGTTTTCAGATGTGTAAAATGAAACGCTTTGCATCGACATGAACAGACGGAAATGTTTTTTCCTTCATATGTACAGGCAATATTTAAATTTTATTTATTTGCTTTTTTATTGTGTTCATTTTGGGGTGTCATGTTCATGTTGTAACTGCAAAATATTTCCAGGTTTTGAAGACTGAAAAGTACAGTAATTATGGAAAAATGTTACTTGGTATTTACAGTATTTTATATATTATTCTTCTGTCTAAGATAAAATAAAAAATAATTACAGACATTTGCATCTAATATTATCAAAACCTTAAAATACTTAGCCAGTTGGAGCACCATCCATATGCAAACACTGAAATGGTGCTGGACAAGGAATGTCCAATGAAACAGTCAAGTTTTCCATTCGCTAATATGTAAACGTCAGAATATGGAAAAACTTAAGGTATTTTTAGAAGAATCAAAATGAAAAACTACAATAATCAATATGCTGTATCAGCTGAAGTCAGTGCAAATACTCATGGGGAGATAACCAAAACATAGTCACAGCAATTTCGCCAACTCAAAATATCGTGTTTTTATTCTAAACCCACACATTATTATTGTGTCTGGTTAAAATACAAATACACTAGTAAAAGTAAATACCACAGTAGAGCCAAACAATAAATTATGGAACTAGAATATTTTAGTGGTGTAATCATACCCTACATACTTACTTGCAGGCTATGTGTAAACTTTGTAAAACTATGTGTAAAATGCAGACTATGTGGTTAACAGGATCTACATGTTACTAAGCCACCTGCAAAATGCCTAGGTAAGGTAGGTGAAAGTTGTGAGCTTATTTTTACATTTACATTTTTTTCCCAAAATTTTGCTAGTCAAAAATGGAGTGCATCTCAACACATGGTGCATTCTACTATACAACAGCATGTGCACTCCCATAACTGAAGACCAAGATTTCATAACAGGAGGAAAGAATTTCCACCTTATAGTTCAAGCTAATATACTCCCTTCGAGTAGTGAGATGTAAAGACTGAACTGCATCTCTACTGGATGGCATAAATGGGTCTACAATTAAAAGATGTAGCCAAAGTTCATACTTGAGTGCCTCTATCTTGAGAACAGGTAGAAAGGACTCGTCTAAATTACAACAAGCTTGGCACACTAAAGAATTAATAAAAAAGAACATGGCTTTATTGAGACATATGAATAATTGAATCTTAACATTGATGCATAAATTATGCAAATTTCTCGTTACAGGCTGAACTCTGTATATATAAACCTAAAGGGCTCTAACTTGACATAAGAGGGCTTCCTCTCCATTCTCCATTAGCAAAGTCAGATTTAAAACAGTGATGGAGCACAGGAAGAATCAGCTTTGAAATGATTTGACTGCTTATAAGTGCAGCTAAAAGGAAAGGCTAGCATCAACATTCAAAAAGCCAACTCTGGTGACAAAGGCCTGCAACTTGCTAATTCTTTTAGCAGTAGCAATTGCTATCAAGAAAATGTTTTAGATGTTAAAACCTTTAAAGATGCTTTTTATACGAGTTCAAAAGGTGGTCTTATCAAGAATCTTAGTACCACATCTAAATTCCATCCCAACTTCCTTACAGGCAAACAATCTAAGGATTTACCCCTTATCATTAGAGTTATCAATGTTCATGTGAAAAACACAAGGATAACACTAATCTGTACCCTTCATGGCAGCAATAGAAAGTTTCTTAGTATATCTGAGGAACTGGAAAAATTTGATGTTGTCCAGAGAGGTGCTGAATCAGGAATCCCTCTAGACTGCCACAATTTCCAGCAAGGGTACCATTATTGTTGGCAGAGTTTATTAGCTGATTCTTCTGATATAAGTAGAGATTTGCAGAAAATTTCCATGACAATTCAAAACCTCTGGTTCAAAAACCTCTAGTTCATATGGGACAGTCTAGAATCTCCAAGTAGTTTAGTTAGCTGGAACACGAGGGGATTTTGTGAAACCTTAACAAGTGGTTGTTTGAATAGATCTGGCCTTAAGGTAGGAATCAAGGAAAATTTATTACCAAAGTCATTAGGTCTAGGAACTATTCTCTCTGTGGCCACCATGGGGCTATAAGGGTCATTCTTGCAACCTTGGAGGTCCAGAATTTGTTCCTAACTTGCCTCAGGATACAAAGAAATACAAAAGTCTTGAATGGACCAGTCAGTCAGCACTGCATCTACTGTCCAAGAGATTACTTTTCAAACAGCCAGTGATTTCAGATAATCTACATGGAAGCCTCTTTCCGCTTCTGATCAAAGACTGGGTTCCATACAAAGGTGTCCCATCCTACATTTGATACAATGTGAGGTCTAAGAGTCTACCATCTGCAGGGATTCCTGTCAGCACTAATGGTCTATTCTTCCACCAGCTCAGATTCTTTATAATGACTGATGAAATTAGGACTTAGTGTCTGGGACAGAAGAATTGTAACAGCACTCCTTCCTATGGAATACAGAAGTGGATTGGTTTCATTCTCCATCTGAAAAAGGGGACAAACTACCCCATTACAGACATGTATCCTAAAAGAAATAACTATTACTTGGCTGGCAAGGCCTCCGAAGAAAGAAGCTGTGAAATCTGTAAGATACGTGTCAACTCATTTCTCTGATAGAAAAGTTTGAAGATTCCAGTAGTCTACCTTAATTCCCATATAGGCTATCACTGAGAATGATTTCTAGATATTCATTAACCCTTAAACGCCGAGCCTCTATTTACAAAAACGTCTCCCGTATGCCGGCGGCGTTCGGTGAGTTAGCGCTTGAAGCGGAAAAAAGTTTTTCAAAAAATCACAGCACGCTTTAGTTTTTAAGATTAAGAGTTCATTTTTGGCTCATTTTTTGTCATTGGCTGAAGTTTAGTATGCAACCATCAGAAATGAAAAAATATCATTATCATATATAAATATTGGAATATATGACAGCAAAAAAAAAAAAAAAACTCATATAATTGTATACAAATCGCTGTAAGCACAATGGTTAAAGCTAATGAGTTAATTTTTTTAGTTGTATTGTACACTAAATTGCGATGATTTTGGTATATAACAAACTGTAAAACGATCAAAGCAACACAGAGAAAATATTATCACAAAATGATGCATGAATTAAATAACGCGTGGGCGTAAAAATATGTTTTTTCAAAAAATTCACCATAAATCGAAATATTGTGCTAGAGACTTCCCGTTTGTTGAAAAATGAAGCTAATTGATTGAATATTACTAGACTGTAAGTGTTTTAGCTTACAATTGCAGTTTTCGACCATTTCGGTCGAGTTAAAGTTGACGAAGCTTGAAATTTTGGCAGTTATCGTGATTTATATGAAAATATTTCAAAACTGATAAAAGCTACAACCATGAGTTATTTTCTGTTGTATTGTACATGAAATTGCGCACATTTTCATATATAAAACTTTATGTAACGACTAATATAGAACAGTGCAAAAATTACGACAAAATGACGAAAGAATTTCTGAGATGTTCGGCCGAGTTACCGCACAGACGTAAGGAAAATGTTTTTTTCAAAAATTCACCATAAATCGAAATATTGTGCTAGAGACTTCCAATTTATTGCAAAATGAAGGTAAACGATTGAATATTACTAGAATGTAAGCGTTTTAGCTTACAATTGCGTTTTTTTACCATTTCGGTCGAGTTAAAGTTGACCGAAGGTTGAAATTTTGGCAGTTATCGTGATTTATGTGAAAATATTTCAAAACTGATAAAAGCTACAACCATGAGCTATCTTCTGTTGTATTCTACATGAAATTGCGCACATTTTCATATATAAAAGTTTATGTAACAACTAATGTAAAATGATGCAAACATTACGACAACATGACGAAAAGAATTTCTGAGATGTTCGGCCGAAGTTACCGTGCAGACGTAAGGAAAAAAGTTTTTTTCAGAAATTCACCATAAATCGAAATATTGTGCTAGAGACTTCCAGTTTGTTGCAAAATGAAGGTACATGATTGAATATTACTAGAATGTAAGAGTTTTAGCTTACAATTGCGTTTTTGACCATTTCGGTCGAGTTAAAGTTGACCGAAGCTTGAAATTTTGGCAGTTATCGTGATTTATATGAAAATATTTCAAAACTGATAAAAGCTACAACCATGAGTTATTTTCTGTTGTATTCTACATGAAATTGCACACATTTCCATATATAAAACTTTACGTAACGACTAATATAAAACAGTGCAAACATTACGACAACGTGATTTAAAGAATTTCTGGCGGACGTAAGGAAAAAGTTTTTTCAAAACTTCACCATAAATCGAAATATTGTGCTAGAGACTTCCAATTGGTTGCAAAATGAAGGTAAATGATTGAATATTACTAGAATGTAAGAGTTTTACCTTACAATTGCGTTTTTTGACCATTTCGGTCGAGTCAAAGTTGACCGAAGGTTGAAATTTTGGCAGTTATCGTGATTTATATGAAAATATTTCAAAACTGATAAAAGCTACAACCATGAGTTATTTTCTGTTGTATTCTACATGAAATTGCGCACATTTTCATATATAAAACTTTATGTAACGGCTAATATAGAACAGTGCAAAAATTACGACAAAATGATGAAAGAATTTCTGAAATTTTCGGCCGAGTTACCGCGCGGGCGTAAGAAAAAGTTTTTTCAAAAATTCACCATAAATCGAAATATTGTGCTAGAGACTTCCAATTTGTTGCAAAATGAAGGTACATGATTGAATATTACTAGAATGTAAGAGTTTTAGCTTACAATTGCGTTTTTTCAACCATTTCGGTCGAGTCAAAGTTGACCGAAGGTTGAAATTTTTGTAGTCGACATACGGTATGCGTCCACTTGGCACCCAACAGACAATTTTAGTCGACGTATGATACGTCCAGTAGGCGTTTAAGGGTTAACAGATATTCATTAATACCCCCCAATTCACGGCAAGGTTAATTATAACATTTTTTGCTATACAGATCCCTTCAAGAGACCTGACGAGGATTAGCCAGTTGCCTAAGGAAAGAATTCTGGATACCCAGTGCTAGTAACCTCATGAATACCTGTGGCTATGTGCTCAGGTAGAATTACAGGGCTTAAAACCAAAAATACAACCATTGAAAACAAAGCACAGGAACTTACAAGAAAAAGGATGGATATGGATATGGATATGAAAGTAGTGCGTAATATGTCCACTGAAAGCATCAAATCATTCTTCAGAACAGCTTCTATGATTGAGTTGTATGATTCCAAGGAATCTTGTCAAAGCTATGAACTTAACGAAGTTGGGTACTTTAAAAACAGACCCTCAGTTTCCCTTACCATCACAATGATAAAGATATGATTACAGCAACAATGGGAGATCTCCATCACTGGTTCTATGACTGACTTGTGGCCTCTGCTCGCAGGGCTTGGAACCTCTCTGAATAGTGAAGATACACAGGGAACCTTACTGGTGACTCTGATAGAGGAGGACTTTGATTGAAGGGAATCACATACCCTTTCCTGAGTACCTCCATCATCCAGGGCTCTGCTCCTAACCCTTGCCATATTGCCAGCCATGAGTGAACCAACTCAAGGTTAAAAAAAACCTCAATGGCAGTGTCTCTCTCAAAGTGGCCTTTTGATCTGGAGTGACATTGCCGGAAAAAAAAAAAGGTCAAATGTTCAAGCCTTTTCAAGAAGACACTGGCAAAGGTGTGAGGTAACTCCCTAATATGTGAACTGTCTTCACAATGCCAACAATGCCATCTGGTAAGCCCAGCTGAGGCATTTAAAAAAATCCAAAGTCTCATTGCCTACAAGCTAATATTCCAGAGGAAATACTGAACTCATGGCTTTACATTCTCCACTACAGAACCCACAGACATGTCAGCAAAAGACCACATCTCTAAAGCCCTTTTAAATGCTGTTCTAAATTCCTTCTCAAAGGCATTTTATTAAGCTAAAGAATTTGGCATCCTCTGAAGGAGAAGATGTAAAGACAACATTCCTACTGTGTGGTAAAAGCAAGTTTTCTGTCCTTAAGAAAAAATTAAGGTAAAAGGAAAGGCTCTTAGGTGAAGAAGCCTTGGCAACGAGTGTAATCTCAACTGCCTTAAACCCTGCTTTAACTGGGTTCATTATTGCAGGTCTAGGAATAGCCTGCAGAAGCACTTAAAGGCCAGTATTGTATTAATATATGATCTTCCATTCTAAGTATTAGAGACACATAAGGTCAGGATATAGCTCTGCACACCTGTCTATCAACAAAAGAAAACAGAAGGAAAATGTTTTCCAGAATCAGAGTTAATTGAATAAGACCATGCTACAGAGCAGTTTTGAAATTTTCACCTCACTGTTCATTTTTGATAATGAGGTGAGCTGTTGAATTACGCTCTCAAGATATTCACTGCTCATAATATATAGTATTTACTAGTTCTTATACCTAAACACTTTCCCTTGAATATTCATTTACAACTGCTTCAGATCGTTTTTCAGATGAACTTCTATTGGGCATACCTTACGTCTCCTAAAGTTTGTACTTACAAGGCCTAACCACCTACATGAGGCACTTCCTATTATGCTTTATGTGCTTCTTTACAAAAAAAAGTATCAATACAATCAAAATCATCACTTTCCTCAAGCTAATCTTCTCACAACACAACTGTACACAAACAATAACGTTTAAGAAGTAAGACAGGCAAGTGACAACAAAATGGTTACTAGGCAACTGCTTACGGTATGAAACATTTTTAGGACAAATGCTCAACACCCAGAGAAGACATTCATGCAAAACTAACAAAAAAAATGCAAAAGAAAAGATATTCCATCTAATGTTCTGATGGCTGTCAAAGGTAGCCATGCACCATTTAAATACCTGAAGGTATTTAGGTATTCAAGTGTGCAAGAGCATGAATGTGCTAAAACCACCCCAAAAAACTAGAAAGATACCCCAATTATGCTAAGAGATAATTTCTAGGCTTCAAATTTTGGGTTTTGGGTTCCTGAAGACCTCAAATGGTCACTGGCATTGCTCTGAATGAACTGAAGGATGCACAAATAATTTTCTCCTACCCAACAGTCTTAGGGAAAGAGAATCAAAGACCAACCTCCTCCCAGGTTAAGGGTGGAGGATGATCAAGAGAGAAGTGGTAGCAGGTACATCCCACAGAATCACAGAATCAATACAAACAAGGCAGTCCAGCTGCCAACTCCTGTGCAAAAACGGGTGATGGCACAACCTCTTCTCAGCTGGGGAACTAGAAACATTTGGTGTTGCATAAGAATGCAAACATCAGTACTGCAAGCTTAGTTTTTTACTGCCTTTTGAAATTTAACTAAATCCACTATAAATAAGGATAGAACTTGAATATTGCATCCTAGCTTTAATCTTAGGTGAGAAAGGAGGAACTTGTGGACAAGTATTAAGAGATGCAAGAATGGCAGTACATTTGGGAACAGACACAAGTGTGTCGTGTTGCTTAGGATAACTCACAGGGAACACTACCTGATTACCTAAGCCAACCTGTTCCTCATTACCTGCATCATATTGGGACAAACATCTTGAACACAACATTTCCTGTTCTTATCTGCTTCTCTCCTATTTCAGTGCTTAATATACACTTCCATAGCATCAACAGGTCAATAGCCACAACTGATGCATTCCACAAGCTTTACCTGTGGATCTGGGATATTGTGCAAGCCTGTCAAGCTTATTCAGACACAAATGGCTTCCACACTGATCAGTCCTGCAGGAATTTTCTTACAGTATAAAGAAGACAACCTACACAAAACAAATTTAGAACTAAAAATTTTCAAGAGTAGCACAAGAAAACAAATGAAATACTTCTGAACAGCCAGAGTGCGCTACCAGTAATGTGAACATCACAGCAACAGGAAACTAACTGGGGCAACAGAATCACTCTATCCTTACCTTCCCTCTGGTAAACCAGAAGACGACATAGGCCAGTAAACCAGATATAACCCTTCTATTTTCTTTTCCTTTTTCTCATAGGCTAAGTGAGCCTGAGGCTTGAAATTTACAGCTATAATGTTAAGAAAGTTTCACAGAAATAATATTAGTCATCTTTCTACATTTATGAGTCATTGCTAGAACTGGTTAATTCTTTCAAACTTTCCAAGCAGCTGCAGTGAATATTTAAAAAAAACTCAAGAATAATAATTTCAAAATAAAGTAGATGTGACAAATATTTAGACTTGTATTTGTAAACATTTTGCAATTGGGAAATAACATCTACCATATTGCAAGATATGGCATATTTCATGTACAATACCTTAAGTAGCACGACTGACACTATATTTCAAGCTGATCTTAATTAAAAACATTATTTAAATCTCACTTGTGGAAAAATCAAACTTAAATCTTGCTATTTGTTCATATGAACCAGTTACTCATGAACAGCCTTATTCTCTGCAAATGGCTCCCAGCTACACCAACTTCATAAATCATAAAAGGAGAAAGACAACACTGCACATGCCAAAACCAATCCACTTTCCTCCAAGGCATCCTTTCATTCCTCCATGTGGCTTAGCCTCGAGAGATTATGCTGCTGGGCTTCCCTAGTTATCACCTTATTTTTGCATTATTTGCTTTCATCTATAAAGTGTTATGCAAATAAATAATTTGTCTTTAAAATTCCTGTAATTAATATGTTTACCAATTTCAATGTTTCAATTGTTTTAATCCTGGGGTTCCTGTTCTTTTATCTGCGGAGTTCTGTAATTTCATGAATTATGGGGCTCCTTTAGTTTCAGAATGTAATTTTTGAATGGTTATTTCCAGTATTTGCTTTATTATTTGATGCAGTAATTTTTGCCTTTATTTGGCAAGGGAGTTCTACTACAGAAAATTTTTGTACACTATTTTTCTTGGTCTTTATTGACTGACATTTCTACTCAGTATATTTTCTACTACTTATAGTTTTCACCTACCAGTCCACATTAACAGTTGCCTTCAGTTCTCCATTTCTGGCTCCATTTTTCATTAGTGTTAATTGCTTTCTGCTATTGATAATATGAATTATATTTAGTCTTACTCACACTACTGCATACTTGTGTGGGCTCACACAGTAAGACCAGAAGCTACTTTAAGCCGCCCTTAAATAAGGACACACATCTGAAGTGTCCTCTGCATAAAGACCAACAATAAGGAGTGATTCTTTCAACCCTGCTTCATCTTGTTAAGCAGCGCCCACTGCTGTCAAGACTCGAATTTTGTCAAGCGGAGGATTCCACCTCTGCAATGTTGACTTTTCAAGTCCACAGCACTCAGTCTTGACCAGTCATGTCTTCACATCTATACATACACAAAGATTCCCCCATGGATGGTTAAGCTGGGAAGGCTAGGCATAGGCAGGTATGCATTTCCTTTATAAAATTTTTGAGAAAATATTACAGCCTTCTCCAAAACTGAGATGCTGATGATCAAATGTATATACCTAGGCCAACATACTGTATTTAATACTGAAAAGCTGATGCCCAAATATATACCTAGGCTAAGATACTGTACCTAATTCTTCCTGGAAGGATGCAATACTTTTTCACCAACAAAACAGAAAGCCTAGGCTTTGATACTGTTTCTAAGTTTGCCATTAGGCTACAATATACATTAGCATGTAATTTTTCCAACAAATTAAACCATATGTGTATATACACACACCCACACAGGGAGGTTAGGCTAGGAAAGGAAGGCAAGGTAGGCTGGGTAAGTTCGGCTATGCATTTCTGAAACGAACTTGTGAAAATATGCCATTCTTTTCTAATACCAAAATGCTGATAGCCAAATTCACAAGAACATTATAGGCTATGGGCTAATACTATAGAAAATGTAATCATTCAGATTATGATGATTGTAGTTCAGATGGTCATGATCATCATTCACAAGTTAGCTTGCCTACTTGTAATAATAAAAAGACTTAATCATTTCAATATATCGTGATGTATTTTCTTCCATTTACTAAAAAATCTGTAAAGAAAAACATGAATAAACAAAACAGCATCCCTTTAATTGAATGTACGTGCATTTAAATGTCGAATTTAAGGCCAACATTTAAAAGGCATGGTGATATAGGACCATGCCCCTGCCCGTGCTGTTTTGTTTACCTTTGTGTTTCATCTTGATGCCACAAGATGGCAGCAGCTATGTGGAAAAAAATGTAAACACTGACCAGGCTTCCCTAAGAGTTTTGTCTTTATTAGTAATAAAGTTTGGATTTTTATTTATTAAATGGCTTTGTCAGGTTATTCCAAGAGGTTTTTGGATGTTTCCGAAGATGACCTCTCACAACTCAAGATCACAGCACATGAGGTTCTGGCCCTTATCTTCTTTGTTTTTCAGGTTCAGCCTGAAGCTCTCTGCAATCCTTGAAACAAGCACTTGACACTGTCAGCTTTTATTTATGTGATGTTACCCATATATACTGCTGTAGTGGGTCCTGTTTTACCGATGGTAAGGGTATCAGCCAATCATCCTCAAGACTTTCACCTCTCATGAATATAGTACTTATGTAGGCTAGTGTTTCCTGGAGTACTTGCCTTTAAGGCTCAAGTGCTTGGTGACTGTACTACTTTTGGGATTTCATCTTCCATTACAAATTTATTACTTTATGGAAGCTCTCATGACTCTGGATGATTCAACTACTGCTCCAATGCTATATATTAGGAGAAGGGATAGACTTGTTAAATCAGGGTCTACTCTTCTTTTCCTTGGCTTATTTGTCGTCATCCTCCCTCCTAAATTGTGATTCAGGCTGTTTATGATTAATGGGTTTATATGACGAAGTTTGACAGTAAAATATATTTTCCTATAAACCCGATACACTAAAACTTTTAAAGCATTTACTCCTTTCCCAAAATCTTTGACATGGAGCTTTGTATGGGGAATGAAAAGACACCTTGTACAGCAGTGGAGAGCGGTTTGGGCATGCATGATAGGAGCTTTTCCATTCCAAAATCTATCAAGTTGGTGTGACTGGGAGCTGTTCACGTAGAATAAGTCTTATGACTAAATGGGTTGTATAAAACTGAATCACTGTAAAAATATCACTAATACAAACTAAAAAATTTTAGTGTTTCATAACTTTATACATAAATTTTTTTTACGGATGACTCAACTATTAATTACGAGGCATTGGTTAATCAACCAAGATATTAGTATTTATAAAGTTCCTGCATACAATCTTTATTATTTCTTGTCTTTTTACTGTATTTCTGAACTAGCCATATGACTTGAAAATAAACAAATTTTAAAAGTTTTATAGATATGGTAACCTTCCATTAATAAATCAGATACCCTTATCAAAAATCCCTCATCCCAACATACACTGGGTGTGTCATTTCTGATTACTAAAGAATTAGTGTACTTCTCACTAAGGAGTAAACATTTTTTCCATAGGATTTTTTACCTTTTCACTAAATAACAAACCAGCCTACCTAGCGAGATAAAGATATTACTAACTTGTACCTGCACACTGGAAAAAATGAAATTAGCATAAGAAATATAAAGCACTACCTTCATAATTACAGAACTGTCAGCTTTTTATTTGATTTGGATACTGACCTTTTTCCATAAAGTGTGGAGGTACTGCTGGAGGAATCTCAGAGTCACTAGGTGGTGGAGGAGGCAACGGGGGGGATGATGCTCCTGAGGAACGACTATTGTATTCCTGTTCGCTTATTACACCGGATGAGGCAGGTGATGGTGGCGCTATAAAATACAAACAATGTTTGTTATTGAGAAGTGATGTTCTGATGATTAAGCAAACAATGGAGGGCCTACAAAATGTAGTGAAATCAATTGCATTATTTGAGTTGAAAGGAAATCTCCAAAACATATAATTCAATATAATAACTCATTTTCAAAATGAGAGCACACAGCTATAAAATACTAAAACTGGAAAAATTATGAATCAACATTCTTTAAAAACAATTTGAGATTCAACAATGGATAGGGCAGTTTCATACAATAACATACTTCCTCAGCCTAGTCTACAAAATATGACCTCTAGTAAACTATAAACCTTGGAAGATAAAATACAACTTTATTCTACAGTAGCATCAAAATATGCTAACTAAATGTGACACAAACCCTCAGATTTACGGTAAAGCAATATTAGATCATCGAATACTTTCAATGCTACCTAAATATACATATCACTACACCAAGTCTAGAAAATTTGACTGTAAACATAAAGTTCTTAAAAATGAAATGAAATCTGCATGCATGGTGGATAAGGCATGCACTGCATCTGCTACAATACAGACGTATATTTTTTACATTTTTCTAAATAAAGCACTTACTCCACAAAATTTGTGATAAGTAACTACTTTTGCCTATGAGAATCACTTTCTACAAATCTCAAATATGAATCTAATGCAACCAACTTCAATACAAGGCAACAGTTTGTAAGAATGAGGAAAACAAAGTTTTTATATAGAATGGTGTCAAATTGGACAATGTCAATTTCATATCACCAAACTGACACAAAAGTAGTTTATGTTTAGTTATTCAACAATTTTACATCTGAAAAACAAGTAACTTGATCATGAAAATATCTGCCAGAAATATGGTGATAAATATTAATAAACCTGAAAAATAGGAGATAAATTAGCCCTTGTATAGCATTGCTTAAAATTCAACATACAAACAAAAACAACTGCAACATAAAAATGTGAGGTCAACTATAACACATGTTAATCTGTCACTTCTACCTTTCCATTACTAGTCAGAACTACAATACAATACTAAAATACCATTAACCATATTACCAAGTTACAGTACAATAAATGATGACAACATGCATAAGAACAGAAAAGAGGAAGAAGCACATCAGTCAAGCATGGATGGCTTTTCCAAAGACACACGATTAATCACCTAAAACCACCTCGTTGCCCTTGTTTGAAAGGTTCTTGTTAGTCAGGTTCTTTGGCAAGGTCATTGCAGGCCGAATCAAGGTAGGATAGCCTTGGTAAGCGTGCGTGGAAAGGCAACAGATAATTACCTTCAGATACTCAGTTTACTCTACGAGAACCCTACACCGTAAAGTAAATGAGTCTCGTTTCCAGAAAACATTAATAACATTAAATAGTATTTGACATTAAGCTCTAAGAAAAAAGTTGCTGAAACATGGCTTCAAGATAAGTTAGAGCTGCTAAATATGAAAGGAAAAAGTTCTTAAGAGTGCACCCATACAAAAACATGGATTAGTAATATTTATCTCCAAAACAAAGAAACATATATTCTAAAACAATAATTTCTAACCCATTAACTATGGGTAGGAAAAGACTTGTGTTAATGTCACAAGTAATGTAATGAGGTTAGTGCTGGGAAATTTAAGCTTTCCATGAATTAAATATATGTCTCCTTAAGACCGAACATTTAGGTACTCTGGATATTGTACTAAATAACAATTCTTTGTGTTCTTCTATTTCCTAAATTCAAAATACTGGTAAAATACATAGATATGACCAAATGCAACACCTGTAAGCTAAGTAATTGTATTAGTTCACCAATATAAGGCATTTATGCACTTTTAAATACAAAGATGAAGAGAACATGCCATAGGTTTTCAAAACAAAACAACTTGAAAACACTGCAAGGTATCCACAGTATTCCAAGAACCCATGAATCTGGATTTTTAACATAAAAATTTTCTCTTAACATATGTAAAGCAAAAATCATCAAATGCAGTTACATCCTTGGCATCACTTTTTTCTTAATGAAAAAATACATGAAAAAGATTCTTCCTGAAAATAAAGCATCCAAAACTTTGTTGCTCTTGTAAAGTTTTTAATACCTCATCCAATGCTTGACATTGAAGCCATAAAACTGATAAATAAAAGTTAACTGTCTTACACTTTCCATAAAACAACTATAGATTTCTCAGATGAGCATGCAGTATTGCTCTCACACCCAGAACCAGTTTACAAATAATATATTACTTCAACTACAGTTGCTAATTATTGTCCTTTGGAAAATACAAAAGATGAGCCATGATACAATAAAAAACACCATTTTGCACAAACAAATCTAGCCTTAGTCAAGGCTTTGAAAGTTACTGAAACCAATATGGCATTTTCTAAAAACAAGGTCAATTTTTATGCAAAAACTCATTACTTACAGTACAATTAGCCCACATTCATGGTCTTTCATTTATGGTTTAAAAGACAAAAGAAGAACGACCACTGCCTTGTGCATATGCCGACTGACCCCTGCCCCGAGCAGTCAACTGCCTCACTTTCATATGGTTGTTGTTGTGGTTCCCCAGACTCTGTTATGCCAGGAAGCCTGCACCGCGCAAGAAGGACACCACGCTTACTGGATCTGACCATAACTGTGTGGTAGTGTGGATGTTGTGTTGTTGTCTGAGGGCTGCCAAGTTAGGGCAATCTACTAAGAGATGTGTAATTGTGTGGGGACTAACTTGGCAGAGTGGACATATGTCTGTTTGGGTGTTGTCTATGCGGTGTTTGTAGGTGTTTAGTGATTGGTGATGACCACAGCGAAGTCGAGTCAGGTGTACTCTCTCCAATCTTGAGAGCTGTGTTTCTGTGCTGCTTATGTTGGGTGGGGGGGTGCCGAGTATTTTGTTGTTGGGAAGGTTATTAAGTGCTTGTCTGGTGAGGTGACTATGGATGTGCTTTTTGTTTTGTGTGATGTTTGTGGGTGGTGGTATAGAATTCAAGATATTTGTATAGTGTCTGTGTGGTGTATTCTAGCGAATACTTTCATATGGTATAGATTATTAGCAGTTAGTTAGTTACAAATGATTTGTTAAACCAGACCTCTGCACCCTTTTAGGGTTCTTCTCGGGCTGGGTACTATAATTTGTGGCTGTGAGGTGAGAACTTTGCATTTTTATTAAGAGTTTGCACGCATTTTTTTCAATTAGATTTAACCACAAACCACTATTTATAATCATGCTGAATTGCAATTTAGGTGGGAAGGACTGAGCTACTAAACACCCCAGAATTGACTGAATGGGATCTGTAGGATCCATAAAGAGATCCTGGTGCTGTGATTAGGAAATGAACCGATGGTTGTGAGGGGAACAAGGAATCTTATTTGTAAGAAACTAACCCTGTTAGTGTCAGCAAAATTAAGATGTGTCTGGTTGTAAGTCTAAGATGTGCTTTTGGAAAGAACTAGGCACCCATCAACCATGTGAGATATACTAGGAAGTAATCCTAGAAAGTCTACATCCCTAGTGATGCCATAAACTACCTAGTTCAAATCCAAGTTAAAGCTTACTTCCTGTCTTGCTGTTAATACCAGTACTATAGAGTACAATTCGCACCATCTTATGATACAGGTCCGCAAATTAAAAACTTGCAAAGGTTTGTTTGGCACCTCCAAGTGCCTGCCATTAAAACCAAGTTAATTTCACAATAAAAGTTTTCAAATTAAATTAACAAAAAGTGCTCTGATCTCTCATACATATACCTTTGACACCAGTAACATCATTAAAACCAGGGTAACATACCTAAGCCACAATGTAATCATATATCTTGACACTAGCTTCCTGGAGCATACCAAACAGATGAAAATTCTGGACATAAATTTCCTAGAACTCTTGGTCCTTCAAAGAAAAAAACCAAAGAGCTCAAACAGGGAAAATAAGAAGTTCCTCTTTACTACCTGCTTTGATAACATGTACCTCATCTTGCATAAAGGTTCAAAAGTTTTCTGAGTTCTGGTCGTAAGATTGCAACAGACATTACTGAGGGGCTTGCCTCTACAAAGATATCTGTTTCTCAAGGCTTTGATTCTACCTTATACCAAAATCTTTAGTATATCTAGACAAGTTACCAAAGGTGAAAGAGGAATTAAGAGGATGAGTACCACTTTCAGCTCCTTCCTCCTATTTTGGCAGGTTACTTTGACACTAGGATCACCATTGTTTACTTCCTTGAGGTGGAAGGACATGACCTTCA
This sequence comes from Macrobrachium rosenbergii, assembly GCF_040412425.1. Classification (NCBI taxonomy): domain Eukaryota; kingdom Metazoa; phylum Arthropoda; class Malacostraca; order Decapoda; family Palaemonidae; genus Macrobrachium; species Macrobrachium rosenbergii. Next base: position 37,482,520 of record NC_089787.1, read on the forward strand.
AGCTGGACATGATCTTCCAGCTGGTATTGCTGGAGCCTTCTCTGTCATTTTCTGGGATAAGGTGTAAGCAACTTGGATCTTTCTGCAGAAGCAGATTATCCTGTATTTCTCCTGGTTGCTCTTGTTGCCACCGAATCCAGTTTGTACAACAGTTCCTTTACCATGGCCTCTTAGAACAAATAAGGGTCCATAACATCAGCTAGGCACAAATCCTTTAGGCTGAATGAGGATATCAAGTCAGAAAAGAGATATCAAGTCAAGAAACACTCATCACTGCTAATCTGTTGAGGACGATGCTTGTCAGCAGGGGCAACACCAGGTCCAGAAAGAAAATCAAAGTTTGACCATGAGAAGCTGTTAACTTCTTGGCCCCCTGACAAAAACTTGTTCCCATCTATCAACAGTATGCTAGCAGTGCCACAACCCATTTGTAATGATTAACCATGGCTAATTACTCCAAAAAAACTATCAAGTCATATCAGCTTCTACTGCAATGAAGCTCACAAGAGGAAGAGAAAAGGAGGAAAAAACATATCAAGTTAGGCACTTCATACCTCAAGGTTGATTCCATGCCTGGGTAAAATATCCAACATTTAGAACTTTCTCAATAACTGATCTGGGGGAGAGGAGAATTAGGAGTACAGTAATACCTCGATCTTATGCGCTTCTAGTTCCGTGAATTCACAGACATGCAAATTTTTCAGTGGAACCTAACTAACTGGCATACGTGATTTTTTCACTGACACGCGACATTTGCAAAATCCTTGAGAAACCCTGCAGAACTGGCTGTGTTTAATTTTTGAAGTAATTTATGTTTTCATGCTTTTATGTATAAAATTGGTATGAAAACACCTTTTCCATACACGACTCCATCTAGTGGAGCTCACTCTGGGGGTAGTAACTCCAGCATTTCATTTAGCTTTCTCTGGTATCTAGCAACGGAATTACCTAGAAATAAGTGCTGAATGGACTATTTCACCGGGTGACACGGGCCCCTCTCCAGAAATAGATTTTTCCTTTGTCAAAATCCTTTTATTTTTATTTTTGTACATAAATACTGTATGATACTGTACTAACATACTTTACATTAAAATACAGTAAAATCAATCAAAATCACAAAACAGCTGCTGATGTAAACATCTCTCTCTCTCTCTCTCTTGGTACTTTTTAATATTTGCTTTGACGTATGAGTTGTATTCTCTCTCTCTCTCTCTCGTAATGAAATATGAATTACAGTACTAAGCTCTCTCTCTCTCAGTACTGTAGTGAAATATGGATTACAGTACAGTACTAAGCTAACTCTGAAATAAAATTAAAGTTGGGAGCATGATTTTGTCATATTTAGGGTTTAAATTCTAGAAATAAGCATTTACTGCATGTATTAACATTTTTAGTGACCGTAACAAACTTATGCGAATCCTCGCCTTACATGAGGGGTTCTGAAACCTAACCTCGCATAAATTCGAGGTATTACTGTATTCACGGGCCTGTCCTAGCCCTTATTGGAGACTTTTCCTACTATTTTCTCTTTGATATCTGAAAGGATGTCTGCTACAGCACTGGTCATAGGGACTCACAAGGGAAGATCAACGAACCATTGGGAGTTGGCTTTGCTTGGGTTCTGACAAGGTCACCTTCTTGAAAGTCTATTGCTTTTCAATTTTGTAAATGCATTAGATAAAGTACAAGGTCCTAGTATATGAGTTGTCATTTTAATAGGTCACTGGAGGACTAGAACATCTCATCATCAGGAATGTCTAGAAAATGGCTTCTTAGTTACTGCTGAACTTGGTTTTCTTCGGTAAGGAGTGTCATCTTGGCAACCAAGGGCTGGTAGCATAACGGCGTTGTCTGTGGTCAGAGAAGCTTCACTCATCCGCAATGAGGATGAGAGTTATTTTTTGCCTCTTTAAAAATAATCTGAGTGCAAGAAAAATGGGTACATCACTTAAAGAATGCTCCCTTTGCCAGCTGACAACAGTACTAATCAAAGCCCTCCACTTAGGCCCCAGTGTTCTGACTTCCATGTGGGTTACATTTGTATTTGATTCTGTGATCATGTTACTATTCCATTAGGTGCCATTTCAGTGATTGCAGCTTCTGACATCTGCAAGAACCTTGTCCTGAAGTGATCCCATGGTTGAGCTATGTCCTGTTCAATACTGTAGCTATGGTTAGGGCGTATAATCTCTACACAGGTCTGTCATCCTGCGGTTTCATGGTGGAATCACTGTAATCACTGCTACTGCCACCCTGTCTGTGGGTCCTGGCTTATGTTCCCGGCACAGGTCCAATCTCTGATCATGCAAATGCCAGCTAGTGTGGTTCCTATCCTCATGTCTGCACAGTCCAGACCACAGCATTTGTTCGTGGTAAATATTACTGCATGTTTGGTTTTACATTGTGCATCTCTGCCTGTGTCATGATTTGGGTCAACCATCAGATGATTCAGAGCATCTATGTTGAACTAGGAATTTTTGAAAGAAGAGTCCTAGTAGGAGTGAAACTTTTGAAAGATGCGTCCTACTAGGAGTGAAACAAACAGGTATCACTTAAACTGGTTCACACAGATTCTTCTACTGTGAAGCAGCCTGCTAAAGGACTGGCAGTCAATTTAGTTATTATGACAAGAAAAGGTCAACCATCATGCCAAAAAATCATCAAATGAGAGAGGCTCACTGATTCCCTTAGTATACAACCAGAATACATATCTGTTACAGCATTCCTTGTACATTTCTTATAAGATCTCCTATTGAGGTATAAGGCCCAACAGATAGGCAACCACTCACAACAGGTTCAACTGGAGAGCTCAGAGGAACATACCTGGCACTGACAACACTAACAGCAAATGCCCAGCTATGTCAAGGTTTGATATGTGAACATGGCAATCTGTTTCAGCTTTGCTGTGGATTTTAAAGGCAACAATGAAGTGAATATATAAACAGATTAAAAACTAAAGAATGTAAAAATACAAATCAGGCGGAAGGTGCTCATAGCATGCAACAATGCACAGGGATAGTTAAGCAAAATTATAATCAATTAATGTATTTAACTGTGGAAATGTAAACCGAAAAAGTAAAAGATACAACTGTATAAAAACTTTCACGTATAATTGGGTTAAGTGAAAACCAGTGCCCCAAATGACCAAAACACTAACAAAAAATTAGGAAATACAGGAGAAGCTTGAAATTAATGCTAACTGAAGCAAAACCATAGTTTTCCTCTACAATATGCAAGAAATGATGATGCTTAGTTAATTCTCAGTACTGACTATTCATAAAGACAGTGGATTACTATTACATAGTTTAATCAGATTACTGAGCTAATCTATTCAGCTCACTAGCCAGAATTTGTCTTTATCAACAATAAAGATTAGTCTTTATTGATTACATTACACTTCTTAAAAATTTTAGTATAATTGGGTTAAGTGAAAATGACGGAGATTCTCATAAAACATCTTTGATTTGTCTCCAAAGCTTGATACTTGTTGTCAATTTTATTTTTGAATTTAACACAAAAGATGTTTGACTGATAAGCTTTACTGTACACAATATTGCATACATTTAGAAACTGGATCATGTGGGCTACTCATTCAATATTCAAACACTGGGCTTGATCTGTTTTAATTTGTTACAATCAAGTTCATTACTCCACGCATTCTACCATTTATTGATTATATAATGGATTTTAGAAACATCATATAACCAATAATAGGAATATCTACATGTGGCCTTGTATAATCTTTCAAGGAACCCTGTAAACTTGGTAATCAGTTAGGGTGAGACAAAGCCTGCTGAACAGTGTGCAGAGCTGCAGATACACAAAAAGTGAGGCAGTTAATTGTTTGGGACACAAGAATTTGTAGGCATATGAGCAGGGCTGCTACTACTACTACTACTCTTCTGCCTGTTAAATTTTAGCTATTCATGTTTGGGGCATTCGAACACCATGACGTGGGATAATTACTAGTTGTGATTTTATGTTGAACCAAATTGTATTCAACATACAAGTTACAAGTGTATATAAACTAATTATGGATGTAAGACTATAAGGTGAAGGAAAAATACTTGGTAACACATTAATTTCAGCATACAGCTTTTATAAGTACATTATATGCCACCTCAACATCATTTTCACACAATTTTAAGCCGAAATCCACTATGAAACCTTTGGATAAATTAAAGGTGACCAATCTGAACAGCCTTACACCAAATCTCAACAAGAAAGTAAAATTACATACAATTTAAACCAGAAGCACCAAATTAAGCATTTTTTGTATTCCATAAACACAAACCTCCTATTTTACTTATGCTTACTGCCCAGAATGGTATGATTAACAAAAAATTGGGTCATCAGATAGACAAAAGAAATTTTTGAGACATTCTCTTGAATGAGTATCACCACAACTTAACAAAGCTTCCTTACTCACAGTCATTATAACCTTGGTAGGCTGCTGAAACCACTGAGGGTGAAATGTATGCATTTAAGGCATATGAGAATTATGTACAAGTCCACCACTATATAAAGTTCAATTTCATTTATGTTGAACTACTGCTTTGGAGGAAGATTCCATCAAAACTCTTCAGCATCTTATGGAACTGAACATCTTTGATATTTCTAAAACTTTTACAGGGCTATTTGCAGGAAGTCTTGATCTCACAAACAATGGCTTTGGCAAGCAAGATCTGAATCTAGATTCAGCTTTAAGGCCTTCAAGATCAACCCTCTCATACAAAAGATGGTTCTGTTGGGCATCCTCATTTGACACACTTAATATGCACAGTCTTGGAAACCTCAAGCTCTCAATTTTATCTTTAGGGTACCATTAGGTTAGGGAGGGCAATCATCCCTTTTTCCCATGAAACCTGACAAGGTTAGACAGACAAAAGGGACCTTACATCACCATTCTCCAAGAACCTTCCTCCTTGCTATGTTATCTATACATCCTGATATCACAAAAAACATGAATCAGTATACTAACTTGATCCATATACAATGAAGAAAAAATAAAATAACATAGTTTAACTTACCACAACATATGAAAAGTCCACCTAGGAGCAGACATACTACCCTGAGAGAATAATTTTAGTTGTTTATGACTTAACTTTTGATTGAAGGGATCTACTTCAATTTTCAATTTTCTAAGAGAAATTTTTCAACCAATGATTGATATGTATAGGGAGACACAACATTTTACCTTTCAATTCATTATTTTGGGGAGAGGGGGATTTTTTAATTTATTAAAAAAAGTTACAGCCCAAACATTTTTATTAATGTCATTTTTAACTTCAGTATATACAGCATATTACACAATCAAATCTTCCACTGACTTTCTGGCACTCATCTCAGAGAATTAAATTTGCCTCTAAACATAATTTTCATAAAACTGCAAACTGGCAATATCAAGTACTCCAAGACTATGATAGGTAGCTATCTATTCATTTACATTTATGTATGTACATATAATTATTCAGACATTAACTTTTACAAAAAAGTTAGTTAAAAATTTTCTTTTACAGCCCACACATTTTTATGGTAAGGCCATAAGATCCCTTTTATCTTTCAAATGACAACTTTTGGCAACCATTACCATTCTTGGAGTTAAGCGTAAGTAAAAGGCTCGTAAACTGTATGGATACCTTTGTATCTTCATGATTTAGGACTCCTGTATGCATGAGAAGGTCTGTCTCTTGCTCACAAAATACTGCATATATTGTGGAATACAAACTATCTCAGTAATTCTCCTTTACTTGTCACAACCTAAAAAAATTAAACTAACTATCCCACTTTAAAAATAATTTTTACTTAGTACTGTGCAAGGTTAAAAATTACTTCTAAAAATAATTTTGACTTAGTATTATACAAGTTTAAATATTACTTCTACTCTTTCAATAATGAAAAAATTGTTTTTGATACCTAATCCAACCATGTCCACTTCTCATCAGAAAAGGAGCATTCAAAATATTTTAAAGGCTAGAATCAATTTTTTTCAGTAACTATTATGTAAATGAAATTGAAAGTAATATTGCTTGTTGCCACCTAGCATAAATAGTGTGATAACTGTGCCAACATATGAAAACCTGCAACAGACTCTCCCCAACTTATGGCCCAAATACTCTACACAGTACAAGTATATAATTATAGTATTCCTAAAAAGAGAGAAAATTGGAACTGTAATTGAAACTGTAATACAAAAACACCAAATTTTTAAGATAATTTATATTTTCCCACATATACAAACCAAAGCCATTAACCACAGGAGTACTCCCAGCATGTGCTGGAAACAATTGCTGAAGCTTGGTAACAAGGTGGTTACCTGGTGACAGGTAAATGAGTGATACAAATTCACATGTCAGTATCCTGCCACTTTTCCTTAGGCAAACATGGACTATGCAGGGTTAGATTAGGATTATGATAAAAGGCTCTTGTTTGTATACCCATGAAAAATACAAATTACTTCTAAAATTTGGTATTTGTTCCTATGAGAATACAAACCATCACCCTCTATATAGGAGACCTGCTCCTGAGGTGGGAGTATGGCTTCATGGAACTAACTGACACATCCCAAAAATCCTGTTTACTGTGAAAGGTTGGAAGGACAGTCAACCACCAATCTGGAATTGTCCAATTCCCAGTCTTGTATATGAGAAGGGGATTGACTGATTGATTCAACAGAAAATTACCTGTTGTCATAAGAACAAAGTCATCAATACTGAAAAATATGCTATTAAAATCAACTTTTTTTCCCAAAAGCGACACAAACACTATTATATAATAAATTTCATAAAAGCTATAAAATAGTAACAAATATAAAATTCATATGTTATAAAGCAAATCATAGAAGCTCTTAAGAGTAAACAATTACTAAGTCTGTCATTAAAAAATAAATTACTCAGTCAGTCCAATTTTCTGACATCCTTCAGTCCAGAAACCTGCTGGTATAACAGCTGGGAGAAAAAGTACCATTCTGGATTAAATCTTCCTATCCAGCACCTTTCTGCCAACTGCTGCATTTTAAAAATAGTTAAGCATGTCTCCATAGTTTGGGCTTCACACAACCTAATGACTTGACAATAACTTCCCATTCATCTTCATTTAGCCAGTAAAGTCAATATTATAAAGAAAGCATTATAGTCCATTTTCATAATACGGTATAGTAGGTCAAATTCATAGGCTCAGAATTCAGAAATACTTCACACTGAAGAGTGTATATGCGAACCTCTTTGAAAATCAAGTAAAAATTTGAAATACATTATGCAAGCCTTTGATGATAAAATTATATTTTCATAATAAAATCAAGTTTCATATATACTTACCAAGTAATTACATAACTATAGTTTCTAACTAGCGCGGCAGCCCTTATTTAAAAGTAGTGTAGGTGACAAGCCCCACCCACTAACTGGAGTACTGGACACGACTTAGCAAAAAACCTTCTTTCTGTTTGCGCCCTTATGTCCATGAGAGGGGAGGAGGACGGGCTCTGATTCTGTAATTACTTGGAAAGGGGAGGAGGGTGGGCTCTGATTCTATAATTACTTGGAGAGGGGAGGAGGGTGGGCTCTGATTCTATAATTACTTGGAGAGGGGAGGAGGGCGGGCTCTGACTCTGTAATTACTTGGAGAGGGGAGGAAGGCAGGCTCTGATTCTGTAATTACTTAATAAGTGTATATGAAACTTAATTTTATTATGAAAATATCATTTTCATATAAGTAACTTACCAAGTAATTACATAGCTGAATCCCACATTGAGTAGGATACATGGACATATTCTATTCCAAAAGATTAAGGCATGGTAATGACATTGAATGCTTGTCATTTCCTTACATGGTAAGAGAGCTACTGCAGGTGAATACTGCCTCTGGTTGGTACTCAACCTGTAGTGGCATGGCACATGAGCCATGGGTCGCCTCTACTGAAGTGGGAGTTTTGCAGTGGAGGATAGGCCTGATCGCTGGCAAAACACACACAAGTGCCCTTGCTTTGGGTGCAGTACCTATATAAAAAAACAACCAGAAAATGCTTTCTCCTACATTAAAACATCACAACCCATCCACTGAGACTGGTGGGTATACCGGGAGGAAGCATGGGAATCCCTCTTTTTTTTTTCTCTCTCCTACTATCTCTCTTCGCCTTGAAGTAAGGCGTCGAATTTTCTGGAGCCAGGGGGTACAATGTACCTGGAGTACCCGCCAGTCTCAGTGGATGGGTTGTGGTGTTTTCAGTGTAAAAGCATTGTCTGGTTGTTTTTTATATTGATGCTGCGCCCACAGCAAGGGCACTTGTGTATGCTTTGCAGCAATCAGGCCTCTCCTCCACTGCAAAGCTCCCACTTCCATAGAGGCGACCCACAGCTCATGTGCCATACCAATACAGGTTAAGAAGAGTATCAACCAGAGGCAGTATTCACCTGCAGTAGCTCTCTTACCTCATAAGGTACAGTGCTGCAATTTTCAAACACTTTTTCAACTTCTTTCAAATATGAGACACGAAGATCAGTTCGCACTTCCAGTAGGCCAACTGCAGAATGGAAGTGAGGGACATATGTGCCTGAAAGCTAATAAGGGAGAGACTGCCCTAATGTCATGACCTTTCACTTTAAAAAGTAGGCAAAATATCCTCCTGAATCTGAGTGTGTCTCAGAAATGAAGTCTTTGACAATGAAGGACAATGCGTTCTTAGTCAGAGGGTGAGACGGGTTCTTAACAGAGCACCAGAGGTTACTGGATGGTCCTCTGATCTTCTCAGTCCTGTTCAGGAAATACCTTAAGGCCCTAGCAGGACAAAGAACTCTCTCCTTTTCCTCAGAGCCAAGGCATCTGTTAAGGTCTTAATGGAGAACGAATGGGGTCAGGGCTTGGAAGAGTCCTCGTTCTTGGCTAAAAACCAAGGGTAAAGTAGCAAACTGCATCTCACAAGGAGAACAAAAACCTACCCTTTATCGATGGCTTGGAACTCGCCAGTAGTGTGTTAGCAGTAGCCAAGGCCACAAAGAAGAGAGCCTTCAGAGTAAGGTTTCTCCAAGAAGAGGAACGAAGGGGTCAAAAGACGGACCTGTCAGCCACTTCAACACTATATCCAGGTTCCAAGAGACTGAATATTCCTTTCTTTGCTTAGACATATCAAAGGACTTGACATAGTTGTTAAGATCTGGGACTGACGCACGATTCAGGACCCCTGTGTTTAAACACTGAGCTAAACACAGCTCAATACCCCCTTAATGGTGGAGGATGAGAGATTCCTAGGTCTCCTCAGATAAAGAAGGAAATCTGCAATTTGGGTCACAGACGTCTCAGAAGAGACGTTGAGTCTGAGACACCAGCTTCAGAAAATCACCCATGTAGCCTGGAAGATGTGGCTAGGAAATCGACGCCTGCATCTGGCAATAGCCTCTGCAGCACGTCTTGAAAACCCTTAAGCTCTGACAAGCTTCTGGACAGTCTGAAGTCTGTCAGGGCAAGAGCAGACAACCCTTTGGTATCTCTTAAAGTGAGTAGATACGTTGTAATTCTTGTAATTATTGGCTGGCAGGAGACTCGAACTCTGGCCTAGCAGAGTGCTAGCCGACAACTCTACCGACTCATGCAACGAGGAACTTTGATGCTGTGAAAATGGGCCATATTAATTATAGGCTTCATTTAAGAAGTTTAATTATGATGTTATTTATTATTCTATAAGAGAATTTTTTGGAAGCAAAATACCAAATGCTTTATATCGTCGAAGGTGAATATTATATTTTGTTACTTCATTGTGTTCTTGCCCATAGCCTTCACTTTTGTTGAAGAGACCTCTTATCCCCTTGGTCCACTGACCTGTAATAGAGTTCAACTTCTGAACTTTGTGACCTAGATTGTTTGAAATCCAGCAGTTCAGAAGCGAAGCTGGTACAGAACTCAACCACAGAACTCTCTGGCCTGCGGCTGAATGTTGTTGTTTGTGCACTGGCAGATCTTGAAATGTTTCATAGATTTTAGGGGTGTAGTGGTCCAAGTGGGACCAATCTTGCAGTATGGCATCTGTTGCCTATGCTAGAGGGTCCGGGCCCTGAGAACTAAAGAGGGGAAGGCGATGGTTCCTTAAGGTAGCAAACAGGTCCAATGTCAGCCTGCCCCATAGTATAGCAGATTCCGATGGACCAGGGGATCCAAGGTCCACTTGGTGGGAAGGACCTGCTTTTCGAGTGCTCAGTTCGTCCACCAGAACATTTAGTTTGCCCTGAATAAATTGAGTGACTAGACTCGCCGATTTGATCTGTTTACAGTAGAAGGTCTCTTGCTGTCTGGCAGAGAAAAATGAGTGAGTGCCGCCTCACTTTCGTATGTACATTAGGGCTGTAGTATCTTCTGAATAGACTACCACAGTCTTCTTGTGAACTAGGGTCGAGAAGCACTGAAGCCCTAAGTGAACTGCTTTCAGTTCTCTGATGTTGATTTCAAGGTTCTGTTCTTCCGGCAACTGTGTCCCAGAAATTTCCCAGTTCCCCAAGAGAACTCCCCAACCTAGAACCATGGAGTCTGAATAGCAGAGGATGAAGGGCTTTCCTTCCGAAAGTCTACATTCGGACAGCCACCACACTGGTCCAACTTGATCTCTGGGATGATGAGAAATGTTTCCGTCTCACTTGGCCTTGAGGAAGAATGCAACACACTCATGAGAAGTTTGCCTAACTTGATGAACATCTTGATGGAAGACAGAGTCCCCAGTAGGTTCATCCACTGATGGTTCTGAGCAAGACGAAGGGGTTAGAAACTTGTGGACTGTCTGAAGGCAGCTGGCAATTCTCTTGGCATACAGAAAAGCCCAAAAGTCTGAGAGTTGAGACTTGTCCCCAAATAGAGGAACTCTTGCGACAGGGACCTCTGAAGGTAGATGATAATTCTCAGCTCCTGAAGGAGATGTTCAAGCCCTTTGTGCACTTTTCCCTTGAAGGGGATCAAAGTTGTCCAGGTATAGACTGATGTTTATGTCTATTAAATGAAGTCATTTAGATACAGGAGCGAGGACTCGAGTGAACACTTGAGGTGCCATAGAGGCCAGAGCAAAGAGCCTGAAACTGGAAGATGAGCTGGCACTGGGTGCTTGGGAGCTGGTGCCGGGCACTCAGGTAGCGGCGGGCATTCCGAGAGGAGACAGGCATCTAGACGCTGACATGAGGCACCTAGGAAAGTGTCCTGGAAGACGAACCTTAGATACTTCCTGGAGTCCGGATGGATGGGGAAGTGGAAGCATGCGTCCTGCATATCCAAGGTTATCATCCAATCACCCTAGTGAATGGATGAAAGGACTGACTGGTTCATCTCCATCTGAACTTTGTCTGTCGGATGAAGAGAATGAGGGCGCTTACATTGAGGACTGGTCTGCAAACCCCCGATGATTTGAGGACCACAAACAGACAGTAGAAGAAGCCCTCTGAGTTGGTATCCCTGACTTCTTACAAGGGTCTCTTTTGAAGGACAGAAGAGACCTCCGAAAAGGGCCAAAGTTTTTCTGAGCCTCTAGAGTAGGCCATCAAAACGATGGGAGAAGGGACCAAAAGAGGGGCTCTCCATGAACAGAATGGAGTAGACCTCCCTCAGAACCTTGACAATCCACTGTTCTGTCCTTCTGATGCTCCACTTCTCCCAAAACTTGGGAAGACTGGCTCCCACTTGTGCACGGAGGACTTCTTCCTTATTTCTTGGGCAAGGACTTGAGCCCCTCGATAGTTCTGGCCGAGAAGCGGACATTGGTGCAGGTCCTAGACCAGACTTGGGCTTACTCCCACAAAAGGGATGTCGCTGGAGAGGAGAAACCGTCTTTGGAACAAACAAGGACAAATCCTTGGGGCGCTTGGAAGAATGCGCCAGATCATATTAAAGTTGACTTCTATAGGAGGTCTCACTTCTGGGCCTGAGTGGTCTCCTTTAGCGGAATGGAAGCACCAAAAAATCTCTTTTCTTCAAAACCCCCCAAGACAAAAGAGCTGCGAGTTCAAGAGAGCCATCCCTGATGGTCTTGTCTGCACGAGAAAAGGACTTCTAGCTAGTCCGAGGCAAGTCTCCAACTAAATCATGCAATCTTCAATCTTCTTGGCTAGCGCTCTCACCATCAAGTTCAAGAAACTGAAAGCTTCAAGCAACTCAAAGAGGTCTTTGACAAAGTCAAGTTCTGCCGACGAAAAACAATTTTCGCTGACAAAAACGCCAAGCATTGGGAAGGAGGAGTTTCCCCAGTGGTGTAGGAAAGAAACCTGCCAGGGAAGTGCGAGGGAGGAAAGACGAAGGAAGCCTTACCTTGCTCCCTCTTAGCAGAAAACCAAACTGCAATCTTCTTAAGCGCCTCCCTAGAAGACGAGGAAAGCACCATTATCGGAAGTCTAAGTCTGTCATCTGGATGGCTCCTCATCAAGAAGGTTGAGGTAAGCAAGACCAGGGGCTAGCTGGAGCCAAAAAAGGGATGGAAAGCTCGCCTGCAAATATTAAAGGAGAGCTGCATAGGCTAGGAGAGCCGAGGTTGGAAGTGGGCGCCGAGCAATAGATTGATACTGAAGAGTTGGTGCCGGGCACTTGGGAGCTGGCACAGGGCGCTTGGGAGCTGGCACCAGGGGCTCGGAAGCAGGCACCGGGCACTTGGCAACTGGCGCCGTGAGCTCAGAAGCTGGCGCAGGGCACTCAAAAACGATGGTGGATGCTCAGAAGCTGGCGTTGGGTGCTCGCGAGGAGATGGGGACTTGAATGAAGACAATGAGCACCTGAGAGGGATCATTGGGCGCTTGGGAGCCAAATGCTGGTGCCCCACAGAAGTACGCTCAGGAGAGAAATACTCCGGACTGTCCCACGTGCTGCAGGAAGGTTGAGGATTGCGCCCGGCTCCTTAAACTGCTAACGGGGCATCAGAGTAGAGTGACCATCTGCCTGCATGCCTCTTCAATGGATGAGATGAATCTAGAAAGAGCTTATGGTGATTCCAAGTCCTGCTTGGAGTCTTGAGAGTCGAACGACAACTGGTGCACATCCAAGATGCTTTTCCAGCGGCTGTCTGTCGAAACCTTGGATATTCATGCAACAGGATTGACTGAGAGGGCAGCAACCTATGGGCAAACCCCACCGGCCTTCCTTGGACTTCCGGCATGTCTTCTGCCATTTAAGGGAGCAGGACAGAGACCTTCATGTAGGAGAACTGGCGGGACAAGAAGCCGCCTCTTCCACTTGCTCAACACTTTCTCCTGTCAAGACGCCTTTCTAGTGACTGTCTGCTGATACCTGGGAATGAGCAACAGGTTCGACCGAGGGGGGCAACTACCAGTGGGCCAACCCCCTTGGATCTCCATTGGACCTTTGGTATGTCTTCTCCCAGGTTCAGGGGAGCAGGACAGTGACCTCTGTCTAGGAGAGCCAAAGGGACGAGTAGTCACCTCCTGCACTTGCACAACACTAACACTTGTCACTCTGTGGGAAGTGGCGCTGTCTGAATACATTTTCCCATAAACGCCTTCACTGACGCACCTAACTCTGCCACTGTATTCACTAGCTGTATAATTTTCTTGTGAAACCTAACCATAGACTGGGAATGGCATCAGGTTTGGAAGCATGGGAGCCAGGCATGGGAGTAGGTGGATTACAAGTAGGAGGGCTAGTAGCAGGAGAAAAATTAGGAAGAGGGGAAGAAGGAATAGCAGAGCTATCTTCTAACCTAGGACAGGGTAGACCACTAGGCTAAGGGAAGCTCATTTCCAGGCTCTAGAGGCTGCTTTCCTTTTTCTATCCCTCTCTAACTTGTCTGATTGAGATTAAATACCTTCTACTCTTGCTAATCATTACATTTAGTACAAGTTTTCTCCCTGCTATATTTAAGCCCACTACATTTACTGCAAACTGTATGAGAATCATATTAAGATTTGATTAATCTGGTTTTGCAACTTTCGCTACAATAGCAAAACTAGGTGAACTTGAATCATCCTGTAATGATGGAAATCCTTCTTTTGAATTAATGACGATACCCTTCATAATTGGTAGACTGGAAAAACAAATTGATTTTCATCTTATCAAGACGTGAATTAACCACTCGAAATTGAAATTGTCTATGATCAGGTGTGCGTACATAAGTGCGCAAGTTCAACTATGTGCTTAGTTGCGTAAGCTCAAATCACACTGTTCAAGACGTGTACGACAACTTGAGAGGGGAAAGGAATGTAGCTCCCCTTATTTTCATTTGAAATGTCATATTTCTCCCTTGTAAAAGGTATGCACTTATCTTAGTTTATATTGTACATGTTGCCATGACACTTAACAGTGTTCTTTTGTATTTTTACCTTGATGTAACAGCAAATTACCATGAGTTGTTATGGTAATGTTACGTAAGTTGCACCGTGATGAGCTTGCGTGTGGTTGCAGCCACCAACTGTAGGCTAAGATGCGCGATATTCCTCCATAACTTTATGAATGTGTCAATTCTTGAGTTAAATTCTACCTGTTATGCATATAAAGCCAGGCTAACTGTGTAATGTAACAGTTTAAGTTAGGCATGAGTACAATATAGCCTAGGCTACGGACTGCATACTGTTTGGCACAAGACTGCTGTCCTAAATGAACTTTTTGTATTACAGGGAACCAGTTTAAGAACCAGTATAGGAATAAGTATAAGAACCAGTCTAAGGACCTGTTTAGGAAACAGTTCTAACAATTATGGAAGGAACACGAGGAATAAGTTGTTTACACCATGTATCCTCCCACTAAGAAACGTTAAACAAACCGCGGGAGTCAGCCTTTCCCTCAACCCTAACCAGAAATGAAGATTTGTCCGTCTGCAACGTCAAGTACCAGTTCAAGCTAAGAGTAGTCCTGGGTTTATTAGCCTAGGCCAGCGTGTTACACTTGTATTAGCCTATGCCCAGGATTGAATTGTTATGTATAGGCTAGTCTGAGTTAATTATCCTAAAATGAATGGTAGCCTCCAAATGTAAATCAGGACAATTGACATATCAAGCCACAAGTAGTAATAACATCATTATTATTAAACAATTATTACAATACATACACATAATAAAGAACTAGAAAAAATTATCCTGGAAGCTATTAAAGCTCAAAAGCTACTCAAATAAGCGATGATACTTCACCAAAATCCAGCCTACAACCGAAAATCAGTACACTAAAGTTGCAGCAAACCCCCAATGTTACTCGAGAGCCGGCAGAAACAGAATGAGGTTTTCTGCTAAGCCGTTTCCAGTATTCCTGTTAGTGGGTGGAGCTTGTCACCTACACAAAACTATCGAAATGCAACTGCAATTTTTTAAATAAAGGCTGCCGCACAAGTTAGAAACTATATCTATGTAATTACTTTGTAAGTTACTTACTTGAAAATGAGCCTTTGAAACTGTATACTGTAAACCATTAATTTTAAAATAAATGCAACAATAAAAACCAACATAGAAAAAATTACTGTACTTATGTGTGAAGGCTTTTGTTTGTTAATCTTGGTGCTGTTTTGATACAGTACTTATCATCTAACAACTGCAGCAAGACAAAAGCACACATACACCATTCATTCACTCTAACAACAATTCTGCAGATTACTAATACAGCAATAAGAAATGAACTAATTTTCAGGTGAGAAAAAAATGTTATTAGAAATGTATAATTAAATTCACAGATATATTTATGTAGTGTGTGAGTATGTGCATTAGAATAAGCACATTTATAGCCAGTTACAGCTGAATACAGTAGTAAAAATTTTGAAAACCATTAACACTGCATATCCTGTAATTCTGCAATAAAAACTGATGACACTGCACAAAGAACCACCACACTCAAAGCCAAAAGGAAGCTGTATTACTGATTCTGATATCTTCTGCTTTCCTGCATTTAGAAATTCATATTCTCTAATTGCTGGTAATGGCTATGGAGAAATTGGAGAATATGTATTTGAAAGGCAATATCTCAGTTTCTTAGGTTTAATCTATTCAAAATCTCTTTTGCTCTGAATGAAAAGGGTTGTGGTATTTGGGGATGCAGACATCCCTGTAAACGCAAATAATATTTCTGACCTCACTTCAATAGCTGTTAGCCATGAAAACTCTGGAACCTCATCCAGCTATGAGCTACCATAGTCTGGAAGTGAAGCTCCAGAGGAAGAATGATAGCATCCGCAAACATGCTCTTAACTTGAGAAGACTGATAGGCTCCTATGGCTATCCAAATTCCTGTAACCCACTGGAGAGGCAGATGTAAATACCTCACACCAAAAGCATAATTTTGGTAGGATTAATGCCCTGTACAGTCTCAGTAGCAGTTTGTGGTCAGTTATTCACAGTTGTGGGCCCTAGTGATGAGTAAAAAGACCAGTGTCCGTCTTGCAAGAGAAGGAAGTACTGTACAAGGGAAAACCTGAAGGATAACCAGAGGACAAGACTCCCAGAGGTAAAACCCTTGAATGGTCTGAGGCCATGGAAGACAGCGAGAGCAAGCAGCATTTCACCAGCTTCTCTAGACATCACACACTATCACTTTGTTTCTCTAATATAAAACCTAATTCTTACAGTAAAGGCAAGGTTAATAGACTGTACAAGCACTTAGTACCATGGAACCAATAGTTTCATGATACAGACTGCAGCTACAGAAACTTAATCATTTAAATTCATTATTACAGCATAACTAAAATCCTGAACAGCTGCAAAAAAAACCAACAGAGATATAATGTCACATTTAACAACACAGTCAAGAACTATGACCCCCAAAAAATAGAAGTGTCCTAACTCTACCACAAAAAAAGTGACAAGTTACAAAAAAGTGAGTGGGTAGTGCTCTACTATTCACCTGATTGCCACCTATTAACCACCTTGTTACCAAGTTTCAGTGACCACTTCCAGCTCATGCCAAAAATATTCTTATACAAAAGACCATAGTTTGTATTTTCATAGGAACTAATAAAACATAAATAAGACACCCAATAAAAGATATGTGCTTAAAAACTGAAGGTAATCCTTAACAGAGCCAACAAACAAAGGTCATTGGTCATTCAGTTGGAGATTACCTGTATAGGTTTCTTGTAAGCTTGAGTGTTACTGTCTACAAAAAGCATTGTAGAGCAACTGAAGAAAACTGACAGGTTAGATATCAGCAAATACTTTGACTTTAGCATATGCAAATTCTAAATTTGCATTTAAGTTTACAACTGCTTATTGCCAGAATCTGTCAAGATCATAAACAGACACATATCCTTTTAGTGCTTCATGGAAAACAGAAAGTGACATGACACAGTAAAGGGTGAACTTTAGGCTAACCAACTTGACTTCAGTTGCCCAAAATGCATAAGCTTTTCTGCAGTCCTATATTAAGCTTTAAGTGATGTGTACCATAAAACCAAAAAGTACAACAAATATAACTGATATGTATGGTGACTCTTACAACTCACCATACATTTTAAAATGCTTGTTTAATTTTACCCTTCCTGTAAGGCATATCAAGTTACAAAAATCCTTGTAAATTAATCAAATACAGTACCCATTCAAATCAAATAACTGCAGCTAACAAGTAAAGGCATAATTTAAATTTTCTTTACAGAAACCCACTGTTTATGATTAACATATCTGTGGTCTTCATGTGCCCTGGCGCATCAATTATCTCAAAAGAAAATGGTCATTATCCTGTGGTATTGCTCATCCCAGGAGAGATACCCAAGTCCAAGGTTAGAAAAAGGCTCATTATTTTCTATAATATGAACTAGGACCCATAAGAATAGTGGGGCTGGCAGTAAGAAACTCCAATTATACATAATGGCTTCCTATGGAAAAAGTTTTTAAAAACTTTTCACAACAAGCACATTACTTACAATCAATAATTTACATGGAAAGACCAAAACTGCTGATGCCCCAGACTAAATAACTGAGACCTATAAGGATCACCTGAGAGTTCCTTGGGACCGATATCAGCATCAGATCCCAGGGCACCCAGGGATAACAGAAACCACTTTCAACAGAAAGAAACCAAGTAAAATAACTCCAAGACATGGGTTAGAATCCTACAGTCACAAGATCATCTTTCCATTCTTCAAAAAATGCCATGAGGGAAATGATAATGAAGAAACTACTGATGCAAAAACCTCCCCCAAAGAAGGGACCACTTAACAATGAATAAAGATGAAAAAAAAAAGAAATACCAAATAATTAATACATCTTAATGAAAAAGCAAATATTATAATGAACTATGCAATCATAAACAAAGTAAGACTAATGACTGATAGTGCAACAAGTGGCTAGTTAAAAAAGGAATACTGAGAATGAAGAAGAGTAAGACATAAAGAGAACATAGGTAAAAATAAATATCTATCCCAATTAGGCTTTAAAATGGAAGTTAATTCCAAAACAGAAAGCAAAATAAAATTAGCAGACAGCTTGACAAAGCTAATAGCTTAATAATTAACTTATCACTAGTTAATCACTAAAGACAATCAACAGAAGAAAGACTTGATGCAAAACATTATGGCCCTGATTAGCTCATCTTTTAGAACAAAATAAAGCTGTACTTCAATAAAGGTTGCAACTAACATCACAAGGGTCTACAGTGATAACTGTTGTAACTGAAGTGCAAAGATATACACTTTTACTATGGGTTAATGCATATATAAGGAAAAGAAATATGAAGTTAGTGCTGCCATGAAAAAAAGAATGAGCCAGGGTACATGCCAACAAATGCACATTACCATAGGACGAAGACTGTTTTATTTTCAGAGGAATTGATGCATCTGAACATTCAAAGACCACAAATTCGAGCTAATTATACATAACAGGTTTGTTGTGAAACAAATCAACAATCTCTAACATTTCTTAACTTCCAAACGCACATCCACTTATTTTACAAAAGAATTTATCAGTAGCTTGCAGATGTTGGTACTTCATCCAGTTTAAAGTAATTCCACAAGTACCAAATGCAGTGATTACAAATGAAGCTAGTAGCCCACTTATATGCCTGACACATCTCTCTGATGCTAATGGAATCCAGTTTGCAAGGTAGGGAGGTAAACCTTCAGTGTAAATGTTGCTTTTGATGTCAGAAAATATAACTAACAACAACCAACGTATTTCTTATAAATTCATTAATCTAAACATTATTATTTGATACCTGTGTGAAGAACTCAAATAAAGTTGAGTGATATGCAACACTAACTCCACAAGGCAGGAAAAGAATACTTGATCACAAAATTACTTGCAGTGTTGAGCTGTGTGAGAAATGATTATTAAAATTAAAGTAGTTTAACCAGACCATTGAGCTGACTTTCAGCTCTCACAGGGCTGACCTAAAGGATTAGAATAAAATACCAGGTCTAGGCCTGAGACCAAGCTCTTGAACTGAATAGTTCATTCGGTGTGATGACAAATGAGTGAAAATGAAACTAAAAACTGCACAAAGGCAGAAGCTTTCCACACTGGAACACATGCACACAATAAATATATTCACTCATACATCCATACAAAAAAATAAAACTGGATTAAGTTGAGTAATATTTTTAAATTTTGTTTTTAAAATTCATTAAATGACCCAAGGATTTTCGTATTTTCATCATTTACTTATATTTATATTTTATCAACTAAATTACACCTCTTTATGAACATCAAAATCGGGACGACTGAGAATGCAGAAGATTCTGACAAAATTTCCCTCAATGATTTATTTCCAAAAGCTGACATTTGCTGTTGGTCATACTTTGGACACTCACACAACATGTCTGACTGTTATTATGTTATTATCACCTTGCACTCTGAGCACTCGGGAGCAAGGCTACATGGAATATACATCTTGCCAGCTCACACAGCATAATACCAGGGTAACTTCAATGCCTAATGGACAGATTCCAATGTTCTCTCACTACTTTTACAATAAGGACAATTATGAATCTGTTATGATATGATGAGCATTAACTAAACTCAGGAAAGGCACCATATTGCTCTCAAATTCACCAAGACCAACAACTTTGAAGTTCTTTTTTTTTCTGGAAATAACATTTCAAAGGTTCAGTAAACCTTGTTTAATTCACACAAATAAGTCCAGACCCCAGTTATGGGAATAGTAACTAAGCTAGCCAAGCTGTACTGCTGTAGGTTACCCAAAATCCTACCTAACCCCTGGCTAGCTTATGAAAACTTAAAACTTAAAAAATTGTATAGAATCCAAAGAAATAAGAATCATTCATAAAACTTTTCATAATAAGCATATATTATAAAAAAATCTAAGCACTGTAACAATTTCAGAGGCAAATCATCTAACTCCTGAACTTTACCATAATACACTAGCCTACTAAACTATGCACTTGCAATCACTCAACTATCATTAAACACAAAATTTAAAGCTAGTGTATGAAACATGTTAATGTGTTTATATAAAGTAAATGTGGTTTATGTACAAGTAACATAGTAAAATGATTTCACATAGCATATATGATTTCACATAAAGTGGAACAGGCTAACAACTGTGAGAGTTCTGATTATCAGACTTCCTGTAATATTTACAATGCTAAAAATATACTGAATTTTATCAGACTTCTACCTACAAGTGATAAATTCTGTGGCAAAATATTTTGCATCTTTAAGCCCAGTCCTTATATAAGACATAGCTACAGTAACAATAAACTGACTGATTACATGTTTTTCCATGATTACACCATTAGATAATGATCAATAGTACCAATCTATTTTATGAAGAGCAACTCAAATTTACAGACAAAACATAGCAAAGTTTGATTAGCCAGAGCACCCATTTCTTCCAAAATTAGGAATGAAGGCAAGATAACATGTATACTGTACATCTTTTTAACTTGCCCTAAAACTCTCTACCAGCTCTCGATAGTCCCTAAGTAGAGCACCAGACCTCAACACTAATCCATTCCAGAAGAAGCGTCGAGATGTGGTTCAGACGAGATCTGAATAAATTTTTTCCATAAGAAATAACTGAAAACGGATTAATCCATTCTTGACCACCAGTTATTACCCTAACCTTGCCTTTTTATACAAAACATTACACATAAATTATAATTAAAAAGTTAAGAGTTAAATAACATACCGTATTAGCTGCACTTTTCCTAATTTTTAAATGTATACTGTATCAAAAAAATGCCCTACGTCCAATTTGGCCACATTACCAATGGGAGACTGAGTGCCATAGGCTTGGCTAGGTACTGTACTGCACTGGGCAGGCACAAATATTGTTGCTAATAATAAAACATTGATAAACAAGCCTAGTTATTATCACAAGTACATTAATAAAATATTGAAAGCAAGCCGAATTATGTTTTATCATAATCTTACGAAAAATCGTTTAGATACATCGGCAATTTGTCTTTCAGCCATTTGCCATAAGTGGATGTAGACAAACCACAGTGCCGCCCTGGTGGCATGTCACGATAACACGAACATTGTTTAAGTATTTAAGGTGAATTTCATACAGTCAACTGGAATACTGTATGTATATTACTCTCACAATAAGGTACACAATCCTTTATCCGAAATCCTCAGGGCCAGATGTTTTTTCGTTTTTTGGAATTTTTCAAATTTCAGAACTTTGGGGTCAGGAGCATAATCAAAAGTCACCATTGCATTAAAAACATATTTTTTCCTTTTTTATCTTTTTTCACTATACAGGGAGTACCCAGTTAACGGCAGGCTCGGTTATCGGCGATCCACTTTTACTGCACTTGTCTAGTGACAAAAATCAGCAATTTTCAGCACC
The DNA here is from genome assembly GCF_040412425.1 of Macrobrachium rosenbergii. Lineage (NCBI taxonomy): Eukaryota > Metazoa > Arthropoda > Malacostraca > Decapoda > Palaemonidae > Macrobrachium > Macrobrachium rosenbergii. The sequence continues at coordinate 37,504,213 of NC_089787.1, forward strand.
AAAAATTGCAGATTTCCACTTATCGGTGCCAATAATTGGGTATTGGCACCGATACATACCTAACAGAGAAGGCGATAACCGAAAATTGCTGGAAAAGCGCCGAAAATCGCTGATTTTCAGTTATCAACAATTTTCGGTTTTCATTACACCCTCAGAATGGAACCCTGCCAATAACCGGGGACTTCCTGTAGTTATTTATTCATTACAGTTATTATTATTTATATTAATATACAGGCAGTCCCCAGTTATTGGCAGGGGTTCTGTTCCAACGGCGTGACAATAAGAGAAAATCACCAATAACCGAAAATCAGCAATTATCGGCACTTTTTCGGCAATTTTCAGTGCTTATCAGCACCACTAAGTGCCAAAAACTGCCAATTTTCGGTTATCAGCACCTCTGTTAGGTATTTATCAGTGCTGATAAGTGGAAATTGGCGCATATTGGCACCAAAAATCGCAGATTTTCGTCACTAGACAAGCCCCGAAAAACCGGATCGCCGATAACTAAGCCTGCCGATAACCGGAGACTGCCTGTACTGTTAAATGAATTTGCGATAATTAAGATCATCAATAACAAAATAGTGGGACATTAAGACCATATGTACACCAACACATTTTTTCAACAAAAACATTCATTATAATGCAAAAAAATATACATGACCAAAAAACTTGTAATTCAACTTGTAAATTTAACGATAAGACTATAAAATACATTTCATTATATCAATCTTGGAGAGGGTTGTTCTTTATTGTTACTAACGTCTCGTCAGTTTGCAGTCGTAATTTGAGGATGATCCAGGAACAGGATTTGCAAGTGATGACGCATCACTACGACAGACTGTGTGGGATTTTTCATACCACTATATTACAGTTAACATTATTGTTAAATTCTTGTTTTCATGAAGAAATAATTATATAAAGCAAATTATTGAGTAATTTTTGCCATCAGCAGTCATATAATCATGATCATGGCAACGTTCAAACTTAGTGCTGTAAACACAATTTGTGATCGAAATGTCTATAAACAGAACATAAGTATAGGGCTCTTATTGGTTAACAGCTCACCATGGCAACCAGCCAGCCAATTAGGTTTTAGCTGTATTCTGTCTGAGAAGAAAGTTTTGCTCATGTGAAGCTGTTGATGACGTAAGTGGGTGTGTTTTAAATACAGTACATAGTTTTTAATATTTACGTATTTTACTGATTACATGAAGAATAGAATAAATTCCTTCATATTACTTTGAGTGCAAAATTGTTGGTTCACACACACGCACTAATACCTATTGGTTAAAGAGATTTAAATTTGCAGTATCTTTTCCTGAGAGAGAGAGAGAGAGAGAGAGAGAGAGAGAGAGAGAGAGAGAGAGAGAGAGAGAGAGAGAGAGAGAGAGAGAGAGAGAGAGTGTCTCTTTAATCTCTTGAAAATGTTAATCCACTTCAGGAGAGAGAGAGAGTCTCTTTAATCTCTTGAAAATGTTAATCCACTTCCGTTTCCTGTTTCCATGTGACTGACGACAACAAAATTTATGTTTTTTTATTTGTCTTCCAAAGATGCATTACTTGAGGCATTCCCCAGTTATAGCGGGGGTTTGTCCCCAGCCGAGCGCCACTAACCGAAAATTGGTGACAATAGTGCTAAAAACCTTGCTTAACGGAGCTGTTAACCAGAGATCGGTGCAGTTGAGAGAGAGAGAGAGAGAGATTATCTTGGGATTTTTTGTTAACCTTGGGATTTTCCAAAGTCAATTCTTAGAATTTCGTAAGAAAAATAATTTGAGTAGCAGCACACACACCCAAACGACTCAGGTCAGCCGTTAGCATGTCAAACCATCAACCTTATGAATTGACGTTCTACTCTCAAAATGTTTTCGGTTTTTACAGCTTTTCAGTTTTTAGAATTTTGGATAAAGGACTGTGTACCTGTACTGTATTTCATGCACAGAATCATACATTTTTCCCTACAAAATCACTTTAAAATATCTTTCTATATGTGAGGGTGCGTCTTCTACGAAGCAAATATGGTACTGCCTACAAAACACTATCAACATCAAGCTGTTTTTCGTTTATCCATACTAACAACAATTTCTCTATTTCATCTATTATAGGAGGCCTCTATTTTGCCAACCTTGTAAACCCCTTAGTAACTAGCACATTTTATTACCTCCTTGTGCTTTAAAAATGTACTTATGGTGGATCTCAGTAGCTTAAACTGAGACGCTAAATCAGTCACAGGAATGCCTCTTTCATACTTTTCAATAATCTTTTTAAAGACAAGGTTTTGATACTAATCATCCCTTCCACATTAGCAAAAAGTTCTGATTGTTCTTTAGCATCAATAAGCAAGGAGCATTCAACCTATTTATAAAGTCGTAAAACAACCTCCCATATATGCATAATAGTTCATCCCTTTCTCAAGTCCATGTAATACTTGATGTGTAGTAAACAATAACTTTTTTGTATTATTATAATATATTGCTTTTCTTTTCTAAATATTTATTTTATTTACTTCATAGTTTACTTCAATATTTGACATATCAACTATGAGACTTTGTATTTGTTTTAAAATTGCTTCCGAGTACGAAGTGTAAGGGTAATTTTAAATACAAAATTCCTCTCACACATATATACAGAAAACAAAATAAATAAACAATGGTAACACCACCAAAGTGTAGTGTAGCTCTTGAACTTATCAATCAAATCTTCCCTTCTATTTTCCTCGCAATGGAAAACATGTTACATATCAGGCAACACATTCCATGGCTAGTGCTGTACCCTACAAATTGAAACAGACTAAAATTACCAAATTGTTAAAAAGCTACACTCCTTTTATGGCTCCCAACATTGTTAAGGAATTAGCATGTCAAAAACAAAGACATGAAGCCCAAAGTTACATCCATGAATGGATTATTCCACCATTTACTATTTATCTGTCAGCACAATTAGAAAAAGATTCATGTGGATTAGAGAAAAGTATATGTATGCAAGACCCTAGCAAAACCTGAATTTTTTTATATTCTGGGTTCTTAATTATGTTTTACAGATATTGCCCTACTTACGATGGGGTTAGGTTCCAAAAAATGAATCATTTGTTGAAAAAATCGTATCTCCAATATAGCCTAGCCTACAATAGGGTCATCAGTACCATCTATACATATATGGTAGCCTAGCCTACACTATACTTGTATACTCTAAACATATACAGTATAATAATCATTAATGTCAGCAAATTCTGCAGGTTCAATGCAGATTGACTTATGATAATTCAGTATAAAGAGAAATTGAATAACACTAACAAGAGTTAGCCTAGCGTACAGTATGGTATATCGTATAAGTAAACAGTAGCCTAGCCTACAGTATACTCTATACAGTAAACCCCCCGTATTCGCGTTCTCATGGTTCACGGACTCACGCATTCGCGGGTTTCTCTGTGGAACATATCTAGCCATCATTCCCGGAAAATTCACCCATTCATGGTATTTTTCACTGAGAAATATTCACTAATTACTGTATTTTCATATAATTTTCATGAATAAATGCACTTTTTGTGATAAAACTATTAAAATACTCAGGTATAAGCATTTTTACAGGGTTTTTCTTGGTTTAAGCTATCAAAATGGACAGTTCTAAGTGTTTTTAGAGGGGTTTTAAGCATTTGCGGATTTGACCTATTCGCAGGGGTGTGTGGGACGCATTCCCCGTGAATACGGGCGGTTCACTGTACATATACAGTAGTGTAGTAATTATTAATATCAGCTAATTCTGCATGTTCAATGCAGATTGACTTATGATAATTCAGTACAAAAAGAAACTGAATAACAAGAACAAGAATCAGACTGTACTGTAAGGGGTACTCACAAAGATTCAGTCCATCACCGGCATATGTGAACGGTGTAAGGCTGTTCATGGCTACATGTAACTGAATATCGGAAGAGCACGAGGATGATAAAGCCACAGGATCATCAACTCGCTCCTCTTCAGATAGTATTTCTTCTGCTGTTAGTTCAAGTGTTTCAAGAAAATTTTTGTTAAGGGATGTAGAGTATCGAGGCTCAAATGTTGGGGAAGGGGTGGGGGTGGGGTTAGGGGTGGTGGAAGGCGATGCCACTGGAGTCGTTCTCTTAGAGAAGTATTCCATTGTCGGTTGCATAGTGCATTTTTTTCGTTCATAAATGACTCGGTAACATGCAACAGTGTCTTGATGTGCTCTCTTAACTTTAGCAAACCTTTCCATGTTCTCATCCATTTCACTTAAAAGTTTCAGTTCATGTTCAAATGAGGCAAAAACCTCTGCCAGTGCTTTTGTCGTAAACTTTCGCTCTGGCTCATCTTCAATTTCTTCTTCCTCTTCTGCTCTTTTTCTCTCTTCTGCAAGTGCAATTAAATCTTCTGCCGTTAGCTCTACATCCTGCACATATAAAAGATCTCGGATATTGCCCTCATCAATTTCTAAATCTAAACTTCTCCCAAGTGTCAAGGTCTTTTTATCAATTTCCACAACTTCTTCATCCTTATCGAAACCTTTAAATGAGTTCACACACACTTGTAGCAAACTTTACCAAACCCCATTCATACATTCTTTCTTTACCTCCTTCCACGCCTTTCCAATGTTCATAATGGAGTCCAGAACATTGAATTCCTTCCACAAAGTTCTGAGATCTTTCTCCTCATTATACATAGCCTGAACAGCCTGAGTAAACGTGTTCCAAAGATAATAGGCCTTGAGTGTAGACACAGCGTCCTGTTCCGTGGGTTGTATGAGAGAAGTTGTGTTTGGTGGCAGAAACACAACTTTTACGTTCTCCTTAATATCTCCGATGTTCCGAGGGTGGCCGGGAGCATAGTCTAGAATCAGCAGAATTTTGAAGAGGATTTTATTTTCCCTACAATAATCTTTCACTTCTGGAATAAGGCAATGCACAAGCCAGTCTTCAAATAGCATTGCAGTCATCCATGCTTTCTCATTATGACGGTAATGCACAGGAAGTGTATGCTTCCCGATTCTCTTTAATGCCCTTGATTTTTGGAGTGATAAATCATGAGTGGCTTAAGTTTATGCCCAGCCACATTTCCCCCAAGCAGAAGAGTCAGTCAATCTTTGTATGCCTTAAACCCAGGCATCATTGTTGCGTCTTTATGGATGTACTGTACGACTGTTGAGGCATACGCTTCCAATACAGTCCCGTTTCATCGTCATTGAAGATTTGCTCTTGCAAGTACCCTTCATCAATGACAATCTTATGTAAAACATCCTTAAATTTAGCGGGCCCTTCGGCGTCAGCGCTTGCTGCTTCACCACTAATTTTCACATGATGAAAATTATGACGGTTTTTAAAACGATGAAACCATCCAGCACTTGTTACAAAACTTTTGTTGTGGTTATTCATCATATTTTTTCTTTAGTTCATCGAAAAGCATGCAAACCTTTGTTTGAATGGTTAAGAGGCTGAGTGGCATACGCTTCTGTATTTGGTCCTCCATCCACGTGACCAGTAACTGCTCCATTTCTTCCAAAGGCCCTATCCTCTTCTTTGATATAACTGTCGAATGAACTGAAGCAGATGCCCTAATAGCGTTCATTATCCGTTTCTCATCTTTAAGGATGGTGGATACCGTCGACTGTGATACATGCTCATCACGTGAGATTACCACCAGTGGCACGCTGGTTGATAATTTTCATTTTCTGCTCCAGAGTGATAAGACTGCCTCTTCCTTTTCGCACTACTGTACCAGCAGGAGACACACTTAGGTGTTTGGCAGACATACTAATACAAATTTGAGTTTTAGAGTTTGCTTACAAACGCACAAAAATCGCAAATGAACACTGACCTATTTTAACTTCCTACATAGCGAGAGCAAGTGAGGTCGGCTCATTGAATTAATGTACCTACTCCAGCCTCTCGTGCCGACGTATCGTACATGTGCGCTGCCTGATTGTACGCTGTTGCCTGTGCCAGTTGCCCAAGAAATTTAAAAATACACATTTTCAAAATACTGTATTGTCGTATCGATATTAATTGCTAACCCCACTGTAAAAGCGAATTATCGTAAGTCAAATTAGCATAACGCGAACACTACCTGTATTCAACGATAGTTGCAGATCAACCACATACCAATGATCCTGAAAGGCTTCAGTTCCACATCAGTGCCATTCTTTGGAGTTTTGTACACACACACACAAATGTGAACACCAACAGCAATATGCCATTTCCTAACTGTTTAGTTTAAATGAAATATTAACTATGAAAGACCTACAATTGCTTAGCTTCTATTTTGAAATACTTACATGAACACACTAATCTTAATACTGATTTAATCTATGCCACTAACTTACTTTAGAATGCAATTATAAAACTTCCCTTCACCCAGTCTTTTAGTGAATGTTTTGCTTCTGTGTTAAAAGGAATCATCCTTGAATACTTCTCCAATCTGTCAAATGAGTATCAGCATCCCTGAACAAATGAACTTACCAAATTAAGTGAAAAACCAAATCCCTTGCATTCCCTTTACCAAAGCAAGAACCAGTGGTATACACAACAGCTTTATGAGAAAGCCTGCAAACCAATGATAAAAAAAATAGCAAGGAATACCACACCAAGAAGTATCAAACTGAGGGAACTGAGACGTCACCTGAGTCACAGCTCACTTGTAACCACTGCTATGGTACTTGACTACTTCACTTTGGACGATCTAATCATCACCCTGCAGCAGTTCAAGGCTTATGTAAAATAAGGTCAATTAAATGTGAGCACATTCACCTATGGTACTGCATATTCATGAATGTAAACATTTCTTCTGGTTAGTGTAGCTCTATTAAGTATCTAAGATGAAATTCTTTTTCCCTATCACATTTGATTCTTCCCTGTTTAAGTAAAGTGATGAGATTACAAAAATGCTGGACCCCTAACATAACTTAATTTGCTTGCACACTAAAAAGCATGTGCATAAGAACAAAAGGCACAATAAAGGTAAAAAAAAAATAAGGATTTTAAGTAGTTGCATCCTCCTTGTGTTATTCAAGAGCACACAGTCATGTTACTGACTCATGAACTACTGTTAGTCCTATTATCGACACTATTTTACTTACAGATACAGTATGGGTGAATACATGGATGAATACAGGGAAGATTAGCATATATCCCTACACAGAAAGAAAACACAGAAAATTGGGTAGAACTGCTGCAGCCATCTATCACAACAAACGCAAGTGCATATAGACAGCTATAATCATGAAAGAAACAGGTATAGAAAATATTCAAACAGTAGTCAGAATATTAATATATTGCAGTCATTTACAAAACTATCAAATTTTTAACTCATAATAAGCATTTTGACACAAGTTTTCACTGTTCAAATCATCATGAAGAGAAGACCTTCAGATCAAAAAGCTCTAATAATTAACTTTGAAAGAGAAATGCATGGGCAGAGGTTAAAGAAAGTTATATCAATAACATATAATAAAAAATACAATACAACTATGTATATTAAGATACTTACGTGGCATGCCCACAGGATGGGCAGCATACTGAGATGGTTCTTGCATATGTGGGGGTGGGGGTGGAGGGGTGTATGAACTCTGTGGCACGCCATGAGCCATAGGGTGAACCATTCCAACTTGAGGTGGGGGTGGTTGCCCTCCTCCATTATGATTTGCAGTTGCAACGTGGGCCGCTGATGGATGAGGAAGTGTACTATATCCACTGGATCGATCGTTACGTCGCGGGTGGCCAATTGGGTAATTAGGGGCATAATTACTAGGTACCTGTAATATAATCATCAAATTGTAACAACATTGTAAACAAAAAATAAATGGCATTTTTCACGGACATATAAACCTCAACAATTTTATGTTTACACCTTCAGCAATAGCTGGTCTGGTCATCAAAGCTTAGTAACAAGTGGCAGGTGAGGGTGGGGGGATACGAGTAACACCCACTCACTTGACGGTTATTACTCAAATAAATTTTGCTTAGGAGACCATGACAATTATAATGTTCCCTAAAGGTGGGAGCAAGATAAAAAAAAATCTTCAAGTTTGTATATCAACATAAAAAGCAAATCATCTTCAATTTGCAATTTGTTTCTAAAAGAATAAAAACCTTTGTCTTTAATATGGAGACTCACTACTTCCATTAGAGGTGCTGTCCAAAGAACATGACTAGTAAATCACATCTACCAGTCGAAACTACAGTAAAATAGGATGATCTGTTGTGTAACTAAACTCCATCTGGCCAGACCAATGCATGGTCATGAGGAAGACAGCCTTCAGAGTGACAGTCCTGTCTGAAGCCTTTCTCATGGGCTCATGTGGCTCCTGGGTGAGAATTCAGAGCATGAACGTCACATCCCATTCTGAAGACTGAAGTTTATGGGGTGAACATGAAAGGGCCAACAGACAACCCTTTACCAGAGAAACTGAGAGGACCTTGTCTCACCAGAGGTTCATGAGAATGTCTACAATCTGCTGAATAGTGGCTCCAACCACAGATATAGCCCCTCACAACACCTACAACAGGTGATGGCTCACTTAGCCCGATACACATCTACCGTGAAAAGACAGGTGGTGTCAGATATCTCCTACACAGCCCTATAAGAAAATCTCTTAACAGTCTCTAGGCATCAAGTGCAACTCCACAGACCGGTGATATCTTAGAATTTAACATGAAGGTTCTACATAACAGGCTGAATGGGGGAAAGGTGCAGACACTGAGGTTGTTCCATGGGTCCTGACAATGCACTCCATTACTGTCAGTGAGTCTATATGGGAAAGCAAAGCACCAACAGGTTTCTGTTTAACAACATGGCACACAGATCAATAACCGGTGTTCCCAAAACCTCAGAGCCTTTCCTTCATATCAAAGAAAGGGACCACTGACGATTCGTTGCCGAACTGGGTGAAGCCGACATTAAAACACTGCTTGGTTCCCCCGAGGTAGCAGGTGGAGAAGATGCACTACAGCGTGTCGGAGCTCTAAAGCAAGCGGAAGGGTCAGGGAAATCAGGCGCTACAGGGCACTAGGGCGCTTCAGGTAGCTTGGGTGCTTCAGGCAGCTCGGGCACTTCAGGAAGCTTGAGCACTTCAGGAAGCTTAGCTGAATCAGGGCAATTAGTCAAAGGTAGGTGTTCAGGTAAAATACGGCGGTTGGCTGCTACTGGGGGCTCATTGTGCAAAAAACGCTCATCAAGCACTGGGAACTTGGCTGAATCCGGGCGCTTAGACAAAACTTCATTGTACACTAGATGCTGGGCACTTGGAATCAGAAAGAAGGCACTTCTTAGACAAAGGGGAGTGACTAAATGCTCGTTCCTGGCATCCAGGAGAGGAGAAACATTCAAGGCTGTTCCACTTACTGCAAGAGGGTTGGAGGACTAAGAGAAGGCTCCCTCAGCCTTTTGCTGGGAAGTCAAGGAGCTAGATCCTTGGAGGAAGAACGCCTCTTCAAGGGACATAACTCGTCGGGAAAACGCTACTGGCACCTACGGTAAGGTGAAGAATCTCCCAAGCTAGACGAGAGCTGATGCACATCCGAGACACCTTTCCATCGGCTGTCTCTTGATGCAACCTGGGATGCAACAGGCTGGGCGACTGCTCGTGGGCAGACCCCACTGACCTCCCTTGGGCTAACGGTATGCCTCCTCCCTGGTTCAGGGGAGTATGGCAGTGACCGATGCCTAGGAGAATCAGCGGGATGAACAGCCACATCCTCCACTAACACTTCATTTTCACTTTTCTGATCAAACGTATCCCTAAGGACACGCATCGATGCCCCTAACGGGGCCACTGTACCTACCACCATATTAATTCTCTGTTCAAATTTATTTTCCATGCTGGCGAAGTGATCAGGCTCAGAAGTGTGAAAATCAGAAGCAGGAGTAGGTGGTCTAAGAGTATGTACTGATACAGGGGAAACAGGTACAATAGGAGAAGATACAGCAGGAGTAGGTGGTCTAGGAGTATGTACTGATACAAGGAAACAGGTACAATAGGAGGAGATACAGCAGGAATAACTACATCATTAGATTTAGGAGTTGTCTGACTAGGTAATTTCTCACCGGCTTTAGCGACTGCCTTCCTCTTGCGATCTCTCTCTAATTTATTCAAATGAGAAGTCAAGGTCTTCTATTTACGTTCGTCTCAATCCCTGCATTCGTTGCATGTCAAATCAATAGTACAAACTTGCTCTCTGCAATTTGTGCACAGGGTATGAGAGTCATAGGTAATTTTCGTCAACCGGGTATTGCAGCCTTTGCTGCAATAACGGAAACTGGAAGAGCTATTGTTTGACATACTAACTAGCTAAAAAGTCACAATCAGTAACAAAAATCCAATCAAGAAAAGACAACGCCATAAGGCTACCATACAAAAAATACTTCACCAGATGGGAAGAAACAACAATTGTCAAAACCAAGCTGCTTAGTCAACACGATGTATAGATGATACAAGCGGCAGAAACAAATTGATCTATTGACTTAGTTGGTCCTCTCTCTTACCCTGAAAGTGGGCAGGGTCTTGTCACCTAAACAAAACAAAAGAATCGCTACTGCGAATTTCTAAATTTAAGCTGCCATTCGAGTACAAACTCTTAGCCAAGTAATTACTGGGTAAGTTACTTATATAAAATAGATATTTATATACAACTCATTTTTCCGAGGTGAGCCTAGAGTTTTCCCTGTTCTGAAGATTGTGATGATGAGCGATGATGAGTAATAAGAACAGGTCATCCTGAGCACTGAATCACAACTGGAAGGTATCGAACGAGACTGAATATTATCCCCCACTTTCCCTTAGGTCTTATACCTAGACACTGGACTGTAACTTTATCTAAGGTGATTAGACACATACACTATTGTTTCTCTGCTGCACCATACTGGATCATAAACAGTTCAGAGAGTAAGGACATAGGAGAGTGATACGAACATCGGTGGTTTGGATGGGGCACAGTGATGGTTGTATTGTGCAGGATGATGCCAGCACCAGGAAACTAGACAAGGTATATACACAGATGTAATGGGCTAATTCTGAAGAAAGGTGATCATCAGTAATCAAAGGAAGTAAAAACTCTTCCTTCTGCAAATCCAGAGGTACAAGCATGATAGGGAATAGTCAAAGCAGTCCTTTATCAAGAAAACCTGGGATCAGTACAAACAAGGTCATGCATAAATCTGTTTATGTCCCCCACACTCACCTACTCCTGTGAATGATCACAGGGATTGTTGTCACTCTTCAAAGAAGAGAAACATCTATGAGGGGAGTTTAGCAGTTTTGTAGATGGCTGCTTTCTGGGACTTCTACTGCTACCTTCAGTTGAGAGATGAGAAGCCAAAGGAAACAGTAATGAATAGGTAAGGCAGTGAGGACCAGGAAGACAAAAATGCATGCTTTTTGACCAATCGGCTCTCCAACCTTTCCTAAGCTAAAGGGCATAGCTGCAGTAGGCCTACCCAATGGGACAGGAGTTGTAGCAGGAGATTTTAAAGCAGGAACATCAGGAACTGCAACAAGGCCTAACCAGGTGAGACTACTGCAGAGGCAGAAGCATTTGCAGAGATCAATATAGGCACAGAACTCTTGGCTATAACCAAATGCTCCGTAAAGGTAATGAAGGAGAGAGTCCCCATTTACTCAAAAGGTCACAGGGCCTTCAGCAACTCCACCATCTTCGCAAGGCACTTTGGAATAGTCAGCAAAACAGCAGCTGTTGAGAGGAATGGAATGAAAGGTCATTGGCCTTAGCAAGCACAATCATTGCACCATCCACTGTCCCATTCTGTAATTGGGCAAGAAGGTCCTCAGATGAAGCCAAAGGGGGAATGTCCTGGTGTCATTCCAGTGGTGGATGCATAGGTCACAAGAGAAAGGAATTTTCAAAGGTGGGTTGGAGACAATGGAGAGGTTAGCCTTGGAAGACAATGGTGGTAACCTCTTAGAGCACCACCTCTATGCGCCATACTTCTTCCGCTGGGCAGAAGACTATCGGCACACTTGATGCAGGCCATAGCCAGCTTACAATCCTTGCCCCTGCACAGTGAACAAAATGAACAATGTTCTACAAGTATATTCACAGGCTATATAAAGCACCCTCATAGCCAGTCATGCCCTGAATATCTATGCTGACCATACTCTCTGCCAGGAGAATCAGTGATTATCATTTCAATCACGTCAAAACCAAAGTGAAAAAGAAAGCCAAAGTCTGCAACAGCAAAGAGCCATACACAGAAAGCAAACTAGTCTTAAATACAAGCAATGTTAGGGGGAAAAATGCAGCAGCAGAGCCAAAGAAAAAATTAATGAAATAGACCAGTGAGTGGCGGGTACCCACTGTCCCTCATCTGCCACTAGCTAACTACCTTGCACCATGCATCAATGATTGGACCAGCTTTCATCAAGGGTACAGTATATCCATATTAAAGTAATAGATTTTTATTCTCCTATGAGCAATTACAAAATAAGAATGACTGTAACCATTATTTCAACTTCCTTAAATTTATATTAAAAGCAGTCCCCGGTTATTGGCAGAGTTTCTGTTCCGACGGCATGACAATGAGTGAAAATTGCTGATAACCGAAAATCAGTGATTTTCGGTGCTTATCGGCGCCGATACCTGATTACTGGTGCTGATAAGCAGAAATTGGCGCATATCGGCACCAAAAATCACCAATTTTCATCGCTAGACAAGCGCCATAAAACCAGATCACCGATAACCAGGGACTACCTGTAATACAGACCATGTACATGAATTGGCAATGCCTTCAAGACAAAATTTGGTGAGTTTCTGCTTGAATCTCTAAATGTAGGAACAAGATGATTTGTAATCTTAGTCTCACACATATACATATAATTGGTACAGAAAACAAACCTGAGGTGGTGCCACTGCTGGAGGTGTCCGATATTCTCGAGATCCTCTGGACAAACTGCTAACTGATCTATTAGCCTGAGGGGGCGTGGGTGGTTTTGTTGTTGGGGCTGGACCAGCAGAGGTGGGAGGCTGATGTGTTGGAGGGGGCATTCCAACACTGCTTGCTGAGCGTCTTGAGCGGGGTGTGCTACTAGATGAGGATCGTATTCCATGTCCCACATCATCTAAGCCTGAATTAAAACAAAAGTTTTCCTTACATGAGCTGCAATGGCTATACAATACAAATATTAAAGCCATAACATTTCTTACAAAAAAGTAAGCCTGTCCTCAAGCTGAATCTCAGTTCTTTCAAAAGAATTTCTTGAAAGTTGTACTCCAGTGATACTGCAACAAGACAAATAAATTTTCACTTACATCCAAAATCAATGGGTTTCCTAACATATTTGATAGGCTTCTCTGTATTGGCTGGAGCAAGAATCTTATACTGACGCGCAGTTGTCTTGTTGGTCGTCAAAACTCCAATTTCTCTCCTAGCAACTTTCTCTTTGTGAACCATGACCATCTGAAAAACATTTGCAAATGAGAAAAAACCACAAAAAGCTCCTAATTCCCATATAAAAATGGTCTGAAAAATTACCTAAATATTATGGTACTACAGTACGGTATATTATCAATGTTAACCCTCTCAACTCATTCACCAATTTCCATTAAAATTCCTTTGCTACACTCATGCCGTACAAGGCTTTTCAAAATGCACTCAAAATCATATACAGTATATTTCTTTGACATTAAAATATCCAAACACTTCAAAACAACAGATGAAACTAAAAACATGATGCCCATGGCTGCTCTTGCCTATTCAGGTACATTCCTCTCCATGGAAGGTGGACAAGGCAATATCTATCATTCAAAGACCGTTTCATATCAATGTTTATTATTCTGCATTGTAATAATAAATAAATTTTCATAATAAAATTTACTTATTAAATACTTACCTCTCAATGATAACTGTATTTCTCGCATCAGGCAGGAGTACAGTGTGTGAAAAGTACAAAATTAATAGGATCATTTAGTTTCAACCATCTACTGAGAGGGACCTCTGATCCTCTTGGTCCTTTTTAAATAGTGCATCAATGCTCTAACTGGACAAAGAGCTCTCACCTGGCCTAAGGATATCCACTAATTCCTGATTGTGAACGAATGAGGCCGGGGTTGGGTGGGGTTTCGTTCTTTGCCAGGAATCCAAGCATGAATGAGCAGACTGCATCTTCCTGCAAAAAACCCACTGTCTTACTGAAGGCATGCAATTTGCTGATCCTCTTTGTTGTGGCTAAGGCAACAAAAAAGAGGGTATTTCTGGTTAAATCTCTCAAAAATGAGGAGTGAAGGGGATCAAATGGAAGGCCCAAGAGCCATTTGAGAACCACATCTAGATTCCAGGCAACTGACGTAGACTTCTCTTGCTTGGAAGTGTCTAGGGACTTAATTAGATCACTTATGTCTTGATCTGTAGACAAATCCAACCTCTATGTCTAAACTCGGAGTTTAGCATAGACCTATAACCTCTGATGGTGGAGGTAGCTAAACCTTGAGAGGACCTCAGGAACATTAAAAAATCAGCAATCTGTGCTACAGAGGTTTTAGAAGAGACGTCATGTCTTTGGCATCAGTTGCAAAACTGTCCACTTCGCCTGGTAGACATTAACGGAAGACTGACGTCTGCACTTAGCGACCGCTCCTGCAGCTTTTCTTGAAAAGCCCTTCGCTCTGACAAGTTCCCTGACAGTCTGAAGCCTGTCAGAGCGAGAGCGGATAAGCCTTGATGGAACGGATGGAAGTCAGGCTGCTTTAGAAGGATTATCTTCTGAGGTAGAAGTCTGGGGAAGTCTGTTAGGAAACTGAGAAGGTCCAAGAACCACTCCTTCTGTGACCAAAACAGAGCAACCAACGCCAAGGACGTGCTGTTGTGAGACAGGAACTTGGTTAGAACTTCTCTCACCATACTGAACAGCTGGAAGGAGTACACTTCCAAGTCTGACCAGTCCTGGAGCATGGCATCCATCGCCCATGCCAGAGGGTCCAGGACTGGGGAACAGTAAATGGAGAGGCGATGGTAACTTGACGTTGCAAACAGATCTATCGACAGCTTTCCCCAACGTTTCACAGGTCGGTGCACACCTGCAGATTCAGTGTCTATTCCGTCGGTAAGACCTGTCTGCAGCGACTTATCTCGTCCGCAAGAACGTTTAACTTGCCCTGGATAAAACGAGTTATGATTCATAAAGGGAGAAGGAGTGAGTCCCTCCCTGATTCTTGACATAGGCCAATGCAGTCGTGTTGTCCAAATAAACTGACTGTCTCGTCACACACTACTGTCACAAAATGCTGAAGGGCCAAATGGATCGCCCACAGCTCCCATACGTTGATATGTAGCCTCTTTTCGTCTAGAGACCACGTCCCAGAAACCTCCATGTCATTTAAAAGAGCCCCCAAACCAGATCCAATGCATCTGAGAACAACGTTTGGTTGGGGCTCAGTAGCTGCAGTGACTTCCCTATAGAAATCTCTCTTCTGCAAGCCACCACCGGAGGTCTTCTTGATCTCAGGAGTGATGCAGAAAATGAAGGAGTCTGGGAGGGTTTTCCTGTGCCAACTGGCCTTTAGGAAGAATTGCAGGACTCTCTTGTGTAGTCTTCCTAAAGACATTTACTTCTCAGCAAGATGGGAAGATCCTTATTTTCTGTAGGCAGGCTTGGATCCTTTTGTGGAATGTAAAGCCTGAAAACTCAGAGCATCGATCCTCATCCCTGAATAGAGAATCGATTGTGTTGGAGCTAACTGTGACTTCTGAAAACTGATTAAAAAGCCTAACTCTTGGGCAAGAATAAGAGTATTTTGAAGGTCCTCCGTGCATCTTGTTCCTGATGGGGAGCACAGTAGCCAGTTGTCCAAATACTGTACAGACAGACATTGACACCCATGAGATGGAGCCATTTAGCCAAAGGGGCAAACACGGATGAAGACTTGCGAAGTCGTAGAGAGGCCGAAGCACAAAGCCCTGAACTGAGAGACTCTGCCCTGGAATATGAACCTCAGATACTTCCTGGAGTCCGGATGTACCGGAACATGGAAGTACGCATCCCACATGTTGATCGTCACCATCCAGTCTCCCTGATGAATGGCTGACAGGACTGATCGGTTTGTTTCCAACTTGAACCTGGTGGTCTGCACAAAGAAGTTCACTGCGCTGACATCCAGGGCAGGTCTCCAACCTCCCAACGCCTTGGGGATGACATACATTCAGCTGTAAAAACCTTCTGAGATTAGGTCTTCAACCACCTCTACAGCTCTTTTCCTGAGTAGAGACGAGACTTCTTCCTCCAGGACCAAAAACATCTCCAAGCCCACCGAGTGGGAGGTTTTTTTTTGAACGGGATGGAATAGCCCTCTTTGAGGACTTTGACTACCCAGGGTTCTGCATTCCTGGTTTCCCAATTGTCCCAAATATGGAGAAGCCTGACTCCTATAGGGACATGTAGGACCGGATCCTCACTTGTGAGAGGCTGGTTTGGAGGACGACTTCTTGATTGGTCAGACTGACAGTAGGTTTGAGTGTGGACAGGGCTGAAACTTGGCTCTTCTGCCTCAAAAGGACTGCTGCTGCAGCAGGGAGACAGTTCTAGTAATGAATGAGACTGAAGCACCACAGGTTGGTTCCTTGGAACGCCTTG
This sequence comes from Macrobrachium rosenbergii, assembly GCF_040412425.1. NCBI lineage: Eukaryota > Metazoa > Arthropoda > Malacostraca > Decapoda > Palaemonidae > Macrobrachium > Macrobrachium rosenbergii. Next base: position 37,520,798 of record NC_089787.1, read on the forward strand.
TAGATTGTGCTAAAAGGTCGTGTCAACTTTTTCTGCAAGTCCGACGTGACATTCTCTATCGTAGTTCTCAGGAGTAAAGCCAAGCGATCCACAGGTGCAAACAGGAGAGCTGACCTTTGAGAGGAAGTGACGCCTTTTGCGGTAAACGTGCACCAGTTCTCTCTTCTTGAGAACTCCCATGGAGAATAAGGAAGCCAGCTCTTGGGAGCCATCCCTGATCGCCTTATCTGAGCATGAGAGCACTCCCAACCAGTCTTGAGAAAAGTTCTCTTGAAGAGTATTGTAGTCCTCTATCTTCTTGGCAAAGGCCCCTACGGTCCAGTCTAAGAAGCTGAATACTTCGAAGACTTTAAACACGCCTCTGACTAAAAGGTCTAATTCCAAGGATGTGAACATGATCTTGGTGGGGTTGAATGCCGATCTCCGCACAGAGTCAACAGGGCTGGAGAAATCCCCCTGGGAAGAGGCAGAAACTCCCAGAGAAGGAGCTTTCCTAGTGCAGTACAACAAGTACCTCCTTGGTGACAAGCAAGAGGGAGGTATGCTAAACACAGCCTTAACAAGCTCCCTCTTCTCTGCTCACCAAGTGTCAATACTCGCTAATGCCTTACTAGATGATGAATTCACACAGCTAGAATTCGCTTAAGATCGAGTTATGACTGTAAAGCCTTTGCTGCAATACCTAATACAGACAGTCCCCAATTATCTGTGGCCTAGGTTATCGGCGATCTGGTTTTATGGTGCTTGTCTAGTGACGACGGTAACTGGATTTTCGGTGCCGATATGCACTGATCTCCAGTTATCGGTGCTGATCCCCGGTTATCAGCGCCAATAAGTGGTGTTATCGCCGATCTTCAGTTATCGGCGATTCTCGGTTATCGTCACGCCGTCCGGGACGGACTCCCACCAATAACCAGGGACTGCCTGTACTATACAAACCAGAATCCAACATATTGAATCACATTAAGTCAAAAAAACATCTAAACTGAAAACTAGCTAAGCTAATAATAATTAGCGCGCTACCAAATCGTATGAATACTTCACCAAAGGCAAAAGATACAACCATACGGCGAAATTCTAACTAGAGCTGCTCAAACAACCGATGATTAGTCATTGACTGGCAAAAACGAATTGAGCTCTCCAGCACAGTTGTACCTATTCTTCCCCAAAAGTGGGAGGGGTCTAGTTACCTACACCAAAACAATAGAGCATTACCGTGAATTTCAAATTTTGAACTGCCACGATAGTTAAAAACTAATAGCTGTGTAGTTACTTGGTAAGTTACTTCTATAAAAAAAAAAGGTTCAACCTCCCCCTTACTTGGGACTAAGACTTGATGCATCATTTCTTAACAGGAGCTGGATTTTTTCTAGGATGCTTACTGTCCTTCCTGAAAGCCTGATAAGTCTGGAGGGCTTAAGGGCACCGATGACTCGCCTGTTTGCTTGGGGGGGAAACTTTGCATTGACTGCGGAAGCGGCTGCTGCCATGGTTGCATATGCCCAAATGTCTGACAGTGACGCAACAAAGATCTGGTTTCCACTTTCTCAACCTCTTGTCCTATTGTACCTAATGCTGAGGCATCCATTAAGAATGTAAGGGATAATAAGCAATAACATCAGCCTTACGAGTTGAACAGACACAGAACCAAAGAGAACACACTTGTTCCCTAAACGTAATAATCAGATTAGTATATGCAGCGTGCACAGACTCCCCAAGAGTCTGAAAATGCTCTAAGCAGCCAAAATACCTACCAAATCACTCACCAAGTGTTGCTTCTTCTGAGGAAGAGCAAAACCAATCTCTCTTGATTGACTGATTATGAAATTTAGGTCTTAAGCCATTTCCGATAAAGATGTTATCCCCGTAATGTGGAAAGCCAAGCGAGCCAAAAACTCTAACTCCAAAGGAGTTAACACAATTTACCTGAGGAAACTGCTCTCTTTTTATTCAGGTCCAGCAGCAAGGAAAAATTGGAGTCTAATAGAAGGAGTTAAATCCAGCAACTACCTAGTTTCCTAAGAAATTGCTCTCTTTTTTCTTCTCATAAAGAGGGGAAGAAAAGAGGAAGAATTTCTTGTAGATTTCTGATAAAGCAATTTAGCCATAGAGTCAAACCTGTTCAGTGCTGATGTAGCCAGTTTTGGAGAGGGAAGGGGATTAACCTCCATCTGCAGCCTAGCAGTCCTAAGGGACCTCAAATCCTGAACTACCGGTTCCTCAAAGAAACCAGGACATTTGCTAGCAGAGACCTTAATCAGTTTCTGAAAAGTTGATGATACTAACTAGTCTTCATCAGCATCAGAGTCAATTTTGTAAGCCTCTGGCTCATTAGAGGGAAATTCTGGGGATGCAAAGGTGGCAGCAGCTGAAACCCCTGCTCATAGAGAGGAAAGGAGTTTTAACTCCTCTAAAAATGACTTAAATTTGGAAGCAAAAACTGTTCCTACCAGAGGAATGGTTGCTATCGCTTTGTGCCATGGTGCCTGGCACCAAAGGATCATCTGCAGCGGAAACAAAAGCTTCCTGACCATTCACACCATCCTGAGCTGACACCGAGGTAGTGGGAGGCAAAACCGAAATTGCCAAAGGAGCTGACATAAAAAAACTGGATTGAGGGGAAGATAATCCAGTCTGCTCTGCTACTAAGACAGTACCAATCAAAGAAGAAGGATTTGCCTGTCACAGACAAATACGCTGATCCTCGGTGCTGAAGAAGTGACCAAGAGCACCAAAAAGAGGCTTGACAATACTGTACCTCAAATCCTGCCTTGGCAACTGGAAAGCAGCCAAAGGCATCTGCAATGTCGAACAAGGTTGAAGAAAATGCCTAAAATGTTCAGGAATAGCCCGATTTGACAAAGAAGTTGACCGAGACTGGAAGCGTGGCGCCCAGGAGAATGATAACTACACTGCATCCGTGCCTTATGCATTGCCAATGGCGACTGTGAGACAGACCAATGAGAATGATAGAAGTTCCTACTTCTCTGATCTGTGCAAGTAACTAGTGCTGTCTTATGAGGTGTCAAAAGTTGATGAGAATGCCTATAAAAGGAAGGAGGATGTGAAGTGAAGAACTAATGTGTTCACATATCCAAGTGCAGCTACTCACACGAAACTCCCTCACATCGAACAAATAATGTGAAGATGAACTGGCATAGCCAGATCGCCTAGGACACCGAGAAGACAAACGCGAGTGTCTGGCACCATGCAAAAGCCTAGGGCTAGGTAAGTGTTTGGCATCAGGTGAGCGCCTGCTGTCAAGCGCACATCTGATGTCAGGCAAACGTTTCCATGAGAATACCAAATCCTCTTGCAAAGGAAGACTACAGGAAGATCCCAGATAGAGATCACTAGGAGTATGCGGCCTCCAGCAAGGCCTAGGGGATACAGAATCAGATATCAAGTGAGTGCACTCATCATTACCTAGTATATCTACCTCCTGCCTATGTGAACTTCACTTGATCTTGCAGTGCTTATCTTTTGGTAACTAAGCACCAACCTATACATGACACACACCAGGTTGGCCAGAAGACGACGACAACGGGCACTTACTGCTTCCACTCCCAGATATACCCTGCTTCCCTGTACCTCCAACAGCAGGAGTGTCACAGGGAGTGGCTAAGGTATGGCTAATAGGGAGGGAGGACATTGGTACTTACTCTGCCACAAGGGGGTAACCTGAAAAAGGACAACTAAATTGGGCCAGTAAAGCAGCAAATGTTGAGGTTGCCTCCATAAACTTTTCAAACAGCCCTGAGATGAGGTACTTGGATTCTAATTTGCCAAACCTCTTATCCTGAACAATACAAGGAGCTGTGAGATAAGAAGATTTATTATTATTATTATCATTATTATTATTATTATTATTATTATTATTATTATTATTATTATTTATTATTATTATTATTATTATTATTATTATTATTATTATTATTATTATTATTCAGAAGAGGAACCCTATTCATATAGAACCAGCCCAGAGGGGCCACTGACTTGAAATTCAAGCTTCCAAAGAATATGGTGTTCGTCAGGAAGAAGTAACAGGAGGTAAAGGAAAATACAGAATACTAAGAAAACAAGGAGAGCAAAAAGTCTGCTATCTGAAAGGTTGTGAAAAGATGAGAAACTCTTACTCCTAACCTCACTTCCTGTCCTAGAGCTAGAAGAATCTTTTTCTGTCTTTTCCTATTTTTATCTACTTCTCATATCTGCTTATACTCTCAATAAACAGTCATTATTTCACCTGACCACCAAATACACTGATCACAGCGATTGTTAAAAGAACAATCCTTGTCCCTACACTTATTACACATGTTGTGACCATCATAAAATGAAGAGTAAAGCCAGGTATTACTAGACAACATCCTATACAACGACAAAAAAACCAAGAAAAACCAAACCAAATCCAGAAAAAGATCTAATCATCAACAAAATCAAATAAACACTCTCCAATGCATCCTCGCAGGCTGACGACTGAGAAAACACTGAATGGAATATTACGGGCACTCAAACCACACGAAAAGCATGGGTCAATAGACGGTTCAAACTAAATGATCCTATTAATTTTTTACTTTTCACATAGTATAACAAACAAGCTGTATATGGTAAATATGGACACAAAAAAGCCTAAGGCACAATCGATAAAGAGGCAATGTAGTGGGTGTTTAGGATGTAAGGAATATATTGAAGATAAGTTGAGAGAAATTAAAAGTTTTTATGATGGTATTGAAGCGTGTTAGAATACGTAGACAAAAGACTGATTAGTTTGATATAAAAGCTGGTTGGGGTGATGTGAGACTTTGAAGGGAAACCAGACATAAGGTGCAAAGTTGCAGGACAAAATAGTCATGAATGGACTGTGGAATTGCCATATTTGCAATAAACAACTTCTTATGGATAATTCTGAGTAAATCTGAGCAAAGATAAAATTTTGTACATAAGTAGAAACCAAGAAGATACTCAAATGAAACTTAATAAAGACGGCAGAAGAATGGAACTGGTTGATCCCATAGATATATGGGAGTAAATATACAGTAATGGGTCATCATAATTACTGGAATTATCATTATCACTAACCAGTTTAACCAAACCACTAAGTCACAACACTTGACTTTCATGGTAGCATAGTATGTGCATATGATTGAGAGAGAACTGGGATCTCTATGGAAACCAAGATGGAAGTGACATGTGGATACTGAAAATGAATTAAAAAAAAAAAAAGTTGATGATAAGATGAAATGTTTATGTAGTATGGAAAAATATGGATATGTACGAATGGCAAAAATATTAGTGATGGTGAAAGAATGGATCAATGCTTTGAGACACTCTGATTATGTGAAAAGAACAGACTGATGGTAGGTTGGTGAAAAGAGTGTATAATTAAGGCGTACTGTACTAGGTGAAGAAAGACCAAGAAAAGTTAAGTATACCTTAGTTTAACCAGACCACTGAGCTGATTAACAGCTCTCCTAGGACTGGCCTGAAGGATTAGACTTATTTTACGTGGCTAAGAACCAACTGGTTACCTAGCAACGGGACCTACAGCTTATTGTGGAATCCGAACCACATTATACCGGGAAATGAATTTCTATCACCAGAAATAAATTCCTCTAATTCTTCATTGGCCGGCCGGAGATTCGAACGCGGGCCTAGGAGAGTGCTAGTTGAGTACGATATCGACCCATCCAATGAAGAACTACAAGAAAGCACTGGATATATAATGTGAGATAAGTACTAGAAAGGGCGGCAGTTAATGATGTGGAAGAATTCTCCACAGGGGATTCAGCCATAGCTCAACATTTAAAGTGTGCACGTGAAAGTGAAAATTGTGTTTTAATTTTCTCTAGAGCTACCTCTTCACAGGAAAGAGCTTAACATAAAAATAATAAAATTAATGAACACTAAAATCCATTTTAATAATTAAATTTGTCAAATCCTGAATATTTTAAAATGTATTTACCACTAGCTACCTTGCTACAAATGTTATTCATCAACAAAGAATCACCAATAAACGTTAAATCACCTCAAAGAGGATGCTAGCTGTGGAAGAATACGTGCTAACAAACACAAGGCTTAATCTAACTTGGTCTAATGCAACTAGCATCACATAATATTTGGACTGCTATCCACATTATAATCATTAATTACAATTCCAAACGGTAAAAATATAAATACTCAGTAATACGTATTAGCAAAACAAATGAAACTAATTCTCAATCATGAAGTCAGTGGAAAAACAAAAAATATAAATGAAGGAAATATAAAAAATATGCTTAAACATCAAAGTAATTCCCTGATCACTTCACAAAAAGAAAGGAGAGGTTTTCAGAATGGGTTCTAAATGAAAGATGATGAACAGCTATCCAAACAGAAAACAGGCTTTTCGTCCTCCATATGTACGTTAAGTGAAAATAATCATCTGGCAGAAAGAAATTATTAATGGATCAATTATCACTCATACAGCTGCTAAGAATTCAGTGGTTTATCTCGACTGACAGTTGGAATATGATGTCACACAGATTTGTATTGACAAAATAACAGGGAAAGAACATTACCTGTGCAATATAATTAACTTGACTCTCCATTTCTGCTAGTTGATGTGTTTGCTGCTCAACCATTTGCAAAAAGTTATAGGCTAGTGTATTAATTTGATAGGCAACACTTGCTAAAGACTGAGTGGTATAATTCTTAGTTTCTTCTAGTGCCACTGCTTTGTTCTCTGCCTGCAAATACAAATAATGAACAGTTAAAATGAGAATTTATCATAAAACAAAATTAGTCCACCCACACACCCAGCAACTCATGTAAGTCCATGTTTGTATTCTTCAAATGTTCCTGAACTGCATTCTTTTGACCAAAATACATAAGAACTGTAGTAGAATGGAGCATCAGCCATCTGGAGACTCAGGAACTTACTAACCACCTGCCTCACTTTTCTTGTAGTCTGGATATGACACAAAGATTAAAGACTGGGGAGGAGGGAAGGACTTATTATATGGAGAATCAGTTACACTACTTATTAAATGGGGGCAATAAGTTATCTAAATAATACAAACACAAAAGGAATAGATTAAAGAAAAATGGAAGAGGTACATAATTACATTTATTACACAAGATTTAGTTACTGCATTAAAAACACCACATAAGTAACTATAGATGCAAGTAGACCTGGGCTTGGAACCAGAAGGCAATTTAGAACTTCAATTCAATGTATACACAAACTTCAACACGACAAGCTTCTCATGAAGCTCATAAGTTTTTCTTACAGAAAGGTACAGTCAAATACACAAAATTATAATTAGAAAAAGACGAAAAAATGGACAAAAAATGCATAAGAGGCACATGTGTTTATTTACAACCTTGTACCATCCATCATTGTGTTCAGCTGCTTGCAGTACCTGTAATGTGAAATTTATTACAAATATAAATAAAATTACATATAATATATACAGGGGATCCCCGCCTATTCGCAGTTCTGGATTCACGGCTTCACTTATTTGTGGATTTTTCTGTGGAACGTATAAACACATCATTTGTGGAAAAACCGCATATTTGCGGTATTTTCCATAAAGAAATATTTACTAATTACTGAATTTTCATATTTTCACAATCACAGGTAAATGCATTTTTTGTGATAAAACTATTCAAATACTCAGGTATAAGCATTTTTACAGGGTCTTTTTTTGGTGTCTGAACTATCAAAATAGGCAGTTACAAGTGTTTTCAGAGGGGTGTCAAGTACCGCAGAATTTAACTATTCACAGGGGGTTGTGGTATGCATTCCCTGCAAATACCAGGGCCGACTGTACTATTAATTATAAAATAATTGATATCATAATCAATCATAGCTATCTTAGCCACCAGTATGTCGTTAATATTCAGGATACATAAAGTACTACATCTTCATAATTATATGTTAAGGGTTATGACAGTTAAGGTGGTTGCATCCATTAATTTTATCCACATATATATACAAAAGGTACAAAAAGAGTACAGGAATACTACATGTTAGAAATATTAGAAAATTTAATTTATCCAATCTACCAAAATAAATATATCTATAGATTTTAAAAGACTTCTTAAATTCAAATTTATTTTTAAGTTTTGAGAAACCATGTTAGAAGTTTATCATCTTTCAGGAGTTAACAAAATAAAAATCTTTACCTTCAATAAAGTCATATTAAGTGTTATATTAAAACTGAAAGCACGAAGTCCTAGTATTTCAAAATTAAATTTGTTATTAATTAGTTTAGGACCAATATATATATGATAGATCTTGTTTTATAAATGTCGTTTTTGATAATGTAGTAGCTGATTATTCTCAAAGGAGTCATCCTTAGGGCCCGACTATAATCTCCTTAACACAGACCAACTAATACCAAGAACTCCTTCATACCTGGTTTAGGCCAGAATACAGTAATGCCTGCTGGTGCAGTGATGGAGTATCAGTGCAATAAAGTCAGGAGGGCTCTTTATTTCCTTACAATGATTACCCAGATTACTCTTCACCCTTGTTTTCCAGATGTAGCAGGTTGGCTAAGGTGCCAGCCACCTGTTGAGATACTACCAGAGATTAAGGTCCCTTCTAAAGCTGTTTGGTACAGTCTGTTGTTGAGTCTCTGTTTGGTCACAGCCTTTTTTTCTATGCCTACACCAACTCAGAACAGGAGTCTGGCATATTCATTATATCTTTACTGCTGATATACACTTACCAACACTAAACACCCTACACTTCTTACCATTTTTAATCTGTCCTTTTTGACTCACTACCTTGGTAGGCATCCCATCTAGGGGAAGGCCACTCTGTACTGGGGTCTTCCACTGTCTTGGAATGGAGTTCCCCTCCTTGGGGGCAACACTCAACCATTTTCCTGTCAGTTCCCTCTTCCTCTTTATTTTTCAATCAGTGTACAGGGTAGGTTGAGTATAAAGGTTGAGGATGCCTTACCCTAATCATTTTCTTTTTCTTGATCTTTACCCATAAATTCATTTCAAAATCACCATTACTCTCTTTCCTTCAGTGTCTGGCAAATCTGAAAATATATTTACCCTTGCTGGGTGTGCCGGCTCCTACCATCTGACCAGTTTCATTCTTAACCCCTTCGCCACCGGGATTGCGTTATTTTACGCTTTTCGTCTTTCATCCCTCCTCGAAAAGCAAAGCTGTTTTCTTCAGCTTGGATGGGTTTCAGGCAGCGAGAGTATTTAGAAGACATGTTGTCGAGAAGGTGCAGAAGCTCCACCCACTATTCATTCTAGCCAATGAGTGTCAATGGTCACACCAGACTTCACCTGTGATGTCATATTCATATGGGATATTAATTAGGGTATCGTCAACAACACATGCCAGTGGCTGTCACTCAAGCTGTTATGTATGAAACTGTCACGATCTTGTGAGTAAACCATTTGGATTCGAATGCTAAACTTTTTTCCCTTTTGATTGCAGTTATTTTACAGGGTTTTTTTTTATTTTTCAGTATCATGATGTCGAATGATAGTATTTCAGATTCTGGGTCAATACCTGCCAGATCTGTCAGATGATTATAGTGATAGTGGTGATAGTTGCTTGGAGGATGACAGCGACACCGAGTATTTAGAAGACATTGAACCCATTGTCGATGAAGGTTGGCGGTTCATAACAGATCCACTTTGTGACGTATATAGACCCGCCCCGATTTCATGGAGGGTGACAATGGGATCTCTGTTTGCACACCAGACTTCACCTGCCCACGAGATGCATTTTGTTTCTTTTTGTGATGATGTTATTGACAGACTGTGTGAATGGATGAATGCTCGGGCAGAGGAGTATTTTCGGTCAACAGGAAAGCGGAAGGTAAATGGACTTCTGTGGAGGGCTGTCACTATATGATGAGATGTGTTTTTCAGAGCTTGCTGATGATACTGGGGTGAATAAAATGCCCGTATATATATATATTGGTCACGAGATGCCATGGTAGGGGATCCAAGGATCTTTTATAAAGAAGTTTCTATTTCTGCAATTACTTTTTATACTAAATATTCTCTTTTTTATATAATATATATATATATATATATATATATATATATATATATATATATATATATATATATATATATATATATATATATATATATATATATATATATATATATATATATACATACATACATACATACATACATACATACATACATACATACATACATACATATATATATATATATATATATATATATATATATATATATATATATATATATATATATATATATATATATATATATATATATATATATAGCCAATATGGTAAAAAATATTCATTGATATATACACAATGTTTTCATATATAGAATATAAACGAAAAATATGAATAACAGAAAGTTTAGTGGGAGACAATGATAACTGATATACTCGCAGTCGACGGGGGTCTCATGCGGTATGCAAGCGTTATTGGCAGTGCAACAGGCCGGTGGCGAAGGGGTTAATAATTTTGTATTTTTACGGTCGCACACTTTTCAATATTGATTTCACATGGATATACTGCTCCTGTTATTGTCTTATAAAGTTTGCAAATATTACTTTAGGCTTGTTTTATATATTTCTTCTTTCTCGCAAAAGTGAACCTAATTCTGATCCACATGATCGATCATGGAAATTTCGTATTTTACCTAGCAATGTCCGTGAATTATATAAGAATAAAAAGGATTAGGATGTCACTGCTCTTAATTTTGATATCCTTTGTTCTGAAACACTTTTGTCTAATATGCAACATAATTCAGACATGTTGGTTGGGTTTAAGAAGCCCGTTTTACTCAATGCCATTCCAAGGGCCCACGGAATGGCTCTTTATATTAGAGAGGATTTCTCCATGTCTCAGGCTACTACAATATATGAGTTTGGATGTCATGAAACTGAAGTGGCTAATCTTTCTGTTTTTTGCTAGCTACTGGAACCCAGATTTGGATGACTGTTTATGACCGCTTGCTTGCCAAAATGAGAGCAGTTCAGGAAGGTGCATCCAAAGCTTGAATCATTTTTATTAGTGATTAAAGTGCTCATCATATTAAAAGGCTGAGCCCAGTTACTGCCACAGATAATCATGTGTTGCTGCTCCAGATTTCTCCACCATTTCTGGTTGTGAGAAATTAACCCTTTAAGGGACAGACTAAATATATATCAAGCAGACCCCCAGACCTGGCAAACTTTAAAGTTGGCCAATTTAAGAAAAAAAAATACATCAATGGAAAGACGAAGATATGCAAATGCACATGGTGTAAGAAAAAAAATAAACATTTTTCTCTGCCTTCCACATAAAGTTGAAAGTGGCTACTGTATTCACAACCATATGTCTTTTACAAGACACTCATAAAAATTACAATTATAGCTAACATACTATCATAAAAGATAAGAACTAAAACCAACAGCAATCCCTGGGTATATTTATGAGCAAATAAATAAAAAGATGTCCTGGAGCTGCAGAAAGGCAGTACATTCCCTTCTGAAATCTCCAGGCATACTGATCGATGTCTCTCCCATGCTGAGCTATTATAGCTGCCATAAGTCACTTATAGGCCATTGAAGTGATATGAACATTTTCGTGCTAAATTCATCCAAACCGAAAGGTATGTAATACTAATAGTCATATGAGTTAGCCAGTCCATCACTCAAAACACGTTATATATACTCATATGATGATGCCCGGCAATTAGGGGTTAATAAATGAACCAATAAGCCAATCTGATAACTGTCTTGATCTTGTATTCACAGATGTTACAGGGACTGTAACTTGTGAAGTAGGTTGCAGTAAGTTTGCTGGTTGGTTCATCTGATTATTATTTGATTAAAAAGTTAGAGATGGATCTGGTTGTTCCAGGTGTTAGTTCTTCAAGAAAGGCATAACTGAAATCCCAAGCCAATTTTCACCATGTTCTTACTGAGCTTGTAAGTCAAGCTCAGGTTGTGTATGAGAGCTTATAACGAGGACGTGAAGATCTTGCTTTCCAATGGTGATGACCATAAGTGGTGGTCTACTCAAAAATCATCACTCTTCGGAGTTGATTCAAGCATGCCTCCCCTTATAGGAACTGATGGAACTGTTGTATATTACCCTAGACAAAAGGCAGAACTTTTGACTTACGCCTTAGTGAGCAAACAGTAATGGTAGGTCCCTGGTATTGCCTGAGTTATGCTTTCCAGAGACTAAGTTGTATTCAATGGCCTTCAGGTCTAGGGGCGTCAAAACTTTGCTTCTGGGCCGTGACAGTTATGGCAGCATAGACCCTAACAGGTCTTTCCCATCTTTTTTGTTGCAAAAAGTTTTTTTCTATTCTTGCCTTTTTTTCAGGAGGGAATGAGTAAAAGGTCACCTGACCAACTTCTTCCCCTTCTGAAGTTTGCTTTTAAATTATACCCCTCTAGTCTGTGGACTCGTGAGGACCATTTTGTGTTGTGGGGTTTGGAGGCTTTCTGTGTGTTGGTCTGAGATTGCAAAAAGCAACTGAACTACATTAAGGCCACCCTGAAGGTAAAGTGCAGTTAGTACAGTTGGAAAGGTAGTCCGACATGCATGTGTCACGTATTTGTTTTGTAAAACCTATAAAAGACTTGTGTTTATATGAATTTGAGAGATGCTGATGTTGCCATCTCTACAGACTATAACTGTTAAGAAGTTAGAGACCCTGTTTTGAGCTGTACAGTGTCCTATCTTTGCCTCTGAATGAACTTTCTGTATAGACAAACTTATGTGAAAACAATGAATCTGGGACAAATTAATGATTTAGTGAACTGGCAGTTGTATTTTTCCCGACTAGTGTGATAATTTTGGACCCAAGGATTTTGAATGATTACATTTTTCTGTATTGACTGATCCTAATTAATTTTTTGCCCTTGATGTTGTATAGCGCAAGTTGCTGCATGTATATCAATGGTTTCTGTAGTTTAACTGCGTAGATTAAGGTGGCTGAGGTGTGTGTGTGTGTGTGTGTGTGTGTGTGTGTGTGTGTCTGGGTTGAAAGTGATTGTTTCCACTGATAAAATTTCACTGCTTAAATTTCAAATTTGTATATATGTATGTAAGTATGTGTGCAGGCAGTCCCTGGTTATCAGCGGGGGTTACGGTCTGACAGCGTGATTAGCGAAAATTGCCGATAAACAAAAATCAGCAATTTTTGGTGCTTATTGATGCTGATAACCAGAGATTGGCACCTCTGTTAGGTATGTATCGGGGCCAATACCCGATTATCAGCACTGATTAGCAGAAATTGGCAATTTTCGGCCCCGAAGACTGCCAATTTTCATCACCAGACAAGCCCCGTAAAACTGGATCGCCAATAACAGGGGACTGGCTGTATGTATGGGGCCCAAATTTGTTTTAAGAAATTTTAAACCTTCTATAGTATATTCCTACTTTGGATCAACAACCAGTCTCTCTTTTTGTAAGCCCCAACATTGTTTGAAAGAGAAATTGTATATGAACATCAAATACTTATACAGTTAACCCCAGGTATTTGTGGGGGATAGGGACCACAAGTACCCACTAATCACTAAAATCTGCAAATAATTGACATCGCCCTCTAAAAACACTTATAACTGCTTATTTTAATAGCTCAAACAACAAATGTACCTTAAACTATTATCTTACACCAGATGTACCTTAAAATATCACCCTAAAACACTTTAATATATCAAAGTCATCTTACAACACTACCCTTAAAAATATATGGCTTATAGATACATGTGAAAACTAGTTACCCCTGAGAGAGAGAGAGAGAGAGAGAGAGAGAGAGAGAGAGAGAGAGAGAGAGAGAGCAAAATACATATGCACATTAAAAATATTTAATACACTAGTGACAGTACTACACAAAGGTAAATAAAGATTAATTAAAAAAACTAGGTTATAATATACAGTATCAGTAAACATTAAACTAAAATCAATCATAAAAAAGAGGGGAAAATGCCCTCAAAAGCATTAGAGCTTACAAGCCAATCAGCAACCAGCACAGCTGGTATACTGCACTGTGGTTGGCTCTTCTAACCCTTCCTGCCAATAGCGTGTCATGCTACAAGCCATTCAGCATTGAGGTAACATGACCTGCTGTGTGATTTGCTACTTTTAACCCTTCCACCCAACAGCTCACTTTCTGTCTTATCTATCTACCAATCTATCTATCCATCTCGCATTCTACGAGTATCCTTTGGCCTAGAGAGAGAGAGAGAGAGAGAGAGAGAGAGAGAATTTTGTCCCAGGGGCTAACCCCCTTCACAGTCAATATATCAAGATGACTGACAGTTAGACCTTCACCCCTCCCCTAAGTCGGAGATAGGAAAAGATCAGGGAAAACAATTACTGAGCTAAATTCTTATCTAATTTACTATATTTTCCTTACTGAACTGATATTTTGCCGTTTACATTAATATTAATATTTGAAAATTAACAAATCATTTATTTATCATACAAAACAAATAAATAAATGTTACATATGCATAAAAATTCTCTCTCTTATCTCAATGAGAGAGAGAGAGAGCTCACACACTAGCGACAGTACATAACAAAGCATCGAGCTACACACTGTGTGATTGGCTAGTTCCAACCCCTTCAACCATGTTGTCATGGAGAGAGAGAGAGAGAGAGAGAGAGAGAGAGAGAGAGAGAGAGAGAGAGAGAGAGAGAGAGAGCATCATTTTTTTATAGAGTACATATTACGATGATAATACAGATCAATATTGAGGGATTTTACTTTTAACACATGACTGATATTTTGCTGTGTTTACATTACTATAATATTTGAAAATTAAATAATTTTTTTTATCATAATGTATTCAGTCATGAAAATAACATAAAGATACAGTAATTAGTGAATACTTCCTGAACCACGAACAGGCAGGGGTCAACTGTAAATCAAATGACATACGGAAATATCTGACTTGCTCACCCTTGCAAAATTCTCAATGCAGTAAGCAGCTACTTTCTCTAAGTTGGCGTGAGAATCCGAGAGGGACTGACGACCCTCAGGGATTTCTTGTTGCACCAATGACACAAATTCCGATGACAGTGCCATGGTGGAAGTTTTTCTTGAAGAACCTACAGGAAAAAGAAAAAGGTTACAAAACTCATACAGATCATCACCACCATTATTTGCATTTTTATGTTAGATTTTAATTTTTCAGGTTCTCCACTTTCTTCTGACATCCTATAAAAATTAAATATTCACACATATTATATATGAATGCATATATATAATATATATATATATATATCCAATATATATATATATATATATATATATATATATATATATATATATATATATATATATATATATATATATATATATTTTATAAAGGTATTTCAATCATACAAATTACAGTAATGTATTGTACATAAAATTACTCTGTATAAATACTGACCTACATTGAACTGCTGGGAAATATTTCAAAGACAACAGATTAGTGTCCTTTCAAAATAAATTATAAGGAGTATAGTTAGATGGAATCACAGGACCTAGACTGTTTTGCATAATATGGAATGAGGATACCATATCCAATAACTGAAAACGAAGTCACAGCAATGAGAGGTGATATAAACAAATGGAGTGATTACAGAGTCATTCCACTTACATATGTTGTGGTGAAAATATTTAGTATATATTGTCTCAAAAAGCTAGAAAAAGAAATGGATAAAATGGGTTTGAAAAGGCTCCTAACTGATACCAAAACCAGTAATCTACCACAAACAAAAAAGTTTACTGGAAGAAGATGAGTTTTGGATCCTTTCACAAATATCTCAAAGGGTTAATATGAGTTTTAGATCCTTTCACAAATATCTCAAAAGGGTTAATATCCCACAATGCACTATATATATCTAAAAATTGGACTTTACAGTAATCTCAAGAAAAGAGAATAATGACAACACAGTATGAAAAATGAGATGAAATACAGTTAGACAGAGGAAGGGTAAAATTTTCAAGGTAGATTCTTTCAAACATTTAGGAACAATGATATCCAATAACCTAAGAAAAGATAAAAATGATGAGAGAGTATGCACAAAAGGATGAAATAACACTAGATGAAGAGAGGATATAGGAGGCTGTCTTCCACATGTTCAAGAGTAATATCCAATACAAGTTCTCTTGGGCTGGAATTCAATGGAAAAGAAAACAAAACTAACACTAGGCAAGCTGAACAAGATTTGGATAACAAATAGACTGAAAGTGCATACAACAGCAAGATTACTGTATACATTAGTCTAGTATGATCTGTATTGTTCTGACAGTGAAACTAAAAGACTTAGTCCATTTGATTGACTGATTGATTTATGAAATTTAGGATGCCAAGCAAAGCTCTGGGGCATTTTCAGACATTCAGCACTCAAGACAATGAAAAGGAGGAGGTGGAGTGGCTGAATAGCCAGAGAAGAGATTCAGATAATAAAGGAAATGAAGCACAAAAATCTAAAGTGGTAACAGGGAGAAAACCCCATAGTTTCACTAGGATGTAACAGTTTGAGGTCTTGGACAGTACCTTGGTAAGTACCTTATATAAAAACAGAAGTTTATACTTTGTATTGAAAAAAAAAAAAATACGAAGACCAATAGGTAAGCAGTGTGTAGTGCTCTATAAGAACTTTCACGTACACACACGGCATCAGACACTGCGTACAATTTGGACCAGTCATAGGGTAAATTGACTGGGACAGTACTCCAAACAATTTCACAGAAAAGTGACCCATATTCTCCCTGCAAATAGGGGAAGCCTTAGATTGTCCTGCACTTCTTATTTAAGACTTTCTGGCAGGCCTTTTAAATTTTGCTTATGTATTGAACTAGTGTTTGTTAGCCCCGTCCCAAATTTTTCTATCATCTTGGAACAGTACTGATGCTTATTTCTACTGTATTTCATCATAAAATCAACCTGCAAGCTGAAGAGAAACATAATGTATAATAATACTAAGGTAACCAAACTATAAATACAAACACTGGTAATCCTTAGCTTCTTCATAAGAAAATCATGTTTTCTTTTCTCAGTTTTCTTTTAGTCATTTGTTTATTAAAGGGAGCACAACTATATAATCCTGTTTAAATGAAATAGTCACGTTTAAATGAAATAGTCACGTTTAAGGGTCCCTACGACATAAAGAATGAAGATTTAGGTGTTATCAAACTCTGTGGAGACATTTTTAAATACAGTACTCAGTATGTTCTATAGTGCACAAAAGTCCATTTCCTTAGCCATCCAAGAGTGAACACAAATCCGCTGACTATGAAACACTGAGGCAGTTGAACAAGTAACTAACGGAAGACCCAACAGATGTTGCACCGTAAGGGCATATGAGAACAAGAAGGAGGAGTGGGAAGCAGGTATTTTTCTTGAGCATGGAATGAAGTCTCCATATTCTAATATTGTTAAGAAAGTGGTCGTAAAGTTTTTGTTGTTGACGATACTGGGTTTGAGTGTAAAATGTTCAGTTACGGAAATATGACATTTTTATAATAAAATAAAGTTTTATATATATTTATCCAGTAATTACATAGCTATTAGTTGCTTTCAAATGGCAGCTCAAAATTTTGAAATTGCGGGTTAAGGTAGTTTGTTTTGGTTATGGCGACGTACCCCACCCACTTTTGGGTGTAAGAAAAGGTACAACATAGCAAAGAGCTTCAATTTGTTTATGCCCTTATGTCCAAGTGAGGGGAAGCGGGTGGGCTTCGGTTAAGTAATTACTGGGTAAGTATATATAAAACTTTATTTTACTATAAAAATGTCATTTTTTATATAAGTAACTTACCCAGTAATTACATAGCTGATTCCCACATTGAATGGAGGTGGGAATGTTGGACATATCTACCCCAAAACATTATTAATAGTAATGAGTTTGAGAATGGAAATTTGCTAACATTGAATCTATGTTGCTGAACCTTACCTGATAAGAGAGCTGCTACAGGTAGATACTGCCTCTGGTTGGCGCTCACCTTATCCAGTAGAGGGCGAGGCGGTAAAGCCTTGAGGGCCTACTACTATAGTGGGTGCTTTGTAGCGATGGACTAATTTCCGAGGGCAAGCAAAGTACAAGATGCCCCTGCCCAGGGCACAGTACCACACAAAATAACCAGAGTAAATAGTCACCATAACCACCAAAAATCAAATTAAAAACACCAATACCCAACCATAAAACCAAAAGACTTGAGGGTACTCCAAGTACATAGTACTCCCAGGCTCCCCAAAACTCAACACCCTCAGCAAGGCGAAGAGATTAAGAAAGGACATTGCTTTCTATATTTCCTTCCCCAACACCACGCCAGCCGCGTAAAACAGACCCAAGGTACTGCACTGGTCGTAATTAGTCTCGTTATCCCTCAAATAATGCGATGCAAACACCGACTTGCACTTCCAAAACCTTGCTTGCACAATTGACGTGAGGGATAAATTGCGCTTAAACGCCAAAGACGTAGTGACTGCTCTTATCTCGGGGTTTTACCTTGAAAGAGGAGAGCGAGTCTTTGTTCACCATGGAATGTGCTTTGGAAATCAGATTCCTCAGAAAAAATGCCAGGCATTCTTAGACAAGGGTCTAGAGGGATATTTCACAGAACACCAAAGGTTTCTTGAAGTACCACGAATGTCCTTCGTTCTGTGAAGATAAAACTTAAGGGCCCTTACTGGACAGAGAGTTCTTTCTTCTTCAGATGACCCCACTACCTCGGACAAGTTCTTGATCGTAAAAGAACGAGGCCATGGATTCACAGCGATATGTTCTCAGCCAGAAAGTCTAGGGAAAAGGAGCAAACTGCATTCCCATGAGAAAATCCTATTTCTCCTTAAAGAGATAGATTGTATGGGCTCAATACATGAAGTGGAAAGCCACTTACGGACCATGTCTAAGTTCCAGGAGAGCATATGTTTTTCTTTAGGCTTTGCAGTGTCAAAGGACTTAATAAGGCCGGACAAATCCTGGTTCGACGATAAGTCCATTCCTTTATGGCGGAAACTGAGCTAAACATAGCTCTGTATCCTTTAATGGTAGAGGTGGAAAGTCCTTTAGCAGAGCATAGAAACAGAAGAAAGTCCGCTATTTCTGCTACAGAGGTCACAGAAGAGGACACGTTATTTTGTCTGCATCAGGACCTGAAGATGGACCATTTTGCCTGGTAGACATTATCTGAAGACTGTCTTCTACACTTCGCAATTGCGTCTGCAGCCGCTCTTGAAAAGCCCTTCTTTCAGAGCAATCGCATAACAGTTTGAACCCTGTTAAGCTAGGGCTAGAGAAGACAGGTTTTGGTGGAACCGACAGAAGTGAGGTTGCCTGAGAAGTTGTTGCTTCTGTGGCAGCAGTCTCAGGATGTCAGCAAGAAGTTCTAATAGATCAGGGAACCACTCTTTTGCTGGCCAGAAGGTGGCTATCAAGATCATGGATAGGTTTTGATGAGACCGGAATTTGTTGATGACTTGCCTCACTAAACTGAATGGGAGAAAAGCATACAGATTTTTGTTGGACCAATGCTGCAACATTGCATCGCCACCCATGACAAGGGATCTGGAACTGGAGTGCAGAAGAGAGGAAGTCGGTGATTTCTGGAGGACGCAAACAAATCTATCATGGGTTTCCCCCAGAGGTTCCACAGATCCAGACAAACCAACAGGTTTAATATCCATTCTGTGGGAAGGATCTGTCTTTGATGGCTCAATTCGTCCACGAAAACGTTGAGTCTCCCCTGGATAAAACGCGTTGTCACTTGAGTGTCGCTCTGGTGTAACCTTGCCGCTTCATGCAGGGAGAAAGAGAGGGTTCCTCCTTGTTTCTTGATGTACGCCAGTGCTGTCGTGTTGTCTGAATGCACTGCTACTGTCCTCCCCCGAATTTCTGAAGCGAAGCACTGTAGGCCCAGAAATATCACCTGTAATTCTTTTATGTTGATGTGCTAGTTTTGCTGTTCCTGAGACCAGGTCCCTGACACTTCTTTTAATCCTAAAAGAGCTCCCCAACCTAGGTTCGACGCATCTGAAAAGAACTCTAGGCTGGGGTTCAGAGAATGAAGAGGTTTCCCTTCTGATAGTCTCTTCCTGGAATTCCACCAACAAAGATCCTCCTTGATTTCCATCGTTATCAGGAACACAAACGAGTCATGAAACTTTTTCCTGTTCCAGCTGGCTCTGAGGGAGAACTGGAGAGGTCTCAGGTGAAGTCTTTCCAGAGTGACAAACTGTTCCATGGATGAGAGGGTACCTAGAAGACTCATCCACTGATTGGCTGAGCAAAGGTTTAGATTCAGAAATTCTTTCACTGTCTGGAGACACTTTTCTATTCTCTTCGGGACTGGAAAAACCCGAAAATCCCAAGAGTTGATAATCATCCCTAAATAAGGAAATCTCCTGAGAAGGCATCAGGAAAGACTTGTCCCAACTGATGAGAAGGCCCAATTCTTGAGCCAAGAGAAAAGTTGTGCGAATGTCCTCCGTACATTGAGCTTTTGAGCGGGAACGTAGTAGCCAGTCATCTAGATAAGGGAGATCTTTATCCCCATCAAATGAAGCCATTTCACTAGGGGAGCCAATACCCTGGTGAACACCTGCGGCGCTGTTGAGAGGCCGAAGCAAAGAGCCCGAAATTGGAACACCTTGCCCTGAAACACAAACCTGAGGTACTTTCTCGAAGTCGGATGTACTCGAATGTGAAAGTATACATCCTGCATGTCGATGGACGCCATCCATTCTCCCTGGCGAATGGATACAAGGACTGAATGGTTTGTTTCTATCTTGAATGTTGTCTTTCTGACAAAGACATTTAGAGCACTTACATCCAAAACCGGTCTCCAGCTCCCCGATGACTTGGGCACCACAAAGAGACGGTTGTAGAATCCCAGAGAATGAATGTCCTCTACTACCTCTACTGCCTCTTTCTGAACAAGGGACTACACCTCTAGCAAGAGAGCAGCAAATCTCTCTGAGCCTCGAGAGTAAGCTGTCAATTTGACAGGCTTGCAGATTAGAGGTTTGTTCAAAAAGGGATAGTGTAGCCCTCCTTAAGGACAGACACTATCCAAGATTCCACTCCCTTTTGTTCCCACCGTTCCCAAAAGTGAAGGAGCCGCACTCCTACCTGAGTACGGAGGACTATGTTTTCATTTCTTGGAGTAAGACTTGGAAGAAGACTTCTTGATGAATGCTGTGGGAAATGGGTATAAGTTCTTGTCCTAGTCTGGGATCTAGAACGCTCCAAAAGGAGCAGGTTGCAACGGAGACAAAGATCTGGGAAGCAGAGTCGAAGAATCCCTGGGGCGTCTTGTAGACTGGGAGAGCAGGTCCTGAGTGTTCTTTTTCTGCAGGTCAGAGGCGATGTTAAGTGCTGTAGCCTGTGGAAAAAGATATGTCTTCTCCAAGGGGGAGAGTAGGAGGGCCGATCTCTGAGACGGAGTGACGCCTTTCGAAGTAAAGGAGCACTAAAGCTCCCTCTTCTTAAGAATACCCATGGTGTACAGACTGGCTAACTCCTGCGTACTATCGCGAAGGCCCCTGTCAATACAGGAAAGTACTCCCAAGAGATCCGACGAGATTTCTTGAGGGAGCAAAGAGCACTCTCTAAGTTTGCGTGCCAGAGCGCCCAGTCCAGGAAGCTCATCACTTTGCACACCTTAAAAATATTTTGAAGAAGGTGTCCAAGTTCCGAGGTCGAGAACATAATTTTGGCTGAGGAGAAAGCTGATCTCCTAGCCGAGTTGATAAGGCCAGAAAAGTCTCCCTGAGAGGAAGCAGAGACTCCCAGGGAAGGAGCTTCTCCGGTCGCATAAAACCTGTTGCCGACCTGGACAATTTGGAAGGAGGGAAACAAAAACTGCTTTGCCTTGTTCCCTCTTCTCAGAAAACCACCTTCTACTTCATCCAGTGCCTTCTTTGCTGAAGAGGAAAGAACTAATTTTGTTAATTTTGAAGGGCCAACTGAGGGTGCTTCCATACAGAAGGTCGAAGCAGGAACGTAGGGAGTAGCTGGTGAAAAGAAGCTAGGATATGTTGCTAGTAGGAATCTCAACAGCACAGAGTACGCCGACAAAGGAGCATCTTGTTCTGGAACAACTTCTTCCTCAGAAGAGACAGGAGAAAGCAATAAGTCCGCTGTGGTCTGAGCCGTAGGAGGAGCCTTCTGAAGCAAACTTAGAATATTATCCAGTTTGCTCTGAATTGGGTCAACTGGCGGAGGAACAATGTCTGAGATGACACTACTAAGAAGCGGTGGAGGATGCACGCCAGTGGGCGCTCAACCACAAATGGGAGCTTGGGCACTACGACACTAGTTGCTGGCTGCTCAGGCGCTGATTGTAGAGATGAAGGCACTAGGTGCGCAACTCCTGATGCAGTCGCTTCTTTATTTGGTGAAGAACGTCTCCACGCCACAAGGCACTTCAATGCCAAATTATGATCGTCATTCGAAGAAGATGAAGAGAATTGTTCCAGGGTGTCCCAATGACTACACAATGGGTGTGCTGAATCCCTGCTCTTCTTACAAGGAACAGGAGAAGAAATCTCAAACTCTACTGCCGTGCACGCTTGGGACTAAAATCTTCAGAGCTGGAGGACATACAATGAACGGTTGCAGTCTGGGATTCGTCAACAGACTGAACCGAGGGGGTGACTGCTTGGGGGCAGACCCCACCGACCTCCCTTTGGCAGCCAGTCTGACTCATCCCAGGTGCTGGGGAGTATGTCAGGGACCTTGGCTAGGAGAATTGGCTAGCCAAACAGCCACCTCTTCCACTATCACTGCACTTGCACTGGGCGCCATGGGAAGCTCTGACTCACTTTCGTCCATTAGCACTTTCACGGACGACACTAATTTAGCGATCGATTGAACAATCAACTCGAAACAAGTGTCGATTTTCAACTCCAGACTGGTGATGGTGTTGGGGTTGGAAACATGAGAGCCAGATAAAGGAGAGGGTTGCACAGGTGGAGGAGATGGAATGGGAACGGAAGAAATTACAGGAGCAATTGCATCCGACTTAGCAGATGAATCCTGACTAGCTAAAGCTTTACTAGAGTCCCTAGCCATAGCTTTTCTCTTCCTATCTCTAGCTAGTTTCTTGAGATGTGCATCTAAAGTCTTCCACTTCTTAATATCCCAGTCATTACACTCCTCACAACGTAAATCTACTGAACATGTTTGTCCCCTACATAGAATACAAACAGTGTGCGAGTTGTAAGATTCTTTAGTTAGTCTAGTATTGCAGCCTTTGCTGCAATACCTAATACTAGAACTACTAGTGTCAGACATCCTAGAAATCTAATAAAAGTCCAAAAAAACGGGCAAAGAGTCATCAACCAATGATCAAAATTCGCCTAACACTATCTTAATTATGCTGAAAGGCTACGAAAATAAATACTTCACCAATTGAAGATAAGGCAAACAACCAGCAAAGTATAAATTCCAAAATTCAAGCTGCTGCCAACCACAGTCCTTCAACCACAGCCAGCAGAAACAAATTGAAGCTCTTTGCTATGTTTTACCTTCTCTTACACCCGAAAGTGGGCAGGACACGTCGCCATAACCAAAACAAACTAGCGTGACTCGCAATTTCAAAATTTTGAGCTGCTGGTTAAAAGAAACTAATAGCTTTGTAATTACTGTACTGGTTAAGTTACTTATATAAAAATGCTGAATAAATATGATAATAAAAGTGCTTAGAAAGTCAGTATTCATGAATTAGTATTTCCTATAGTTTATTATACCTTATCAACAGACAAGATCGATACAAAACATTTCAGCAACAGTGTTTATGGTAGTGTTCTATAATATGCAAGCCACCTCATATATAAATATATATAAAAAAACAACCTTTATAGCAGCAAATTAGCAACAATTTTCAGTAAAAATGCTGAATAAATATGATAATAAAAGTGCTTAGAAAGTCAGTATTCATGAATTAGTATTTCCTATAGTTTATTGTATCTTATCAACAGACAAGATCGATACAAAACATTTCAGCAACAGTGTTTATGGTAGTGTTCTATAATATGCAAGCCACCTCATATATATATATATATAAAAAAACAACCTTTATAGCAGCAAATTAGCAACAATTTTCAGTTTACTTACGTTGCTGAGGTCCATTATCCATTATATGTAAACATTCACAGATCTGTTATATTTAGTTATATTGTGTGATTGGGCCAATATCCACAGTGAAGGTGGGCGATATAGGTGATGACAACCGAATGCCAGTTTTTAGACACTTACAAATTATGGCTATACGTAACTTTTTTGAAATACTAATACAAAATGAAAGACTCAGGAACTTTCACCAATGTAACAAATTCATATTCGGTGAAAAGATAGAAAGAAAGAAGCAGAGAAAAATATTAATAATAGCACAGAGATAAAGACTGAAAAAAACTGATATGAGAGAGAGAGAGAGAGAGAGAGAGAGAGAGAGAGAGAGAGAGAGAGAGAGAGAGAGAGAGAGAGAGAGAGATTTTTTTCAGTATGTATTGTTTGGCAGTTTTGTTGGCAGTCTGAGGTTACAGCAATGAAAATGCACTGAAAAATGGAATAATCTTTTACCTGTCCAATTGTGCTTATTGTTAATAAAGAATGCCATGGTCATGAAAACTGTTAATCCACAAACAATATTGTGGTGCTGACACTTTTTAAATTAGCGTAACAGTCTATACCAAAGGTTTAAGGATGACATTACCCATACCTGGGGTAAGAGGTACAGTATACCTTTGGTAGGAGGTGACTTGGGACACAAACAAATGCCACAGCAGATTATAGAACACCACTGTAAACACTGTTGCTGAAATGTTTTGTATCGATCTATTGGACAGACATGTCTGTTGATAAGATACAACCACCTCAAGGAAATAATAATTCATGAATTCTGACTTCCTAAGCACTTTTACTCTCATATTTATTTTGCATATTTCCATAACTGCGCATTGTACACTTAAACCCAGTACCGTCAACAACAAAAACTTCACGATCACTTTCTTAACGATATTTGAATACGGAGACTTTACTCTATGCTCAAGAAAAATACCTGCATCCCACTCTGTTCCCATATGGCCTTATGGTGCAACATCTTTTGGGTCTTCCATTATTTACTTGTTCAGCTGCTTCAGTGTTTCACAGTCAGCAGATTCATGTTCACTCTCTGGATGGCTAAGGGAACAGTGGACTTTTGTGCACGATAGAACATATTGGTCAGTTGGTCTGGTGCATGCTTATCGGTTACCTTACCATACACATATGTATAACTTATGATTGATTAACAGACAACAACACACCCCAACAAAGAAAAATAGAGGGAAGCACTAAGACTATAAACCTCCTGAAAAGCCATAATTGGAAAATACAGAAAAATTATGTAAAAATAAGTTTTAACAGCATATGCATCTGACCAGTATCACAGAAATTATACATTAATAAGGGAAATGACAGAATGTTAATCAGTGAAATATAAAAAAATCAATAGTAAAATCATTTTAGTAATTACTACCAGCTGGTAAGATAATACTTAAAGTATAAAATATGTATAAAATATGCTAGCTTTTATAAAAGTTAGCAATCAACATATATTTGCTTTGGCAACACCATTTCACTGGTTAATTCTCAAGTCTCCAGGCCTGGAAATGAACTGATATAAGCCAAGACTAAGCTACTAAACAAAACTGGGACCATAAAATCAATACAATGATACTTGAATTCCTTACCAACACCAAATTCAAAACCAGAAATGGTTGAATACTGGTCATTTTGACCTTTTTTCCCATTGGGAACCTATTGGACAGGTGAATATGCTGTCTATTTACCAATAAAAGTATATGTATATGCATGAAATATATATATTTCTGATGCACATCAGGATCAAATCCAGGGCCTTCAATTGAAAAGCAAGGGCGCTACCAACTGAAACATATAAGTTATAAAAAAAAAAAGTTGGACCCAAGTACCACTGTACCTAAGGCTTTTACCTAGGCAGGCTAACTGCCTAACATATCAGCTAGTTTTACTCAACTTCCAAACACAGCAGTGACCCAATTTACTTCTGTTCCATACGTGATTGTGTGCCAATTACTTTTAGGCCTATGTGTAATATATGCATATACTGTATATACATAGGTCTATATATATATATATATATATATATATATATATATATATATATATATATATATATATATATATATATATATATATATGATATATATATACAGACCTACCTTTACCTAAACTAACCTCAGATGCAGTATCCTTACTTGGCTGGGGAAAGGGGGGGGGGAGAATTTATCATTCTTCCTTGACCCCAAAAGCACTTTGTGACCCCTTATTCTGCATTCTGGGTAGATCTAAGTACTGCAGTAGCTTCACTGCAGCGATTTCCTTCTAACTTGACTTTTTCTACAATTTTTTGTTTGCTAATTATGGATTTACCTTCAATTTTTGTTGCATGAATGTAATCGCCCTGTAATGAACCCCTGAAGTCCATCCAACAAGGGGTTTCCTTAAGTGATCTTCACGAGACAGAGCACGGGTACGTCTGTTTTGAACTGTTCATATCCCGTCCGGCAAGTGCAATAACTAGTTAACATATGGGTACAGCCCCCCACGGGCCAGTACTAAACACGGCGGAGGGACATTCCATTTGGCCGACAACAAACAAATGCACCGCCAGTATCAGAAGCCCTAAAAGTGTATAAAAAACCAGTTTCCAAGGTAAAAACAGGCGCAGAGCTAATACTTTGAATTACCGCATTCTGCCCCAAAACTCATATCATTCACTTGGGTAAGAACCTGGTGACCTATGTTAGGCTAGTTTAGGTTTGGTGTGGATGGTTAGGTCACGTGCTAACAAAACGAACATCAGAAACATTCAAGGCAAATTAAAATACAGTACAATAACGTTTTCAAGTCAAAACTGCAAAAATGGTTTAAGGCAAAACTTTACCTTATGTCCCTATGGTCAGAGGCCTTGACCTTAAACAGGTTAAACATCAGCCTACACTCACAGCAAACCCTGTCTCTGCTGTTTAATTCACACTCCAGAGGCCTAAAGTTGAAGGCTGGACTACAGTACACATAGGTCTACTTAGGCAAAGCTAAACAGCCCACAATTTAGGGCTGAGCAAAGACTGATCGAGGATATGGTCAAGGTGACACCGTAGGCTAGTTTACAGATCGCTCTGCTTAGCAAGGCCTAAGCTATTCTGAACTAGGCCTATGAATAGTTAAATACCTGCAGTCAGCTCTGCTTCATCATATTTAACTCGGGGCGTTAGGAAATGAGAAAGCCAGTAAAAGACAGCCACATAGGTTAGGCCTATAAATGGGAGTGGCATGGCTCAAGATAAAATAGCCCCATTCATAGGTTTTTCCTGTCCTCGACCTTCCCGCTCTGGTGCCACTAAAGAAACAGCTCAAAAGTTTCTGCCTCCCGTAATACGTTCGTTTTTTCATCTAGGATATTTTTACTTCTGGAAAACTCACGCAATGTTATAAAAGACAACAGGAGAAACTTACTATAATGGATTTCACTGCTTCACAGGATCCCGTCTCCAATGATAAACAATGATCGGTGCAGTATTGCCAGTTTGACACAAATCGTGTGTTGTCGCTTTCGTACAACAATAGGCAGAGTGTTGGATGTCTTAATTTAATTGATGATATTCCTACTCGTATGCTGAATATTTCAAGTTAGGGATATCAGACATACGAGAAATTGGCTTTAAAATAATAATTCAAAGTAATCAATCAACAAGAGTCGTTATGACGTAATTTCCTAATTGCCCTTTACCTCCATAACGAAGCCATCACTAGTTTCTCTTATGCTTTTGAATTAACGAGAGACAGTATATCGTATGAATGAATAACAGACATAAGTTTCATATGTGAAATATGTTACGTTCTCCTCCAAGAAAGTACCGATATTCATACACCAGGCTATTATCGTACACTTGCATGTTGCAAGGCTTTATTTTGACGGGGGCACTGACATAAACTGAAAGTTTTCGTCTTAGCACACATTTATGACCTCAGCTCTTGCGTTAAACGATGGAAGCTTTATTCAATTCCCATAAACTATTTTACACGTACTCTCAGTATAAGATATCGATTGTCATAACACCACGTTAGAAAAAGGACACTTGCATCTTTTGATATGCTTTGGCTTGTAAATTTTATTTGAGTATACCATCTGTATATCATGAATTAAAGACAAATGGCTGCAGACGACAGTCAGTGAAAGTTGTCGTAACCTTTTACCTTTTCCTTGTGTCACTGTTGACTGATACCAGCGTATTTAAAGATTATTTCTCCTCACAGATGAAAAATGCTCGATACCATGAGGGATAAAAAAAAGCTACCTTGCCCTTCATCATCTCTCTCGGGCAGGTTGCTAAGTATGCAGGATTCGGTGGTTTAACCTTGTGCTAATGAATCATCCAAAACTCGTGACTAGAGGGAAATGTTTATTTATTTATTTTACTGACGCATCCGAAAAAAATCTTACTGTACTTTCATGCTTCATACAACTTTCACAAAGCCGTTGTATTAAAGTCTCTATCTTAACCAATAAAATATCTAGATATTTGATGTAAAAATCTTAATCCCTTCAATCGGAAGCAGGCCATATCTTACTGCTCCTCAGGCTCGGCTTCAAAACCATGTACTTTTTCAAAGTTCATCATACATGCTTCCTCCGGGCCTTGTTGACTTTTCTGGCTTATCTATTTAGGATGAATGATTTATGTGTGAGTTCTTTTAAAAGGTGTGCATTATCTATGCTTCTTTGTTTTACACCCATTCAATATCATTAGTAAACTTGGGTGGTCGTAGTCGGACGTATGATTCAATGTCCATCATCCGATGCCACCTCAAGCCGGATGTTAATTTGTGTTCCTTTAGACTCTCTCTCTCTCTCCCTCTCTCTCGTACGTGCCCATTTTCTTTATATTAAGTCATTTCCCGTTATAACTTGCATACTTGACGATATTTCTTAGCCTGAAAACGCTGTTCTGTAGCCTACATTAATTTTGCGGAGGTAATCTGAATTAATTTTGTGAGGCCGGATTATCTAGTTATTCTTTACGGAGCACAAAGAAACTAAGCAAGACTTCGGTGAGTTTGAAAATTGCCAAAGGTAAAGTGTAACAAAAAAGAATTTTAAAAATGTAACCTTTTAAGAAACACTGGAACTGTGCACATGGCAGCGTTGGTCCTTAAAGTTAGAGGAAGTAAAAAAAAAAATTTTTTTTGGGGGGAGTGTGCGAATTAGGTTAATTAATTACGCTTCCTGCACACCAGGCGTTCCATTTTCTTCTCTAAGAATTAGATATAGCTATTATTCATATGATTTCCGCGGCCAAATCTTTATAGTAGCCCTGTTAAACAGCGTAATAGTGACCCGGCACTTAACGTTTTATCACCCCCTTTCCTGCGATTCAAATAATGTGACAATTCTTTGTAGAGTTGCTGACCCAGGACAGGGTGTAAATGTTTTCTTTCTCGCTCTCTCATTGATAGTATTGTTTAACTATATGTGGCCTTTATTCGGTATGCAAAGCTTGTCTTATCTTGCCTTTGTCTGAACTTTTGTTGCCTGCAGAACTACAAGAATTTGTGCAGTCAAATCGTTATGCAGAGAATTAATTAACAGACAAAAACTCACTCACCCTCTGATCCTATTTTCTCTTATCGTTTGGTTAGATGAACTACGATCGTGCCTGTTTCTAAGATGCGCATTTTATCCCAGATTCCCTCAACTGTTCCCCTTTCAATGTATCTATCTACAGAGCTAGAAGTGTTTATGACAAGCAAGGCTTAGAACCCAATTTCTTTTCTTCCATCCTTGATTTCTTCAGAATTTGGAAATAAATTTGCTACAGCCTATCATTTCCCTCTTCTTCCAACCTTTACAGCAGCCTTCATCCACCATTTTGATGCCACCCTACTGTTTCCAGTGCATTCTAATACTGTATATATTTGACACTTATCATAATTAACTAACGAAGCAATACAAAGAAATATTTTCAATTTAATAAGTAAACACGTTCATTATCACGTGTAATAATTTCGTAAATCCGATTGTATAATAATTTTAGTATTTTGTACTGTACAATGATTAAATTGCGCAAAAAGACTTACATTCTATCAGTTATAAATTGCCATTGTTTTCAGTTTATGAAAATGGGTAAAATACGCAATCTTCAGATTCATCTTTTTATTGACAGACAAAAATATACATCTAGGTACCAAGACAGAAGACATTACTATATATACATAACCAACAAAAGCTGCTTAAAGTATCTAATAGTTCATTGAGTCATGAAGCCATAGAAGAAAACCAATCATAGCATACATTTCCCGAAGTGCAACAATCACGCATCTTACTGATGCATGCAAAAGAGAGAGAGAGAGAGAGAGAGAGAGAGAGAGAGAGAGAGAGAGAGAGAGAGAGAGAGAGAGAGAGAGAGAGAACATATTTTCAGACATTAATATCTTAACAGACTACGAAAGGACAGTGACAGACCCGATACAGATTGCAAAACCTGTGAATATTCTGTAAGCATTGTATCTTAACAGTAATATCTTACTTTTCTGTGGACATAAATCTCTTACATTCTGAACGAACGTAATATTACCTAAATTAACTTTAAATGGCAGACTATTTGTACGTTTAACCTACACACATAAAATTGGATAAAACAACACTTAATGCCCATTTCACGGGAAGTTGTACATTTCACAAAACAATGGTTAAATGCAGATACATGTCACAGAAGTTTATCTAACATATAGTAATTAGTTTTAGACAATGTTTCTTTTTAGCTTGTTAAGCCCACAGTCCTTATGCACACAGCCAGAAAGGTACAATAATTATAAATCTACTTACAAGGACAGTAATGAGGTCTATCAAAAGGCTCTCATTTGAAGCACTCTTATGTATCTTGACCAGCTATAGTGTCATATCCTACGCTTTATTTGGCCGAATGGAGTTTCATGTACTATAATGTCTTTTGGCCAACAGAACTTCTTGTCCTAAATTATATTCTGGGCAGCTGAAGTTCCCCTTTTATGCTGTATGTTGGTGATATGAAAGCTCATGCCGTACACTGTATTTTGCCCTAACTGACATTGCTGCCCTACACTGTAGTGTGGCAAATAGAAATCTCATGCACCGTATTATCTTACCACATATTTTAATCAACTGAAGTTTCATGTTCTACAGTGTTCCTCCCTCTCAACTCTAAAAGCTCTGACCAGGGAACCCCAATGTAAAGGTGTAGCCAAGGTTGGTAAAACAAGAAACACGAGTAAAGTATTACCTAAATTTGTCCAAAAGGCAAACACCATGCTGAAAGATGGAATGCCAGGCCAACATATCTGAATTTAAACATTTATACAGCATATCCGAATACACGTATCTAAGAGCTGGATGAAACTGATGTAAGAGGAACGGACGAATCATGGTAATATTTATTTCTGGACTAGTAAATACTCTTTACTCAGAGTGACTGATGTGTTAGTTTACTGGATATGAATAGCTCTGTACCTATTATGAACACTGCCAATCAATATGCCATTAAAATGCTTCCTTTTTTACCATTTGTTCTCTATACTGTCAACATTTGTATGAAGAGTTTGCCATAAAGTGATCTTATAAAGTGCACAAACATGTAAAAGTCATCAGTTGGCATATACACACTCACTAAAGAGCCAAATGCATTAATGTGAGAACAGAAACACTTCAGTTCTCTAAACTTTGACATACTTTCCTTTACATGAAGTCTTAAAAATATGTAAAATAAAAATAAAATCATTAAAACCACCTGGATTTTTTGGGGGGTAAAAATATAAAATCTTAAAATAAACATTTATGTATCTATGGTACGAAAATGGATGTAAAAAACATACTAAAACATACAAACTTAAAACTATGAGTACAATAAAAATATAAAAAAATATCAGGGATACTTACACTGTAAAGAAAACACATAAGTTTGTACATCTCTGAGGTAATTATACTGTACTGAAAAGAAGAGTCAAAGAATAACACAAATTTTCACTGTTTTGTTCATTCCTGGCATCAGACATTTAAAATCTACAAATAACGCTATTTTCTTCAAAAATATATTCACTTAATGATACAAGTCACAGTGTTCAGTGTTTTTGCCAAACGTGTTTTGTGTTTGTATTTCTAAATGACTTTTGACGTGTTGCTGTTAATTATTATATCATACAATACATAAACTTTCATATTTTATGCAAAATCATGTTGAGTACATACTCTAAAAGCACCATAAATATTCCATTTACAGATTGCCTGATGACCTAGAAATATGTCTCCAAAACTACAGTATCTCCACGAAATTAAGATGCTTCTCATTCTCATTCAAGAGATCATGCACATATACTGTACATACTTACATAAAAAACATATACATTATATATATATATATATATATATATATATATATATATATATATATATATATATATATATATATATATATATATATATATATATCCTTCAGTTCTGGAAAAATAAACAAAATAACTAAAAATACTGAACAGAAAAAAATGTTAAAAGTTTTATATAACAATTTTACCTTCATTTCCTCTTCAAAAGACTGTTGATCAAATAATAAATTCTTCTGAACACAGATAATGAAATGGTTCGCAAACTTAAGGTAAAGGCAAAGAAAATTCAGCAAGCTTTAATCATTATGTTTCTCTTGGGAAAAAGATATACTGTATATCCACCTTTCTATTAATGACTCCATAAGTACACTGCACAATTTAGAACCACAAAAATCCAAGTAACATTCTGCAAACACAGATTATATAATCTTAACTGAAATAACATCCATTATACTAAACACACACACACACATGTGTGTGTGTGTGTTTGAACAAATATATTCAAGTACAAATATATTCCAGTATAATTGTATTATACTCAAGGGGTTGAGTATAATACGAGTGAATTATGCATACAGAATTTATGTTTGTTAATCTGGATACAAATGCAACTAACAAAGTCTTCATACTCACACAGTAAGCTGCAGTTATGCACAGTTTCAAAATTAAGAACAACTTGCAAAAAATCGGAATTGCAGAGTAGCTTAAAAATATATTTCTAAAAAAATATCTTTCATTACTAACGCTCGGAGAGAAAAAGTTCACAAAGCTCCAAGTCTAATTTTCCATGATAACCCTCCAAATGCTCAACTTGGCAAAGCACCACTTCATTGAAAACGAGTCTCAGATAAAATAAAGGTTTACAACTAAGTCACAAGATATCCAGTTATATAAGCTATGCTACCTGATTATCTATGATGCCACATAGCTATCCAATCATCTAAACTACAACAAAACTATCTAATTATAAGTAACAAAATAGTTTCCAGTGCTTTGAGGTAGTGACGAAATATGAATAAAGTCCTACAAATGCTGAAACAGTTTGTCACATTTGACGGGAGAATGAGATTAATGTTGAGCTGATCTGCGACATGAGGTCATATGGCAATATCATTCATTGTCAAATAGGAGAACATTACTTCAGGAAATCGCCACTAATATTTTTCTAGATTTACAATCTTCCACCACTGTTACAAAAATGATGCCATTCAATCTTAACACTGTATTCACTGTAAACAAAAAGACATGAATTTTATTCTGTCTGACGAATGTGCGATGATCTGTGAAAGATATGTTCCCTGTCTTAACATATTTCAAGCAACACAGATTCAGAACAAAGCTATTAATGTCTATGGAATGGTATTTACCAAGCGGCTAAACTAATGTAAGCAACATCATCCTGGTACAGGGTCAAGAAACCTCAAGATTTTACTATCGCAGTTGAATCAAACGATTCCCTAAGTTGTGGCAATGAATTAACACTTTGCAGTCACCCTTTGATGAAGCTGCATTTTGTCTTTTTGAAACTGTACTAAAGTGTGCAGTTTTTTGACAATGACTGCTCTACTTATAACAATTACCTTAGTGTAACACTCATTTTTAAAGGAATGCATTTACTGGATCAAAAATGACCAAACATCATGTTATTTTCAAAGAAAACAACTGACACTGAATTCAATGAAAATGCCAAAATAAAAATATTATATTTTGCAAACCCACCTCAGCACATATAATTTTCATGGTTAGGAACGGAAATTCACAAACTTTCTCAAGCTCTGAGCTTTAAAGCTCAATGAGCAATCTACTGCCCACTCATGGCAATAGTTGTGGCTTTCACTTCTAATCAAGAGCAGAAAAGAAAACTTTAATTTTTCATATTTTTTACATATTCTAAATGGGTTTGTTGCTCTAAAACATTTATACAAACATTCATAATTATATATATATATATATATATATATATATATATATATATATATATATATATATACATATACATACACACACACACTATAGACTACTGTATACACAAAATTGCGTTATATAAAGCTAAAATTAAGAAATATTATTTCTTCTAAATTGTACAAAGTCCATTTTAAAGTACAGTAGTACTCTTTGCTCCTATGCACCACTTACCGTGGACAAATTTTATTTATCAAATTAATTATCAATATTTCACCTACATAGTAAAGTACAAGGATAATAAATTTAATCCTACTCCCAAAAAAAGTATAAAAATACAAAATACCAGTGCAAAGTCACTTACAGTCATTTCTTGCAATTCATTTATTCTTTAATACTCTATCCACCCTATAAATTTGTCAGAAAAGAATTAACCCAAAATCTGGCACATATGAGCTTCAGTGTTACTTTCCAATTTCCTTATGGTCAAACACAAAACAGTGTATATGAAAAAGGAACCTTTCAGTTTCAGGGATATATGAAAATATTTTCTTTAAAGATATCAGGTCATTTATCTTTTGTTCGTGCAATGCAAGATCATCACAATGATCCTTCTTAATCTGACTATGCTTACGGAAATGTATAAATTTAAAAAAGGGTATTTATTTGCTCCAAGATCCCAAACTACATCTCGTATAGCTACATGTTTTCCTTATTCTTTTTCTAATCATCTACGCATTAAAACCACTAGTAGTGATTCTGCATCTACCAGATGTTGAGGTTTACTTAAATTTGTCTCTACTTTAAAACTTTTGCTAATTAGTGACTGCTATTTTTGACTATATTGGTCTTGTTGTACACAATGTCTTTGTACTTGAAGTTGCTTGGGGATGGGCTGGGACAAAATGGGACATCTTCATAATTTTTCACTCGACTTCTTCCAGCTCCTCTTGCGAACAGTTTGTGAGCGGACTGTTTGCAAGATTTGCTTTCCCCAAATTCTTTTTTGATGTGGATTTGTTATCTCCATATGAGAGGACAGAGTGTAAGATTTGCTTCCGAATCGTCAGATCTTGGGCAAACTTCACAACTTTGTTTCTGATCCCTGGCCCAGAGAACTTTGACACTGTTGAACCATTTTGACCTTTCTGGAGCAATGGCATATCCCTTTGCTGCCTGTTGTTTTGAGATGGACAGTTCTCCTGTGGCACAGATTCTGTAGAGAGTAACCTCTGTTGTGAACTTCTGCTGTTAAAGAAGACCTGGCCTTGTGGGCTTGCTAAAGCTAAGCCACGGAGGCTTAGATCTTGCTCAGGTACTGTTTCCGTTTCGCCATCACTCATCGCTCCTGTATTTTCATCGACATAATCTGAGGGGCTCTCATTAGTAAGTGGCTTGGTTGTATGCTGGCGCTCTGCAGCTGTCAGCACTATGCCCGGTGGTGGTGAAACAAAAGTAACCTCATCTGGTAAAACATGATTCAGGTGCTCTGGGTAACTGGCTTCCATACTCTGATTTTGTAGGGTAGTATGAGATGTATGGTAAGAAGGTCCCGAAGAATTTGGAAGAGTATCTGTGTCTGTAACAATTCAATCTTGTTAGAAACCACTTTTTCATAAAAAATGAAGGAACATGTGACTTCAAGTACTGAAAAACCAATTAAGCCACTATAAGTCAAGTGTAATATCAATATATGGCAAACAATGTCCAAAGGAAAATTGGAAGACAAAGTTAAACTTAAAATATTACCAGAGCTTTGGCGACGGCGTATATTGTGGAAGCAGTAGACAGCATTTGAAAGCTTTTCAAAATGTTTCTTGAACCTTGATGTTGAAAATGTGTACAGGACTGGATTGACTGCTGAGTTGATGGGCAACACCAAAATGACAAGCCAAGCATAAACACCTCCTGGAAATATATATACATAGCACTTTCAGAATTAAAAAGTTCACAAGAATGTTAAGGAAAAGTATGTACCAGCACGGGGTATCATTCCTAGAGCAGCCTAAATACAATGACGAAGTGAGGCAGTTGAAGAGGCTTGGTGTAGACATCTGAGTTACTTGGCCACCTGAGCACTAAAAGTACTGTATATATCTTTATAAAATGGTGCTTATTCAAATCCCTAAAGCAATTTAAAAAGATAATTTTATGTGCGCTTTCAAGATATGCTAAAAAAAAAAAAATGGTGGGGTAATTTGAGAGATTTTGTACCATATGTCTAGCAGACCTATAATAATATGTTCCCAGCTGTATAATATTCTAAAAAAATATAATTCTTATGTAAATCCAAAAAAATATATAATATAAACACATAATAAAATTTACTTGATAAATCATTCAATGATATACATGATCATGACACTTCACTGTAGATTAGGAAAATGCATACATTGATGATGCTTTATTTCTCTGCATGACTTCGATTTTCATTGACATATACTTTTTACATGAAGTCGACCAAACGTGAAAAATCTGTAAAATTTTCACAGGAATATTCTTTCAATTCAAGTCTGTTGGATATCCAAAATTATTTTTCCATTAAAGTTACATGAAGTTACGACAGATACATCGTTCAACTTCTCCTATGTGTTTTAGGTCATAGTTTACACGAGTTACTGAAAGGTGCCACATTTTATTTTTCAATCAGATAAGATGTGCCTGAGAGAGAGTCAGTATCATTGCTAAAATGAGGTAAAAAATCCTGCGATCAAAGAAACATAAACTACGAGAAATAATACCATTTATGTCCACAAGAGCAAGGGCAGCTGCCTTGATGCAGATGATGGGGAACCAGCACAAGCAATTGGTGAAGACAATGAAGAAGAACCTGACGGCAAAGGCAAACTCTCCTGCCCCCAGTGTCGTGCAAGCAATGCATTGCCGTCGGGTTAAAAATAGGCGTGTGTACGACCAGATGATCAGCATAAGGCTGCAAGAGAATAAAAATATACAGTAGTCTTAAAGGATTAAAGATCACTAAATGAGAAATTAGAAAGAACAGGTTATTAGTGCAAATTTATAGATGCAGAAATAAAAAAATACTCCTAGATATACCCCTACGATTAGGTTGAAAGCATTCACCCACCCTAGAAAAAGGTTTTATTTCGCTTCATGGATATTAGAAACAAAATTAGAAACAGATTTGCAAAACAGTTGCCAATCTTCCCTTATGTCCAACAATAGACTACCACTAAATGTACTTGTTAAAAGTTAAACTGTTAGATGTGATGAAGATATTTTATTACTTTTAAATGTGACCATTCTGCGTGGGGACTGTGATAGGAAACATATTGAGGAGACTTCTCCCTGTCTCCTCGATATATTTCCTACCACAGTTCCAGAGCATGGTCAGATTTAAAAAGTAATAAGGATACTTTCATCACGTTTAACAGTTTAATGCTTAACAAACATATTTGACTGGTCTAAAGTGTTGTGGTGAAGCATTCACTAGGCCTGGACTATAGACGAATTCCAAAAGCAGTAGGACAGTATATTTGTATATTGGACTCCCATTTCAAGAGCAAGAGAGCAATAGAAGGGGCTCTCCCCATACGTTTTGAGGTATTCAATAATATACCTTTCTGTGAAGAGGATGGCAATTTAAATCACTATATTTCCCATTTTATTTTAGTTTGATAATGCAGCACTTACTCCTGTGGTTTCCTTCATCCTTCATTCACCTAAATACACAGGCGTCTGCATCCTGACGCAGGGATCAGTCCTGACCAATGAGACATTATTCTAATGAACAACTGGACCATTCTCCTCTCTGGAGATTGTTAAGGATTCAGATCTGGGTTTTATAAAATTATGTATCAGGTTCATCATTTATCTTCGACGTAACACCCGTTACATTAACCTACTGCCCTGTCAACTTCTTATAAATGTTATTGCTTTTGCCTGGTTTATTTCACGACCATTTTCCAAACTTTCATTTCGCAGCTGATGTGGTATGTTGGAAAACGTGCAAAGGTTCCTGATTTTACATACTGTACCTGCATATACATGTACAAAACTGAGGGTCTTTTGACCATTTCAAATGCTCTACTTACAGCATATAAAAAATAATGATATATATGCAGAAAACCAAGAATTACAGAATAAAATGGCACAACTTTTGAACAAAGAAAAAATACATTCACTTAAATGGTAAGCTATATATCAAATATCCTACTAGCCAACATGTAGCACTTGACTAACCTTATAGAGTTTAGGCCAAGGAAGAGGAATGCCGAATACTGCCATCCCAGAAGGAAAGGTTCATTGATGTACAGTGGATAGCACATCGTGTTTGTCCCATAGAAGCTACTAATTCTTAAAGCTGAAATAATAATAATAATAATAATAATAATAATAATAATAATAATACTTGTTATGATAAGCTGTTTCCTTTAATAAGGGGTGGTTTCAGAAAAAAAACACGGAAACAGTCACTGCCATGTTAATCATCTAACTGAAAAATGAAGAATTTTTCGTGTAAAAAACTCAGTCTCGAAGATACTTCTTTAACACAACCGTCACTAAAACTTAATAAGAAATCAAATTTTTTCTACTAAAGAGTATCATTTCTTAACAATGACATCAATACAAAAATACAATCTGGTCAACTCGAAAAGACTCACCTGGAAAAATGGCTAAGCTGAAAGAGGCAAGCCAGATGACGAGGAGACAGAAAGACGCCTTTTTCTCAGACAGCGTGTGGGGATCCTGATAGGAGTTGGAAACACACAAGTATCTCTCCAGGGACATGAAGGTCAGAATAAACATCGAAGCCTGGCAAGGATAAGAAAAACAGTTTAGGATATGACAGCTACCACAATGAAAGAAGTGGGATGGAAAAGCCGTTTCTCATAGATTGTAGGCTGTTGTAGGTGATGTTTCATTATATATACAAATAAACAGATTTCTGATCTTTACTAAGATACTATTAGTAAAGAAGATAAATTTTCAATTACCTCAGATGACACTGTTGCTAAAATACCAGCCATCGTACAGGTATATGATTCAGCCCACTGAAGGGAGTTTGCTAGGAATGTGCCCTTCATCTGAGCATCTTTTACGCCCATAATCACCAGGTAGACACCCATTAGTAAATCAGCACCTGGGTAATCATTCAGAATTCCTGTCTTACTTTGCTTTTGAGAGGAAAAAACAATGGCTTATTCATGCATCCAAGTTTTATTTTTTTTAGTAGTAAATATACTGTGCATGCGTTTACTCCTAACCGAAGTATTCTGCAAGCCCATGGGGCCCCAATAAGAAGGAAGAGCAGCCAAGTAGGCTACCCAAAAGAATTTGAGATGTAAATAATAAACTAAAAGAGGGAAATGTTTAATTGAGAAATCTTCACCAAATTTGCAATCAACTTATGAGTTAAGTATTTAATTTATCAAAAAACTTGATACTTCGTCAAGTCTGTTATCTAAAACAGCCTAGGAAGTGAATATCCTACAAAATAATAAGCAGTATGGACTTTTACTTGCTAGGTTTTTGATAAAGAGGATGTTGCTGTTGCTTCTAGAAATGTCCTTCCGTGAAAGGACCCTGCAAAAGATCACCAAGACGTTGCCCAATATGGTGATGAAGGCCATCACCCACACTCCTACTCGAAGGGCCTTCCATCCTACGAGGTCTCGGGTATTGGAGAATCCTGCGAGAGAAGAGACAAATAACTATTACTGGGAAGAATTATTTTCAATAATGGTTCGTCTGTAAGTCATTCTTTTCCAAGGACTTTAAAAATACTAACTCTTCAAGGGGAAAGCCGAAGGTAATTGTATTTATAGTGATAAGAATATTTCATAAAACAAGGAATAAGTTTAGCATCGTTTAGGGTTAACTGGCCACTTAATATGGCAATTTTATTCTTTTATATAAATATTGGAAGTACATAGGTAAATTACGTTGGGTGCCCCCAGGAACACATTATAACTGAAAAAATATCACGAGTAACGTAATCTTGACCCATACGGAAGATGAAAAAGCTGTTTTCCTTATTCAATAAGTATATCATTGCATACTGTATATTTTGCTTTGCCATCAGTGCTAGAGTAATAAAGTCTAAATTGGACTTTCAGCATTTTATCACTTACCTTTCATATGAACTCTACAATTGTTTATTTTCTTTATTATTCACTAGTCCCAGCTCTAAAAATACTTTACGAATTCATACAGAGCCTACTTAAATTAAAACAGCGTGAAGTAGACGATTAATTCATTTTATGTGCTCGCTACAATTAAAATATACTTTCACATAACTTCCATACGTCATTAGTCACTCTCGTTTCCTAAATTGTACTTTTTCCACCAATCATTTATTCTGGGCTACTCTCACTCTGCTTCTCTCTGCTCGCATCTTCTACAGTAAACTCACAAAACTTCACTTTGCTTTGGTATTCAATCTTACATATATTTTTTGAAACTTCACCAGGAAGTAGACTTTTCATTTCACTGTTTAGTGGGAATGCCTGTTCTCCCACCTAACCAGTTCCTCGTTGGGAGAGTCGGTAGAGTTGTCGGCTAGCACTCGCTAGGCCCGAGTTCGAGTCTCCGGCCGGCCTATGAAGAATTAGAGGAATTTATTTCTGGTGACAGAAATTCATTTCTCGCTAT
Organism: Macrobrachium rosenbergii; assembly: GCF_040412425.1. Lineage (NCBI taxonomy): Eukaryota > Metazoa > Arthropoda > Malacostraca > Decapoda > Palaemonidae > Macrobrachium > Macrobrachium rosenbergii. Next base: position 37,561,702 of record NC_089787.1, read on the forward strand.
AATGTGGTTCGGATACCACAATAAGCTGTAGGTCCCGTTGCTGGGTAACCAACTGGTTCTTAGCCACGTAAAATAAGTCTAATCCTTCGGGCCAGCCCTAGGAGAGCTGTTAATCAGCCCAGTGGTCTGGTAAAACTAAGGTATACTTAACTTGTTCGCCCACCTAACGTTCATTTATTGCCTTACTAATTTCCTCCCGTATCTCCATTAGTATGGGGAATTTTAGCAGCATTTTTTCCGTCCTAGCTGCATTTCTCTGCCTTTACCATCCATCATTTCACCCTGGTCTCTGACCACTTAGCTATCCACCTTCTCCAACTCTTTCTTAGTCTGATTTTTACCCCTCTTTTCACAAGGCTTCCTCTCGGACCCCCCCCCTCTGATAGTCGAGAAATGTCATATCATTAAGAACAAGCTGAATAATAAAGTCATAACAACATGACAGTTGTTACCAAACTCTTGGGACCAACACCCTAAAATTGTATTTATGGTGAGTGTTTTAAATATGAATACTTCAACATATGAAATAACTTGCACGCCTATCAACTCTGGCCATCAGTCAGTTAAAACTTTGAAAAGAAAACACAGGTCTTCAAAATGTTTGGCTGGAAAATGGACAAAGTTAACAATAAATCGGTTATCTCTCATTCATACTGAGGAACCATCATAATGATATCACATGCTAATTCGTAAATACTGACCGTTATGGTTGGGCATGCACTGCGGCAGGGGCACGCGGGGCACATAACTGCAGTACCGGAAGGTGGAAAAATATCTGGAAAAAAAAATGGTCGTCAAACAACTAAGTTATAAACACATACATATTTTCTATTCCAAAGACTAAGAACTCACAAAGCAACAATTATCGAAGACTAAAGACTCAAAAGCATAAGATTACTTACATGACCTTCAAGTCCGTCAGATCTGCAAACTGGTCTTCACTAATGTCGTTCAGCTGGAGTTTTTCGAGCACTCTGTGGCGACAAAACCGTGTGTAATTTCAGCACATCTTCTCCTTCTCATAAGTATGGTGTAACAAGATTACTGTGCATGTATATATGTATGTATATATACTGTGTAATATATATATATATATATATATATATATATATATATATATATATATATATATATATATATATATATATATATATATATATATATATATATATATATATTACGAAGGAGGGATGGTTTAGAATCCAGATTAACTAATTCTAAACCACCAAGTCTAATTGAAGCCTAATATTAGTGTGAACATATATACACAGTGAAGTTGTGTGGTTATGTATGTGTATATATATATATATATATATATATATATATATATATATATATATATATATATATATATATATATATATATATATGCATATATGCAAAAAAACTTATTATACTTCATTAAAACAGTTGCGAAAAAGCAGTTGTCATCTAATAATAGACAAAAAGAACTCAGTTGATTTATCAAATGGTAATGAGATACATTTAGCATGTACAGTGATTTTTTCCCCAAATACATATGTAACCTGTCACTACACAGTATAGTTCAAAATGAAGATATCCTGATACCCGGGCAAGATTCGAACTCGCATCCGGGGTATCAGAACGAGGTAACGTTTCTTCGCGGCCCGCTGGATAAACGTTACCTTGTTCTAATGACCCGGATGCGAGTTCGAATCATCCCAAGGAGTCAGAATATCTTGATTTGGAACTAAGCTTTACAGCGACAAGCGCATCTAAAGTGTGAAGAAATCGATTCGTCAAGACGGCCTTGTGGTTTTAAAAAATACACATGGTAATGAGCTTTCATACCTATATTTTTATATTTACAAGGGAGTCCTTCAGACGCTAGATATAGGCTTCTGATGAGTTTGTGTACACAACCCTAGCAATTTACTGAAAGGCATTTAAAGCACGGAAAAGGAAACAGACACAAATCTCAAGGTAACGCCAGAGAGGAAGTTGTTGATGTTTCTCTGAATCCTAACTCCAGCTTTTGGTCGACAGGCGAAAACTTTTCGAATGAATATCTTGTTATGCCATTCTCCCAAAAGCCCCATTCTGTACAGGACATCAAGGCTCTTTATGCAAGTTGAAATCGGTTAAAATTGCCATAATTGCCCTTTTTTTATAATGGCCTCGTCAGAAGGACCCTTAGCTCCCACACTTGACGGATAAGTTTCGGTAAATTGTATTTTCTGAATGGGAAGCTGAATTGCTTCTTTGGATCGAGGACTGTCAAAAGGTTGAAACCAAAAGCCGCTTTGACCGTGATGCTACAAATATGACGGATTCGCAGCTGACTAAGACCACTGAATGCTTCTTAGTGAAAGTGGAATATTCATAATTTCTCAAGATGTTAAGACATGCTCTTTGAGTTATGTGAAACTGACTAATTATTTCGTTTTTTTTCCATAACTGCTGTAATGCTAACGCAACTGCATACAGCATTAGATCTCTTATGTGCTAAGAGAGTTCAACCAATTATTGATCTGAAGCAAATCTTTATGTTCATTTAGCAGAATAAAATTATAATACTCTATTTCTTTTTAAGATAATCATAGTTTTAGATGATGATAATATCTGAGGAACATCAGAAGCAAAAAATTAAAACTATTACGCATTATATAATCAACTTGTATATTTTTTTTATCAAAATACAAAAAAAAAAAAAAATCTTTGCTTCAAGAAAAGGTTTCAACAATTCCATAAAACCCATCGTGCTATTCTTTTACTTCTTATCATTTGGAGGGATGAATCCCCCACCCCACTTTTTATGAAATAGAAAGGAGATACCGATGGAAATTGCCGAGAACTCGGGATAAACAGTGATTCTGAATTCCGACTACAAAAGAACTCCCTTAATGCCGACATGCGAAACAAGCTCCTACTTACAGCAAATTGAGTGAGCTCAACCCTTTGAAGAGTCCATTCACGGACTGAAGCCTGTTTCCCGAGAGGTCCCTGCAAAACAAGATGTTTATCTCTTATTCCATTCGACGTCCAGATGAGATAAAATGATCACAAACAAGAGCGGCATCTATACTTATGGATTTGTGTCCAAACATATTTGAAGGCATATATACAAGTCTTATTAGATAAATGATTAACCATTAATTACAATGAATGCTTCACAAGTTAAAGGTCTTCCTCCGTAATTAAAAATATCTGTTAGCGTTAAAGTCTCTTTCAACTGCAAATAATATATCGCGGGAATCAAGACATAGTTCATATTTAACTAATTCTTATGACGTCATCTATCATTCAAATGTAAGATTTGAATGATATAAGACTTTGAAGAATACCGTGTTTTGATACCTTTATAAGGAATGGTGGAGAAATTGAGAGAGGAAGGATCGGCGGCTTGTGAACGGTTTGGATGGAATGTAAGAAAAAGAGGAGAAATTGGAGATATTAATGAGGAAACTACAAAACAGAAAAAACAGAGATAAATTGATGTTAGAGTAAATGAAGCATATGATGATGTGATAGCAGGATAAAACCTATAGCAATTATAGTGCAGTATTTTCATGGTCTGTTATTTGGAGATAGATGGTCCAAGAAATCTAGCATCTTTAAGCGTCATTGGTACAGATGTTAATCAGAAATTTATTTAAGAATTCAAAATTAAATAATGGAGTCCTGGCCTGAATTATTGCGTCTTCATGTCTTGTATCATGGTGTGCACATGAACAGCACATTTTTTGATGACCAAAAAGGAGTTATGAAAGATCTTGTGAGTAAATTATCACGATAAAGTTGCCCTAAACTCTTCATCGAAGATGGATGCATTTTCATTCTCCGAACTGAGTTTAAAGGAACTGGAAATAATTGTAGATCTTAGAAAGGGCTTCCAGGAAAAAAGAAGTAGATGAATCAAAAATGAAAAACGTGTCCATTCCTTTTAGCTGAATAAAGTAAAGGAAGTTACCTCTCTTCCTGCTTTCTTTCACATCTGGTGCTTAAGAAATATCCCATAAACATTATTCATTCACAGCTTCCATTAAATTCTGAACATTTTACCATTAAAATATTGCTCGTTGGGAATGAAAACTGAGGCAAATACTTCTTTTGGGGGAGTCAACATTCATGTGGTTTTGGAAATGGGGATAAATTATAAGAGAAGCGGCTTTCAGAAACACTCAGCTTAGTTTTTAACTTCTCTAACCAGACATATTCTCTCCGAAAACTCACCATTCTGTCATAAAAACTGATCTGGATAAACTTAAAAGAAAACCACTAAGGTTCTACAGTAGTACAGTATTTCTCAAAATGTTGAATGGAGAATAACACCATGAAATATTTTCTTCCAATCATAATTTTTCTATTAATTCACGTTCATCTAAGGTGTGGATAATTTCCAAATATCACTGAAAAATCTTCGTTAGCCACATATCACCGACTCCATTTTATATGAGTTTTCAAAGAATCGGTTCATCTCTCTTCTTTCTGCTGTCAAAAATTGCACAAACCTAACGGCTAACAAACTAAGGAAGAATACCCAAATAGAAGGAAAGACGCAACCTTCTCAATTTCAGCGATGAAACATGGCATTTGAATTTAGTTCCCACAAACAAGAGTATGGCTGTAATGAAGTCTGTTAAGAACCTCCAAGAGCAATGCCTATTAAACTCTCATAAAATTATGGAAACTGTAACACATCCTTATTCACAGCTCCCTTACACTGGGTGAATATCTCCCATAAATCTCACTTTGCGAAAAGGTCTCTGATGAAAATGGACGACTGTCAAATGCAAGGGAATGTAGATGATAATTAAATACAGACTACGAGAACCTCATTATGAAAAGAAAGTAAATGTAATAAAATTAACACTGGTAATTAAGATTAGACGGAAATTATAGCAAAATACAAGACACTGCCTTCAAAATGCTGGTAAGTAAACACTTTAGAACCTTAAAGAAAATGTTTAATATTGATGAATTTCTTGTTTGTTGACCATGAAAATCTAATCCCATTTTGGATCACACTTAAAGTAGAAGTTTTCTTTCTTATCTAGAAATACTTACAGCTTCTTGAGCTTCATCAGTGACCTGAAGGCTCCAAGGCGAACGGCTTCAATCTCATTGTACCCGAGACGTCTGCAATGATGAAATGACAAAGGTCACCACTATCACCTTGAAGAATCTCAGAAATGATAATGTACGCTATCTCAGTTTGTCAACGAAAAATAACTACTAGAGCAGTGCTTGCGAAATGATATAATTAAACGTTGAGATCCTAAAAAACCATTTTTCAGCTGAAATTCAAGGGTTTATATTTCACATGCCTATAAAATATTCCATGAAATCCGCATTCAGAAGCATTTCTGATTACTTTACCAATAATGATAATCTTATTTCCTCCCGAAATACTGACAGGAAAAAAAAATCAACCTTTTGTGTACCCCGATACCTCGAAAATACTGAGTGGTATGATGACCACTGTGATCATAAATAGCAAGTGGGATCATCCGCAGCGACTGAGCAAAATACACTTATCAGTGTAATTAACTAAGTCAAAATGATTCGCTGACCAATGTTACTGGTCACCAAAATGTCACTAAATAAATACACATTTACTTACAAGACTTCTAAGGAGGGCAGGTTTTCGAACAGAAGAGTGCTCACTCGCCTGATCTTGTTGTAGTTCAGATTTCTGCCAACAATTACAGATGAAAATTACACACAAAATAATAAGTGATACACACACTTATAAAACTGCCGATGTGCATAAATACGGACAATTACGTATAATGGTAAATACTATTCAATGTTTCGCCTTATCTAATTGTGCACATATTTCAACAAGTAATATCAGCTATGTTTCTGATTAAGGTAAACAGTGATGAGATGGCTAATCCATGAGTGTTAATGGGATTAATTATCAGATCCAACTTTTACTTGTTACAAGCTGTTCCTTGCTTTTAGAAAAGTTTACAGAGTAATTTTGCCATCCCGTTTTTTCATACACTGTTATTAAGTTCGACTGGCTTACATATTGAAGTAAACGCAAAAATAAAATTATATACATATATAAGGTACAAACTCAGGGTGGACTGATTGCAAAACACTCTGGTAAGCAAAGCATGAAAAACTTGGAAAATCTGTAAAACGTTCTCCATGAAACTGAGCCGAGAGGAAAAACTACGTCATTTTCTACAAGACAGAAGCGAACTCACAACTTCTGGAGGCGCTGAAGATTTGGAAAACTCTGGTTGTCCCTGAAGTTCAAGAAGTTGTGAGACAGATCCCTGTGGAAGGTTGAAGCACATAAGCAAATACGATTGAAATTCAAACCACTAAATCATTGCAAGGCCTGAATACATTCACGATGCAAATTCGCATTGATGCTGATCTGAGAACTATTTCTTAACACGAATGTTTCTAGGGATGAAAAAATTCATGTTAAAAATCAGTAGCTGACGGGAATACAAATTTGTGGGCATTTATCAAAATAATATTTACAGCAAAGTAATTATGCTAAAAATTAAATTATTTCCACATCGGGCCTTGGAAAAAAAAAAAAAAGAATTTTAACTTATAAGGAATGAACAGCACTTTACTGACATATTTTTACTCATGATAGCTTTATTACGAAAAACCTTATTTTTTCTTTGCTAGTTTGGTGGCTTGCAAATAAACTTCACAAGTAAAAAAGTGTATCAGATGAATTTCAGAGGTTATTTTGAGCCTGCAATTAAAATACAGCACATATAAGCATTCATACTTAGGAAAAATTGCAAAAAAAAAAAAAAAAAAATCTCTCAACGTTCCTGCTAATTTCTTAAAAATGTCAGAGAAGCAGCCCAGGGCACAAAATCTACAGATTTCGTGTAAAAACTCAAACAATTTAACCAGAAACTTCCGTATTTTCATGGCTTCTCAACAATATAAATTATATATAGACGATATCCCGCTAGGACCTAACTTTTCAAGGGCAGCGTCTTCATTGCGTAAATTCTTTAAATCACCATGAAGTCTCCTTTATTTTAGAGCTTCCCCTCCCCCCACATAAGATAACTGTTTTGATACTTATACAAAATTATTGAGTGTAAGTGATATGGACTTGTGACTTACCAAAGCACAAATAAATGGTCTTAGCACATTTGTCCATATACTGGCCATTTCCCGCGTGTTCTAGAAAAGACCTCATTTAAAATAATGTCTTCTCTAATGGTGGCTTTTATAAACAATATCTGAATGTAGCATGGACAACTCACTCAGCCCTGTCATACGAAATATATATACAAATATAGAGTGCTTTGAAATCGGAATAGTAAACTATTAAGCCATAAGACATGGCCTGGATGAGGTATGTCGGTGACTTAATGGCATTTTGGAATCTGAATCTGGGGTGATTTCAATAGTCTTCTACCAAACTAGATATTGTATCGAGCATCAAATTTAAAGTTGGATGCGACAAGGAAAAAGGTCTCTCCTGGAAGTACTAATAATTAGGAATATGGCATCCTACAAGTTTACACTATACGGAAAATTCCTGTTTCTCGACATCTATATGGATTTCTTTAGTCACCGTGGTATCTCAATAAGGGTCAGACGGGTGGTAAGCAACTTATTTTGGGTGCCCTAGTCACAAGTTCCCGTGACTTCAGAGGTATAGAACTGAAAACAACTTATGATAAACCTTCGTCCCTCACATACCCAGACCACGTCATTGAAAATATAGTTTGTAAGACAATGAATTTATTTTTGCGTACTCCCAATAAGAGGGTAAAAAATCCTATTTCTTTCAGCTACCCAAAGACAGCTGGGTCTGTAGTCACTGGCGTTTACAGGAAGAAGAAAAAGCAACAGATATTGAATTCAAACGATGCCTTGCAAGGGGTGGAATGCATCTTATGTGGGTTTCACCGGGAAAATGCTGTCCAGGAGAAAAGCCAACACCAACGATTTGCAAGATATATCAAGATATATAATCTGAGAAGTATTTCTGTTTGCTGTGAAACTATGCGACATTTCGAAGGTAAGATACCCGAAGCGACTTAATGAAACTAACAACATGAATCTATCACAACAGCCTAGGAAAGCTGTCAAGACTGCCCACATCTTTTTGTATCCTCCATCAAAGATGATGAACATTCTTTACGCTATGGGGTTAGCGGGAACCTAATAAACCAATCTGCGCTTTACAACTTCTTGTATAAATATTGCTGCTGTGTACTATTTAAACCATTATTTTTTTATAAAGGATAGAGATTCATTGCCAAAAATAATGCTTTTTTTTTTTTTTTTTTTTTTTTACTTAAATATGGTCATTTTTCGCCTCTATTAGACCTGTTTACAGTTTTAATAATAATTTTTACATACAAATAAACATGCATAATATAATATATACAGTATTTACATTACATATATATAGTGTACTGAATGTTTTTATATATGCAGTATATAAACGTAAGATAATACATATCGTTAAATGACTGGAAATTTTGAATTACGAGTTACTTCATGTTTTAGTGTAATATTGCATAATTTGCTGAGGAAAAGGATTGTAAACCATTAAATTATTTTCTTTACATGATCATTCTTATTTATTTACTAATTCAGTGGATAAAAAATTGTTATTTATCAATTTCTCCAGGAAAACGCGTGTAAATCGTCGCTATATTTTTCGTTTTTTAGTGTGCTTCTATTTACAAATACCACAGGAAAATATGCGCGTTGTAACCGTAGAGTTTATATTACAACCCCTGCCTGAATCTGCAAAATGTTTTGTGTGATCAGCCTCAGAGTGTTTACCTTAGAGAGAGAGAGAGAGAGAGAGAGAGAGAGAGAGAGAGAGAGAGAGAGAGAGAGAGCTCATATAACGCCTCCGTGAATCTGTAAATGTCTTTGAAATCAACCTCAGATTGTTTACCTTTGTGTGTGTGTGTGAGAGAGAGAGAGAGAGAGAGAGAGAGAGAGAGAGAGAGAGAGAGAGAGAGAGAGAAATAGTCCTACTTACAATGATGTGAGGTTCGGAGCGTGGCTGAAACACGACAGATCCAACTGACGTAGGTGGTTGCGATCGAGGGTTATGGTTCGGACTGCTTGCAATCCGATGAAGCCGTTGGTGTGTATTTTCTCAATGTAATTCGTCGAGAGGTACCTGAAAATAAAGGAAGGAAGAGGTTTACATTTAGTTTCAATCTCTTTGCTTTCTTCATTATCACGCAATTTCCTTCTTATTTTCGTTTTAATGCCACAGAAAATCAGAATGTCAAATGTCAAACCTGTTCTTTCTATAACATCTCGAAAAGTTTGATTCCTCTTTCTATACTCTCACTGGTCCATTCAAAAGTTGAATCTGCGCTTTCTGTAACATCTCATATTACGCCATTTAACAGTAAAATCTGCTCTTCCTATAACTTTTCTCATTGAGCCACTTAAAAATTAATCCTGGTCTTTCTATAATATCCTTCACTGTTCCATTTAAAATCTAAATCTGTTCTTTTTTTAACATCTCTCACTGAACCAGTTAGAGGTTAGATCTCTTTCTATAACCGCTCTCATTGATAAAGGTAAAGAGTCTCTATGTGAACTTTTCTCACTGATCAATTAAGAGTTAAATGTACACTTTCTATAATCACTCCCACAGGTCCATTTCAGATTTAAATCTGCTCTATTAAAATCTCTCTAGGTGATCCATTTACAAGTTAAATCTGTTCTGTTATAGTCTCTTTTATCTATCTACTTAAAAGTTAAACACACTCCAAGTATAACCTCTCAAATCAAGCCATTTGACAGTTGAATCTGCTCTCCCTCTATAACTACTGATCCCTTTAAAATTTCAGTTGCTTTCAGAGAGGTTGCTTTATCTATAACCTCTCTTACTGATCCATTTAAGAGTTAAATCTTTTCTTCCTGTAATCACTCTCATCGATCCATCTAAAAGTTACATCTTTATAATATAACCTCTCTTATCAATTCATTTAAAAGCTATTCTGGTATTTTCTTACAATCTCACCTTGTTCCATTGAAAAGATAAATATGCTCTATAATTGCTTCCCTCGAAGATTCTTTAAAACGTTAAATAAGTTTTCGATAACCATTCTCGTAGATCCATTTAAAAGTAAATATTTAATCTGATTTTTCTATAACCTTTCTCTTTGTGCCATTAACAGTTAAATGTGCGGTTTCTAAAAGCTAGTTCATTGCTCCACTTAAAAGTTAAATCTGCTCTATCTATAACCGTTCTCATTACCAAACTTGAAAGTTCCATCTGTTCTTACTGTAACCCCTCCCAGTGGTATATATAAAAAATTTAGTTTGCTTCATTATAACCTCTCTCAATAATCCATTCAAAAGTTGAATTTGGTCTTTTATGATAATATTTGTTATCGATCCAATTAAAAGTTAAATCTGTTTCATTGATATCGCTCTCACTGATCCATTTAAAGGTAAACATGCTTTATCAAAACCTCTCCCTGTGAGCCATTTAAAAGCTAAATCTAATCTATTGTAATTTCTCTCATTGATCAATTGTTTGCTTTTTTATTACTTCTCCCATCAATCAATCTAAAAGTTAAATTTTCTCTATTGTAACCTCTCCCATGAATCCATTTAAAGGTCAAATTTGTTCTATTGTACCCTATCCCATCAATCCATTTAAAAGTCAAATTTGCTCCATTGTAGCCTCTCCCATCAATCCATTTAAAAGTAAAATTTGCTCCATTGTAACCTCTCCCATCAATCCATTTAAAAGTCAAATTTCCTCCATTGTAGCCTCTCCCATCAATCCATTTAAAAGTCAAATCTGCTCTATTGTAACCTCTCCCATCAATCCATTTAAAAGTCAAATTTGCTCCATTGTAACCTCTCCCATCAATCCATTTACAAGTCAAATATGCTCCATTGCAACCTCTCCCATCAATCCATTTAAAAGTCAAATTTGCTCCATTGTAACCTCTCCCATCAATCCATTTAAAAGTCAAATCTGCTCTATTGTAACCTCACCATCAATCAATTTAAAAGTCAAATTTGCTCTATTGTAACCTCTCCCATCAATCCATTTAAAAGTCAAATTTGCTCTATTGTAACCTCTCCCATCAATCCATTTAAAAGTCAAATTTGCTCCATTGTAACCTCTCCCATCAATCCATTTAAAAGTCAAATTTGCTCCATTGTAACCTCTCCCATCAATCCATTTAAAAGTCAAATTTGCTCCATTGTAAGCTTTCCCATCAATCCATTTAAAAGTCAAATTTGCTCCATTGTAACCTCTCCCATCAATCCATTTAAAAGTCAAATTTGCTCCATTGTAACCTCACCATCAATCCATTTAAAAGTCAAAATTGTTCGATTGTAACCTCTGCATTAATCCCTTTAAAAGTCAAATTTGCTCTACTGTAACCTCTTCCATCAATCCATAAGTCAAATTTGCTCCATTGTAACCTCTCCTATCAATCCATATGAAAGTCAAATTTGCTCTATTGTAACCTCACCATCAATCAATTTAAAAGTCAAAATTGTTCGATTGTAACCTCTGCAACAATCCCTTTAAAAGTCAAATTTGCTCTACTGTAACCTCTCCCATCAATCCATTTAAAAGTCAAATTTGCTCCATTGTAAGCTCTTCCATCAATCTATTTAAAAGTCAAATTTGTTCCATTGTAACCTACCCCATCAATCCATTTACAAGTCAAATTTGCTCTATTGTAACCTATCCCATCAATCCATTTAAGTCAAATTTGCTCCATTGTAACCTCTCCCATCAATCCATTTAAAAGTCAAATTTGCTCTATTTTAACGTCTCCCATCAATCCATTTAAAATTCAAATTTGCTCTATTGTAACCTATCCCATCAATACATTTAAAAGTCAACTTTGCTCCACTGTATCCTCTCCCATTAATCAATTTAAAAGTCAAATTTGCTCTATTAAAACCTCTCCCATCAATCCATTTAAAGTCAAATTTGCTCTATTTTAACATCTGCATCAATCAATTTAAAAGTCAAATTTGCTCCATAGTAACCTCACCCATCAATCCATTTAAAAGTCAAATTTGCTCCATAGTAATCTATCCCATCAATCCATTTAAAAGTAAAATTTGCTCTATAGTAACCTCACCCATCAATCCATTTACAAGTCAAATTTGCTCCATTGTAACCTCTCCCATCAATCCATTTAAAAGTCAAATTTATTCTATTGTAACCTCTCCCATCAATCCATCTAAAAGCCAAATTTGCTCTATTGTAACCTCTCCCATCAATCCATTTAAAAGTCAAATTTGCTCCATTGTAACCTCTCCCATCAATCCATTTAAAAGTCAAATTTGCTTCATTGTAACCTCTCCCATTAATCCACTTAAAAGTCAAATTTGTTCTATTGTAACCTCTCCCATCAATCCATTTAAAAGTCAAAGTTGCTGTATGGTAACCTCTCCTATCAATCCATTTGAAAGTCAAATTTGCTCTATTGTAACCTCTCCCATCAATCCATTTAAAAGTCAAATTTGCTTTATTGTAACCTCTTCATCAATCAATTTAAAAGTCAAATTTGGTCTACTGTAACCTATCCCAGCAGTCCATTTAAAAGTCAAATTTGCTCTGTTGTAACCCCTCCCATCAATCCATTTAAAAGTCAAATTTGCTCTATTGTAACCTCTCCCATCAATCCATTTAAAAGTCAAACTTGCTCTATTGTAAGCTGTCCATCAATCAATTTAAAAGTCAAATTTCCTCTACTGTAACCTCTCCCAGCAATCCATTTAAAAGTCAAATTTGCTCCATTGTAACCTCTCCCATACATCCACTAATGATTTAAAGCTGCTTTCTTATAGTTAAACCTGCTCCATTATAACATCTCTCATCAAACTATTTAAAAGTTAAATTTGCTCTACTATAATCACACTTATCCATCCACTTTAAAGTTTCTGCTCTCTATAAAACCTTTCTTAAAAGCTACATTTTTACTTTTCTCTATTATATCCTGTCTCATCAACCCACATACAATTTAAATTTCCTCTGTTATAACCTCTCTCATTAATGCCTTTTAAATCTGCTATATTTTAATCTCTCCCATCACTCCATGTTAACGTTAATTATGCTTTATTATAACCCTTGTTACTGACCCATTTACAAAATAAACATGCTTTTGTAAAAACTCTATCGTTGCTTCATTCAAAATTGTATTATAACCTCTCTCACCACTTCACCCATTTCAAAGGTAGAAAGAATATGCATGACCATATACTTATGAATAAATAAATAAATTCACATGCAACAAATGCTCAAAATTAATATAGTAAACGACCAAGGGAGAGATACTTACAAAAATCTTAAATTTTCTTGTGCCAAAAAGTTTTTATCCAGTATGTATCTGAGTAAGCTGTTTTGAATATCTCTGCAAAGAAATAAAAATTAATTTCTAGTGATAATACTTTTGTTCCTTACAGAAGATAAAAAATGTTTTGTGAAACTGTTATTACTTGAGCTGGAAATAACATCGAAAAATTATTTCAGTAATATTCAGAATATCTGTGAACTTTGGAGTTTCTATCTGAACGTTGAACTATAAAACGGATGATTTCACTCTACAATTATGTGAGAAATACACAATGGATTGCAGCTGCTTACAGATAAATTGAACATAATGTATGTACACATAAGTTTACATATGTCAACGAAACAACATGCATGTGACATACATACAAGTGGCTACCTGGTAATATGCTCATTTGTTTTCGTTCATTTAAAGAAAACAGAGTAGGGGAAAACGAAATTCAGGATTCGAAGGTCACGAAGAAGACTGGGGTCTTTAGACTTGTCCCCTCAAAGTTGCAAGGGCGACAAAATATTGGGAACACATAAAAAATGAAGAAAATGGTTTTGTTCATGATCTATGGTGCGATATCCAAGTGGTCGTCAGAAGAAAGGGGTACAAAGTAGCTGAGAGAAACAAAATTCTGTGAAGAATTGAGTGAAACTTGAAGGATGACTCGGCTGACCAGTACAATAAAATCTTGATGCAGTTCCATCAGAGAGAGCGTAGGTGCAGATTCTGAACTAATACTTTATGTAAGACCTGACAAGTTCCACAAAGAAATGGACAGAACGCTTAGAAAATAAGTCCTTTTTGTATGAGTGCAAGCATACATTCTTTTAAAATGTTAACTGAGGAAAGTTGGAAACGATAAAGCAAAAACCTAGGCTTTATTACTGATTGTGTGCAGTCTAAATATAGGCATCTTTATGCACATGCACACATAAAAATACTCGTAAGTACATTCACACACATGTAAGAGAGAGAGAGAGAGAGAGAGAGAGAGAGAGAGAGAGAGAGAGAGAGAGAGAGAGAGAGAGAGAGAGAGAGAAATCCATTTTGTCTAATATGGGTTATTAACTTACAGAACTTCTAACGACTTGTATTGTGATAAAATGCACGGATCTAATGTCCTGATATGACTGGAGTTGATAGCCCTGCAAAGGAATCAGACCTTCATTAGTAAACCTACTTATCGCTGAAATGAAATAATTTCTATATGCATGTCTTGATCGTAATTATGTGTTCAAAGTACATCGATAAACACTGAAACACATGTTGAAGATATTAATAAATGCTTAATTATTCTTTTTTCCAAAATTTTCAATACTGCATACCTATAATCAAAATTTGGACAGAGCTTTAATACTTACAGCCATTTTATCCCTCCAATGATGTGAGTAGGTATGGAATGCAAATCGGCCTTGTTGCACTTCAACTGCCACTTCACCTCACAATAACACTTTTCAACCTTGCCAAAGATGTCTTCGAAATGCGACCCATTGCAATGACCGCTGTCCAAGGGCACGTCAGTAGAGAGGAGGTCGCGACTTTGGTTGGATATCGCGTCTGCTAAAACTGAGGATCCCGGTGATTCTTCTGCTGCTCTAGCGACCTCCATCGTTTGTCCTTCCCCTGTGGAACTGCCTCCTGCAATCGTTTCCGGCGAAGGCTTCGATGGCTTTAATGCCACATCGAGGTTTATACCTGTTTCTAAAGGGGCGTTGATTCCCCTTCTGACCTTGTGCGTCATTTTTGCTTCATCGTAATAATTCGATTGGTCATTTAATGGATTTCGACCTGCTTTGCCCACCCCTCTATATTCTAGAAACTCGCTGTTTAAGAATTTGGCACTTAAACTGCCTTCAACCGTTTTACCTTTGTAAGATCCTGTGAAGTATCCACGCCCTCCTAACACCAAAGGCTCGATAAAACCATATATTTCTTTGTCACTCCCTGCTAGTGTATCAGTTTTGCCATGCACCTGTTGGTCACTATTGTCCACTAAACTAATATTCTCTAATTCACTGCTCTTATCTGGCGGCTGGAATTTCATTTGCAAACGAGAATGCACCTCGCTATCAGGAGGATCGTCGATTCTGTCATTGACAATGCTTTTACTGACATAGCTCGAGGAGCCGGTTAGACCTGGCACGAACCAAGTCTCCCAGTAGCTCCTGCGTCGTCGGGACTGGTAGTCGCTGGCAGACGTTTCTCCGCTACTCTCTTGGTCCTCCGGACGGGTGGCTGACGTTCCGCTTATCTCACGAGGTGGATTGCTTTCGTTGCGAGCCTTGCTTGGTATGTGAGTGTCAATGGCGGAGGCCAGTTCGTCGACGCTCACGCTTTTCCTGCTGTCTCCTGTAATGTTGCAGATCTCCAGTTTCTTGTCGGGCTCAATCGGTGGCATGCACTCTCCTGTATCCGGTACGTTGCAGTAACACAAATCTGAAGTGGAAAACAATGGTGTCAGAGCCGTTGTACTGACAAGCGGTCGAAGTGAAACGATGTAATATGTGAGACAGTAAATTAGTTAAGTAAATAAATGACTATTATTACTAACAATTAAAATATGAAGGTATTTTCATGAGACACAAAAGCCAAAAAGTCCCATATTTGGCTACCAAGCATCCCTACAACACAATGTTTATTTGGGAAGAAGAAAGGAATAAAAGAGAACCAGACAGAAGAAATGGGTTTAAAATAGTCCAAAAAATTAATAACAACAAATGAAAGTAACAAAACTGTATGAGCTACATTATTACGACATAAGAGTATGAGGCTTCAAAGTAGCATTGCAACCTCTCATAAGCTTCCGATGAACATGATCCATACATATTAAAAGCTAATTTTTTTAACATTGTAAACTGGAAATTATAATAAGTATATAATGCACCGAAGTTTCTTCGGAGTAATCGAGTTTTCTGAACAAGAGAAAATATAATGCTGTATGGGCCGCGGTCCATGAAACTTTCAGCCACGGTCCGGTGTTGGCCTGTCCAATAGCGCTGCCAGACGCACGATCATGGCTAACCTTAACCTTAAATAAAATAAAAACTACAGAGGCTAGAGGGTTGCAATTTGGTATGTTTGATGAATGGACGGTGGATGATCAACATGCAAATTTGCAGCCCTCTAGCCTCAGTAGTTTTTAAGACCTGAGGGCGGACAGAAAAAGTGCAAACGGACAAACAAAGTCATCTCAATAGTTTTCTTTTACAGAAAACTGAAAAGAGAGATGTGAAAACATAAGCTAAACATACGGTATTTCTACAACTGGAACCGCCAGGAAGGCAGTTTCAGGGACACAATAAGGAGAACGAGGACCTGATACTGGACAGCAGCGTTACTTGGAGCATGGTAAAAGATCGTCGAATCAGGAATGTTTGGTTTTACCAACAACAAGCTTCATGCCATCCTAAGTGCACCATTTATCGATAATGTCTACATTACATCAGTGTTAAACGGTGGCTGTCTCAATACGTACAGAAAATCGAATATAGTGAAGCCTACATTTTACTGCACTGCTTGGGATTTCTTTTTATAAAATGTATAAGATATTAAACAAACTGGGAAAAGCAGACAATCAATTAAACTAAATTTCTTAGAAAGAAAAAGAAACGAAGTGCTATGTTTCAGACTTAGGCAGAAAAAGAAACGAAGTGTTATGTTTCAGATGGAGAAGGTAAATAGGTCATTTCTCAAGAAGACGCCGTAGTTATATAAAACCAGCATTATGGGACAAGAAAATGAGGTCATCATCCGTCAGGTTTTCGCAGAATATAATAACCATGTATGAAAAAGGGAAAGGAGGATGAGAGGAAGTGTACTAAAAGAAGCGCGAAAAGAATTCAATGAGCAGATAGACCAAGAAGACCTGAGAGATGAATTTGCTGAGTAAATTATGATACCAAAGGGTTCTTTACAGTAGCACTTCGATGGCAGACAATGCTGCTTTTAACCAAAAGTTGTAAATACCGTTTGTGTATGCCAAAAAGCATAGAAGATTACGTAGAACTTGCTCAAAATTCCTAGAACCTCGAGGAATGACATAATACTACATCGCAGATCTATCATAACACTTGAGATATAATATTGCTGTTAAATTCTCAAAAAAAGTGCCCTGCATATATAAGACTCACAGACCAAGATCGGGACAGACACACAGTGACGCGTACGGGTCTTTTGAGAGAAAAGCGAACTGACTGCGTGAGGAATGTTCAGTTACAGAATACTTCTGATTTCATCCACGCAGTCAGGCACCAGGAGGGGTCCTGATTATCGAGGCAACGTCCCGATAAGCATGAGCAATTATATTATTCAGTTCACTTTATTTCTCATGGAAATGCTTCTAAAAACTTCCTGCTCGCTGAACATCAGTACAAAAAGTCGCACCGGGAACAAAGCAATGTTTATGATCTCTGTAAATAACTGTCAGGGAAGATTAAATGGACGTTTATGGGAGAGATCTCCTGGTCGGTCGGTCTTTCGACAAAGAGCCCTGTCTGGGTAGTATCGATTATCATCCGAGTTGATTATGAACAGGAAATTCCTCGATAATTTCCTTATTCCTGACCCTACGAAGAGCGTTATTACGGACAACAACAGTCCCCAGGGGGACCTTCAAGGTGCGCTATTGAGAGGTAGTTGAAGGTTATGAACACAAGATGTGACTTATATTGTTGTTTATTTTCTATTGCCTTCCCAGCGACTTGCCGATATATTTTTACAAGAGTAAAAGTGCCCTTTTAGTCTGCACCTACATTCATTTGTTTTGAGAGAAACCGTGTTGTAATCTCTCATCTTTCCTGTGTTTTATACTTTTTTAATAAAAGCTTGTAGTGGATTAATCTACACACACTGTTTGCTAATGCCAACAGAAATTTTTGAAATTTTAAAGATACCTTAAATTCTTAGCCGAGTAAACTCAATCATCCTTCATTGGTTAAACATTATTTCAAGAGGTAAGTTGACTGGTTAATTTGTTATATCAAACTGGCGTGACAACAACAAAGGTCATCGACGCCAGCAGAGTCTAACAAAGAAGCAAGGACGACTGGAATGTTCATCCGACTGTAACAGCAGTTTGTTGCGTCCTGACTCTACAAACATTAGGTTTTACATAGATATGTCTAAGCTATTTATGTGGATAATAAGTACTAACACGTTCTGCGACTCTTGAGTAAATCTATTTACCTAAATTTTGTACATCATACTTCGGTCTCTTTATAACTAGTGTGTGAAGTTGCGAACGGAGAAGAATCTATATCCACACTGCATTTTCTATGTACAATAAGACCTCACGTTTTCAGATCTCAACATATCATAACTACGATGATTTTTTGATGAGCTACCTTTTAAGTCGTGACGCACTTTTGGATCGATCTCTTCATTTGAATGTTAACTGTACAGCACAGGCTAGAATAATGTGTGGAATAACTGAATAAACTGTTCGCTGGGGTGTGTCCGCGAAGTGTTGAAGAGTAGGCTCTACTAATGGGTCGCTGTTATCTAACAGACTTCGTCACTCATCAGAATGCCAGACACCCGAAGAATCTGATAAGTTGACGGCTACTGTAAACCTACCTGCTTTTATATATATATATATATATATATATATATATATATATATATATATATATATATATGTGTGTGTGTGTGTGTGTGTGTGTGTATGTATAACTGAAACACGAAAATATGGAACGTGATGAATATATAAATAAAGACAGAAACAATGGACTGTTGCAAGGCCTTTCGACTTGTCGTCCTAACAATTTCTTTATAGTACAACTACGAGGTCTTCCTCCTGTTACACCTTTACGCTGAATGACCTCAACAGGTCCTAGCGCTTGGCCTTTGGCAATTTAATATTCCAATTCCAATTCATAAAATACTGACAGATACTTGAAGAGAAAAGGAAAGAAATCTATTATTCGTAATCAATCTAAACACAAAGTCTGTCATGTTCCACTGTTTTGTTACCAATCGACTGAGTAGAGGGTGCTGTATGTTGCTCAGTGTCATTACCGTTCTTAGTTTCAGTTTTCATTTAACTTCATGAAGTTGTTAGTAGACATACGGGAGTTTTCTCCCAATTATCATTATTTTTTTTATTTCGGTATATCTAAAGGTCATACTGACCTCTTTTTGCCTACAATTACAAAAATTAACAGAAGTTATTATTTTAGGTACATCTGACCTTGCCTCAAGTCATGGATCAACTTAAGGTATGATTATTTTGCCAGTAGGTATTTTATTCTTAACATGTTTTTCTTAGATCATAAATAAATTTAAAGGTCAAAATTTTATTTTTCTTTGATTGTGATGAAATAGTTAATTTGCCATGATCTGTTTCTATAGGTGACAGGTAAATTTAGAGGCCGAAAATGTGACTTTCCCCCCCCAACCCTCGAACTCTCCCTTCGAATTTGATGAAAATACTTTCGTTCAATAAGTCATCCAACACTTTTACTCTTAGATTCTTTTCATGACCTATTTTCCTGTCTTGATGTATAACAACAAAAAGCTTTTAATACATCAAATGCTGCAATGTGTACAAGTACAACTGCCTAATGTAATCTCGGTGTCGAATGGTGTTATCTGTCTCGCAATAGACACAGAATTAATCTAGTTATTTCTTGAATTTTAACATATAAAATTAAATTTAACATACAAAAATAGAAATGTAATCTTATGTCAAGTAATAATGATAACTTAGAATTCTGGCTAAAGTACTGAATAATAATAATAATAATAATAATAATAATAATAATAATAATAATAATAATAATAATAATAATAATAATAATAATAATAACACCAACTTACCGCAATCCTCATAGTTGGCAAAATAATCCAAACTTCCATTGTATGATGGTTGATCATCGTTCTGCCCTACAAAAGAAAAGGAAAACACTGAGAAGGTCTGGTAATTAGAGAGAATATTAATCAGACATCTACAGGATATAAATAAATGGAACAAAAGATATTCATGTATAATTCTGTACTCAGTCACAAAATTTCTGAAGTCACTCTATGGCGTGTTCATCATTTTTGTAATTTACATATTTATGAAAGTCATGATAACTTTGTAAGAAAATGTTCTAATATACACATAACACTGAGCAGGGTAAAATAAGCCTGATATATACAATCATTTACCAATATACTATATTTTTAAGAGTTTTCTACCTAACTGCATGTCATTCATACTTCTTTCTTTTAATGTTCACTAGATGAAGATATTCCATGATTTAAAGTGAGCATTGTTTTTATGTCCTTTCTTTAACAATTAATGGTCATTCCTAAAGAGAAATTTCACAGCTGTCCGTAATTAGTCCGTAATTATGACTCACAGGTTACAATGAGCGTTTTCACTGTTAAAACTGGAGCTGCATTTTCCTTTACAGAAGTAATCTGCTTTGCTCGCTTCCCTTGTCGGTAATGTAACGCAAATTGGTCTTCCAAACGGCTTCTTGGTTCATCATAGTGCTTCTTTGGTGCATTTCTTCCTTTCTTGTTTTGCTAAGTTCACCAACCTTTTCCCCGCACAGAAACTTAAACATACAAAGGGTTTCTATGAATTGTAAATAGTGAATGTTCCAGAGAATTGTGCTTGCAGTTTCATCATCATTTGCAATATTCCCCACCCTCGACAAGGAGTCAGGACGGTCCCGAGCTCTCCAACACGGCTGCTCTTATGGGCAGACTTGGGGAAGCACGTCCCTCTGACACTAATAGCTTGACAAATTTGTAATTTCGGTCCATAAACCTCACTCTCATTACTCCCGGCTCATTTTGTTTGTGGAAAACATTTCTGAAATATTGCCTCACCTCCTGGGCCGAGTGTTAAGGCTACGAAGTTGTAACCGAGTTTTATTTTTATTTTTTGTCTTGATACATAACCTGTGTAAATGCTTATTGGTGATCATTTAGGAAAATACCCGCTTAGTGATCAAAAAGAGAATATACTTCTTTCATAAAGTCACAACAAAAATTTTTCTTTTCTTCTGTTTTCCCATAAATTCAACTGAGTAAATACTGTACATATACATGATGCACTTAGAAAAATACCAGCTTGGGGATTAAAAAACATACTTTATTCATGGAGCTCAAAATCTTTTGAAGTTTATAAACAGATTCTGGATTACCCTGACATTGCCTTTCGTTAAATTTAGTACCAGGGCATTAGTAAACAGGTGACAGGACGGAGGAAATTACCTCGGTAGGTGATATCTTGGAAACGCACCACTGCATATGGAAACAAAGCAAATGAGAGAGAGAGAGAGAGAGAGAGAGAGAGAGAGAGAGAGAGAGAGAGAGAGAGAGAGCACTGGGAAAAGAGTGTTACCCTATTAAAACCACATCCTTTCTTTCAGATAACTGATTCACCCGCCGTTCCTTTATAACACTTCATGCTGTGATGATCTCGAATACCGGCTTCGTTAAGAAAACTTGTATGCAGAATACATAATTGTTTCTCACAATATAAATTTTTAAAGACTGGGTTTTTTTTTCCTATCATTATCTCACCGTTTCTTTTGTGATTTTCCAAAAGGAACTGTGAGACGATGGTTTCCATATGCTTGAGGAAATGCACTCCAAAGAACTGCAAGTTACTAAACTGTTCGCGATGGAAGGCACAACGAGTATCTTACAATATTTCATGAATGAAAAGGCTAAGTACTAAAAAAAAAAAAATCGTACAAACGGCGATTCCCCTTAATAAAATAAAATAGAACCCAAAAAGTAATTAGAAATGCCCAATCCGTATTCTTTTCAAAATGATGGGCATGCCACCAACAAAATATTGCATTAATATGCCGACGAGGTACTCCTGTAATATAAATAAGTTCCAGCAGCAGAAATGAATAATGATCTTAATAAGTCAATAACGTAATAGTAAACACGAACATTCCAAAAATACGTTTAGTATACCTAACGAAAGTGTCTATTGTAAAAATCGTTCCGAATATACTCTCCATAGTGAGAACAGTACTATAGCTTTGTGGGGACTTAATGGTTGTTCTACATTTACCAGCATTTCAAGAAACTGCGAAATGCGTACCTTGCATGCCAAGAAAACGCAAACTACGCCATCCTTTAAAAGTGTCAAATGCGCATCATTCCTCACTGAAGATTAAATTGATTAAATAAAGTGCGTACAAAACGAAACAACCATAAGTTAAGGATACATTAGTTTAACCAGACCACTGAGATGATTAACAACTCTCCTAAAGAGGGCTGGCCCGAAGGATTAGACTTATTTTACGTGGCTAAGAACCAGTTGGTTACCTAGCAACGGGACCTACAGCTTTTATTGTGGAATCCGAACCACCTTATGCCGAGAAATGAATTTCCATCACCAGAAATAAATTCCTGTAATTCTTCATAGGCAAGTCGGAGACTCGAACTCGGGCCTAGCAGAGTGCTAGCCGAGAACTCTACCGACTTGTCCAACGAGGAGCTTACGAAACAACCATAATACTAATAAAGGAGAAAGGTCATCATGGTCGTAATGCTCTGACTGATTCTTTAATATCAATTTTTCTGAAAGAAGGAAAGAAGAAAAATATGTGAAACAAAGGGATGCAATTTCATGGTTCCCTCTGCGGACCTCCCTTAAGAGTCATTAAGGGTCGCATTTACATGAGCATAATTTACAATAAAACACTTGTTTTCCGTTGATAGTTTATTTTTCATAAATCATTACTGTACTTCCTCGCAAGTCACCAAGATGAGGCTATTACAAAAAACCTGAGATAAAGCCTCATATCGCCTGTGAACACTAATTTTGTGCTCTATAACTGAACGTAATAGATCTTATGAAGTCCACTACTCAGTTAATAGGTTGCAAATAAGTGCAACGCAGTTTAACGGAAAAATAACATGACACTAATCAATCAACAGATAAACGAATCAACTTGAAATCTGCATAAACCGGAATGTGAAAAAAGTAAAAGGATTCGGCAATATGAAGAAAGCAAGGTATTAATTGGCAATCAAACGCGTTAAAAATTCAAAATCCAAAGACTATTTTGAAATATTCACTTCCTGGATAAACACTTTTCCACACTAAAAGTTTAAATTGGACATTTATTTTTTTACCGAACGTGCCCATGAAATTCTAAGCGAAGAGACGGTTAACAGTATAGGGAAGACATCTGAAATTCTAAATTGATAAACGGTTATGCCACGAGAAATTCCAAACGATATATTGTCACAACTTGACATTGAAAAGAATGCTCAGTGTTGCATTAACAGAAACTGGATATCTCTAAAATTGAAACATATTCTCTCTCTCTCTCTCTCTAAAAATCAGGAGTGACCTCATTTATAGCTATAAGTCTCCAATTTTATTTAAAGCTATATGTTTCGTCATCGTGTTAATCTTTGCTGTAAAAGTCTAGTTTCGGCAAGGCAAAGACCAAGTTAAATTTTCTGTTAAAATCCTCTTCCACTGATCCTTGACTCATCAGGGTATTAAGTCACTCAAAACTAAACTAACACTATTAAACTCTTCTATTATTGTTTGTTTGCAAACTATTCTAATAATTCCGTCCTTTTGCCATCCTGCGATGCATAAGGAAAACCCAGGTGCAAAGCATTCACGAGAAGTGATGATGTGATGCCTTAAAAATATCTTTATACAGTACTAATATATATATATATATATATATATATATATATATATATATATATATATATATATATATATATATATATATTTTAAATATCTGTATATATACATACTGTATATATATGTATACACAGATACATACATATATATATATTACACATACACACATTTATTTATATATATATATATATATATATATATATATATATATATATATATATATATATATATATATATATATATATATATATATATATATACATATACATATAACCAAAGAACACTTAGTTTAGCTTATGACGAATATACCATCTCAGGGGATGAACTTAAAGTGCTAGAACTGTATTGTTTAATTGAATCAGGAAGGGACTTGGCGATAACTTTATTGATATTCCTCATACACACGTCATCAGCAATGCCCCTGTCATATCTGAAATACTAAAAGCGAAGGAGACCATTGTGTTGCATTAACCTGAAAGTTAATTCTGACGTTATGATCGGGTTTCACAAGTGTCCAATCAGTCATTCGATGTTACGTGACTGTATTTAACAAATACGATTCTCAAAAAAATGTCGCCTTCTTTATGAATCATTCAACACATCGAGCTGGAAGAGAGGTTTCTATCTCATGGTCATCCGAGTGTCCTTTGTAAGTCATGAAAAAAATACCTCAATTCCACGAATATTCAAGTTGTCTTACAACTGAGAATTTAGACAAGGACATTACTGACATTTTGATGATTTAAAAAATTTTCATTTTACGCCGCTGAAGTATGAAAATTTTGATTACCGCATAAATTGGCATAGATTGTAATGAATAATAATCATGATGCATGAATCTACATAGATTTTTATTAGTAATAAATTACCAATTTGTCTAGATTTTATATTTCCAGGCAGCATAGTTTTTTGCTTATTTATAACCATGATATATTTTCATTCATAACCATGATATATATTCATTTATAACCGTGATATATTTTCACTCATAACCATGATATACGATCATTTATAACCATGACATATTTTCATTCATAACCATGATATATATTAATTTATAACCGTAATATATTTTCATTCGTAACTGTGATATATACTCATTTATAACCGTGATATATTTTCATTCGTAACCATGATATATATTCATTTATAACCATGATATATTTTCATTCATAACCATGATATATATTCATTTATAACCGTGATATATTTTCATTCGCAACTGTGATGTATATTCATTTATAACCGCGATACATTGTCATTCGTAACTGTGATTTATTTTCATCAATAACTATGATTCATTTTCATTCATAGCGATGATATATTTTCGAACTCAACTGCTTCCAAGTGTATTAGTATAAATTCAACAGCACGTTAATCTTCTTCTACACATGGAGGTATCGCAGCCAACAATCTCGCGAAGTTTGACATTTACTGACGGATTTAGGAGTTTACGAGATGCAAAGTTTCAAAAACAAATGGATTTTATAGAACGAGGTAACACTTGAGCATTTTGCCTGCATTCATTCCAGCGTTCACAAAGCACGTTGCAAGGTACTAATTCCCACTTCAAGTCCATGAATAGATGTCGAGTTGTTTAAGAGTGCAGGCGTTTACGATAATTGGATGTTTCTAAGCACGAGAAGTTCCAATATGCGCATGCGTCCGCAGTTTCTGATTTTTTTCTCTATTTGAAGGTTCGCCAAGAAAAAGAGAAGGGAGAAGGAGTCCTCTGCTTAATTTTTAAGGAACTACATTTAGCTCAGATGAAATAATTAACTAGAAAGATTTACCCTCTTTTGCAGAGGACTTATTTTATACTAATTTTGGCTATTAATAATAATAATAATAATAATAATAATAATAATAATAATAATATAATAATAATAATAATAATAATAATAATAATAATAATTCTGCGGTTAATAACCGTTCCGTTCCAGATAAGGTACAGATTTTTTAGAAAGCCACCCCTCAATTATATTTGAGTTATGTAAACAGACTTTTAACTTGCAAGCCCCAGCTTCACTCTTTGTTCTACGCAGGATTTTTTAAAACGATCTCTTCAATTTTTGAGTTGGGTTAAGTCTGTATGCCTAACAAAGTTGTGCTACTTTCATTCATTTGTATACTTAACAATGTCATTTATTATCAGCTTACCTGCGTTCACAGTAATTGTTTGCATTACCAGGCTACCTGTGTAACTAAGACGGTCGTCATTAGCCTAATATGCTATCTGGTTAGTTAGAAAGTGTGAATAACTCAAGCCTTTAGCGTTCCCTGAAATGTGTGCACTACCGTGTCATCATGGAACTAAGAATTTGTTTGAATTAAAAAGCCTTCTCCGTACATGATATATTTTGGTAACTGATAATAATCTACACTATTAAGCCTTCAGTGTACTTAAAAAATTTTGTGTATTACTAAGCCACCTGACTTTGCCATTTCTGGGCATGGTCAGGAACTGCATTACCATGCCTTCTCTGAACCTTCTGAAAATGACCTGTACAAAGCCATCTTAGTACCTAACAATGGTATATGTTGCCAAGTATTATATAAACTTGTAACTACAAATAACATGAGTCATTAAGCTCTCAGAGGACCTAGCAATGGTCTACATCACCAGATCCTTTCTGTATCCAACAGTCTGCATCATCGAGCCATTCATGCTAACAATTTGTCAATACGAAATCAATGAAACTTATAAGCTTATTCGTTCTTGAGGATAATGGTAATAACACTTCAACTCGTTCAAGTAGTCATGACAGAAAATTTACTAATACCCTCATTTTTTGGTAATTTAATCTCAGAGGAGAGAGAGCGAGAACCATTTACCCTTACCATAAATTGAGAAATTTCCAGTAATAATTGTAAGTCGGAAGAATGAGGATTGAAAACTGTCAACTATTACGAGCAGGTAATCAACACGCGACTTAATACCATCACCACTGAGAAAAATAACATGAAACTGAGGCATTTCATAATAAGATTAGCACCTACGGGATTACGTTCCACTCTTTCCTTTGTTCTGCCTTAAAATGGAGCAGAAATTAACGGAGATTTCTGTTGTGGGATGGACACTGTAGGCGGTCGGTCGCGCGAGTAGGACTATCTCAAAGAATAAATCACAATTAAGAAAGAGCTCTCACCATTCAGTTGCAATCTCAGATAATAATCGTTGGAGTTCTCAACACGCAACTTCGGCGAAGCAATGAACATGTGATGCCGTCTCACTGCATGGAATCATACAATTGAATGAAAGATTTTCATAAGTTTGATTTATTTTCAGAATGGCTATAACATATCTGGCGTGGCTTACAGAAATTTTACACGCAATACTGTTAAAACAGTAAAAGTGTTGCAATTAACTGAAATGGAAAAGGGCAGCATATATATATATATATATATATATATATATATATATATATATATATATATATATATATATATATATAGAGAGAGAGAGAGAGAGAGAGAGAGAGAGAGAGAGAGAGAGAGAGAGAGAGAGAGAATAATATAGACTAAGAAACGATTACTGCTTTGTCAGGGTAAACGAATTATGAGTTTCCCTAACGGCTTGCGAAATGGCATCTGCAATTCCCTTTAGCCCCGAAGAACAGCAGGTAAATGAGGAAAAAATATTTTAAAGTGACGCCCTGGGCCCCTTGCCTAATCCCGTCAACAACTGGCGAGTCGCTTTTCTTGGCAACAGTGTAATTAGAAGACCCACTGTACTTGCGGCCACTTTCCTAACTACCCGAGCGATAAGAGTACCAGAGGTAACAGAACGCCGCAGCAGCTTCTGGTTACGAACAACAATTATTCAAAAGAAGAGACGAGTGTTTGAGTCTGGTGGATACGACTTCCAGACAGGAAACACTAAATGTTCGAGGTGATGGTTACGGTTACACTTCATTGGCTTCGTTCCCCGTGTTTAAGGGTCGTGATGGCACGGCCAATCCTCTGACAAAAGGGCTCATCGAAGAGTTCAAGGCCTTTACACGCTTGATGAGTCTCAGGGTCTCTGTTTCTGAACGAGATGCAGAGGCAAAATGTAACGTCCTCCAACAGCTTCCTCTAATACCTTGCTGTACATACAAATCATGATTCCGCATGAGTTTCAATTTCCCGCACTTTAACAACCTGATAATGAACACCAATTCCTCGCCCACATTACAATATTCAAAAATATATGACTTCAAAAGTCACATTAGTCTTAGTGCGAGGTGATCTGCACTCGTCAACAAGACCTTTGTATTAACATCCCAACAAACAAGAACCATTGGCTCTTGTTTGCGGCCTTGGAGAGATATCTAACGATCGGGCCTCAAACGCACAGAAAAACAAGGCCTCAGGGACAAGCGCGTCCAATTTTTAACCGTTCTCCTTTCTGCCTCTTTCACGTCTGTAGATCCCCATCTTCAGTAAAAGCAACGCCGCATATAGAAATCGGTGAAGCAAGCTATTTTCAATGCTTGGTGCATTTTTTTGTTTTGTTTTGTTAAAATATAAGAAACCGGCGGGTGGAAATAGCTCCCAAGGCGTCAACAGACTTTGATGGCCATTTGCTTGTTTGGATGTAAGGGAAGAGCTTGCAAAGAGCCAGTAAAGGATGGATGTCTGGTCTTGAGAAATTCTGTCATGACATTTTCTACACTGACTTCCATCTATAAATGAACTAATCTTTAACAGAACATTTGTTTCTCTGATTCCTACATATAAAGGAAAGGAAGTAAAGTCTTTAATAATGATTTTTTTTTAAGTAAGAGGACAAAATTTAAGATAATCACAGTTCCAACAGATAATATAATTCCGTTCTGTAGCTTTTTTGGGGTGGGATTAGAATTTCCAAAATTGTCGGCTCGATGACAATTACTTAATCATTCTGAGATATTTATGGAAGCAGAGACCGTCGGGATAGGTAAATCAGTGTTCTACATAGATCAGCCGAGAACAAGAAAACGAAGGTGGGAGGGAAAAAAGTATGCCTTATCTCCAAGGACAGCAAAAGACCTTGTCTTTCGAGGAAGGGAAGATTATTTTTTCTTTTAAATTAAGTCAGCCTTGTGCTATAACGGGCTGTTGCTCCTAAATTAGTCCTCACGGAATGATTATGAGCGGGGAAAATGAACCTAGGAAAAGCGTTCCCAAGTTTTATGAGGCTCTATCACCTTCCATATTTCCTTTCGAATCCTCTCTCCTTGTCTTCGATTAGATAAAGAAACCAGATAAAAGTTCTAATTAATAAAAGGAAAGATGAGAGTTTATTGAAAAACTCATTATCTTTTATGTGGAGCACGAAAGGACGAAGACCATCTAGAACAATTAATCTATAAAATAAGTATTTGTTTAATATCAGACTTTAGCTAACAATTAGGTCAACTGAGCCTCGTTACAGGCCCAAATAGTTTCCGAACTTTCAGCATACGATTCACCAACCGTGAACATTTTTAAAGGACGTGATGAAATACTTTTTTTTTAAAAGTTACTGTCACAGTGCAATAAAAAGTTACGTAGGAAGCCTTAATTTTGGATGCTATCTAATTACACATGATTCAACGACTTGTGAATTTTGTGGGTTGCTCTCTCTATTTCAGTATGGCTACTTTTTCGTTTTTTTATGGTTTCAACCTAGTACTTAATTTCTTAATGAAATGTATTTCATCTTATAAGTTACCAGATTGTGTATTTTTCTTTTTCTAATTTCCCTTTCTATAATTATCCCGTGTTCAATGGTCTTAGTTCATAGTTTTTTCCTCATTTACGAGATTATATATATATATATATATATATATATATATATATATATATATATATATATATATATATATATATATATATATATATATACATAAAGCCACCATTACCATTTACTATCAATTCACTGTATCTTGGGATTATTTTACACCAAAAGGAATTATAATTGATAAGTGCAGCATCTGCATCGTCCAGAGAGCTGAATGGTCAAGATGCTTTCTATCACTATATCATAAACAAGCCCACAAGTTCGAATCCCTGCCGGGGCAGATGAACAAACCAATTATTCAATTTATAAGCAAGGAATAGCAAATTCGCTATTAGGCGGTATTTGTGGGTATAAAAAAGCAACACGGGTATAGATGAGAAAATTTTCTACCATATATATATATATATATATATATATATATATATATATATATATATATATATATATATATATATATATAAATATATATATATATATATATATATATATATATATATATATATATATATATATATATATATACCTGTGTTTTTTATGAACTGACTATTCCAGTCGAATAACTACCATATATCATCCACAACGTTGGTCAACAGTGGCATAAATGGTTTTTGACGGAATGTACCTATACTTCTCCTCTTAACAAAGAATTCGAAAGATGCTGTCTCTCTCTCTCTCTCTCTCTCTCTCTCTCTCTCTCTACATATATATATACATATATACACACACACATATATATATATATATACATATATTCATCTTGAATCAATTTCCCTTAAAAGCGGGTGGTACAGAGAAAAGGCAACATAACGGTCTCTGCCACATTCAGTAATCAAATAAAATCAGGGACAAGGCCTAAAAAATCAGAGGACTGAGATGGTCGGATTAGGAGGGAAGTCGGATTAGCGAGCGTCCTTAAGTCTGTCAGAGAGGATTGTTATTCTTCCCCCGTCAAACGCTGCGTGTCAAAGGACATTGTCTTGGTTCTGGTTTATTGAGGAAATGAGAAGACTTACTTCCTACAGAAGGGATAGAAGAAAGAAACGGAAGAAGGAGAAGAAGACGGGGTAGAAGAAGGAAGATTTAAATCATTCGTCTCGAGTGAAATTTGCCGGGCAATGAATAAACGACATGATGGAGGGAGCACGAAGTGTCAGTCAAAAACAGATTCCAGATTAATTAACATATATAAAGCAGGAGGAAATGAGGTTTAAGCGATCGTCATGTAAATTACCTCCAGAGGAAAGGAACCTAATTATAAGCATTTTATTTTATGAACTGTGAAGTTCACAGCGTTGAAAACAACATCCACACACGCACGCACACACACACATCTTTAGAATATTGTAAAAGTGAAGGATGCTGTTGTTAAGATGACGTTAAACAATCATACGGATTTTATTTGACGAACTATAGAGCCCTGGACGTTGGAGAGAGAAAATTGAATCACCAAATAACGTTATTATTAAAATGATTTTTTAAACTGCGAAGTTCAAGCATTGAGAAGAGAGAGAGAGAGAGAGAGAGAGAGAGAGAGAGAGAGAGAGAGAGAGAGAGAGAGAGGGGGGGCGGCATAATTGAAGAACGTCATTGTTAAAACGACTGAAAATGTCAAGGACTGACGGTCATGCATCTTCAGGAACAGAAAGATTTCACTAACAATGAACGAAACTATTTTTCAACGTTCATACTTTTCAAACAACTACTCATTGCAGCGATGGAAACTGACGATAAAAAGAGAAACATGTCGTCGCCTAAATTTCATGCATCCCCCTTACTGTGACAAACAAAGACTTTTACTACTGTGATGTCCCTTTGCCTTACGTAACATAATTCATTGTCAAAAAGCCGAAGAAATTGCAGTCCCCGACTCTTTGATAGCAATTCCCAGACGCAATGATTTCAATCATGTGAGCCTGAGAAGCAATTTCGGATAATGTCTAAAACCCAGATAATAAAAAAGCGAGAAGTCTGACCTTGTCTACCATGAGTTCTCATTCCAAGTACCGCCCACATATTAATGATACTAGTAATAAACTCGATAAATACATGTATGCTGTTTTACGACCCGTATCGCTAATAGAACAACTGACAGGTATTGGCATCAGCTTGAAGGCCGGCAGTGGTCAGATGATCCACGTGAGTGTGCTGCGTATCCCAATTATGCCTAAGATTGTTTCTCTTTAATGCGTTTTCGTTAATGACACCCGCATAACCATAAAGGTTATAATACTCCTGAAGTTTCTCAATTCCGTTTATCAATCTGCATCTTGGCACCATGGTGATAAGTGATCTTGTGTAAAATGAAGGCAGAACAATAAAAATGACACCATTACTACACCATTCTCCGAGTTCCATTTAATGGAAACCATGTCAAAACTCTAGTTAACGTAGACCTGACGTTAACAGCAATCCCAGCTCCAACGCAGACTCCTCGATGATCAATGTATCTCCAGAATCGTTTCACTTGCTCTGAGAAGGTTTCTCGTTCTGTCGGTCTCTCCATGATACACACACACACAAACTTGTGTTATTAAATGGGTTTTATTTTCTAATTTGGTTCAACAAGTGTTTCATAAACATCCGAGAGCTTTAATCCGATAAATTTATTGACTACGAAATTCTAAAAATAGAGTTCTGACATTCAAAAACTGACTTGTCAGACTTCTACTTTTTTTAATTATCCTAAAAGTTGTTTTTTAGAACATAAAAAAGTTTTTATGGACTTTAAAAAATAAATATTCGAGACTTCTAAAGGCTTTATTTTAGCTCCTAAAAATGAATGTTTTAAATGATAAAAGACGTGTTTTTAATAGCCAATCTAAAAATAGATTTCGCCACTTCAAAGACGATGCCGGAGCGTTGTTGATCAACTGCAGCGAGAACTGACTCGACCAGCGGTTCCTCGACCCAATCGAGCTTGATCCCAATTCTTCTGCAATTGCTTCCCAATTTACGAATGACGAATTATGCACCTTAGCAACTTGAGAAAGGAGCCCCAAGAGAGTTGGCCGCGGACTATCAGCTGTGACGCAACCTACACGACTGGTCTGTGTCGACTGGCTCTCGACAATATCAGATTAGCACTACTAACCCTGAACCTCATTGTAACGACTGTCTGTGACTTGAATATTTATTTAAATGGCCCCTCTGTGGTGAGAAAGACATAATTTTCAAAGGTCATATAAAACGTTGTAAATTAAGTCAAAAGTGTTAGGAAAAGTGTTTATTTTTTAATATCTAAGAAAAAATGTCAATTGAACTGACACTTCGTCCTGGGAAAGACATCACTTTTCAAAGACCTTAATGAGAAACAATGGAAAAAGTTCTCATCATAAAAGAACCCAGGAAGAGTTTTAACTTTGATATGTAAGAAAGTTTAGATCACTTGAAGTCCCTTCGTAGTGAAAACAAGTCAGCTTTTAAAGCACAATAAAAACAATAGAAAATTTCTAAAATGAAGGACTCTTCGAAAACGAACTAATTTACTTTTCTGACATCTACGAAACTGTTAACTGTAGCCTCAAAAGTGGGAAGAATTTTATTATTTACTTTGAGAGTATAATTAAAGCAATCGCTCATTTCATCACGACTCCACGAAATTTTATACTGTAAGTCAACGATTTTCCGTAAGGACTGATATCTAAGAAAAATTGAAAGGCCATTTCTTTCTTCTAGTTACAGCCCACACTGTTTAAACCTCTTAAGTTTTATAATGTCCATACCTACACATAAGTCACAGTTTTTTTCTATTTTACGTTACTAGCCGACGAAGAATTCAAGACCCACAGTCTGGAACTAATGTTATTTGCGACACCTCGGAAAACCCATATAAAAACTAAATGTTATCTGAAACATCACGTGAAAGACGAAGCCATAGTTTGAAAACTTTTGTGCTATTTGTGGCAACAAAATAACAGAACCCAAAGCCTGTACACTAATTTGTTGTTCACGACGTGCAAAGAGACCCAGACCAGCTGTCTGATTTTATTTGCAGCGCCCCGGAGACAAGGATCCGAGAATTAATCTGTATTCCGGGACAAGAAGAAGACCAGGCCCTACGGCATGAGAACTAATCTGTTATTTTGAACATCACAGAAGAGCAGGATCCACACTCTGAGAAATGATTTGCCATTACCGACCTGCCAGGAGATCAAGACCTACTGCACAGCCTTACTATTTTAAGAGACAGATCCTACAGTCAGAAAACTAATCTTTCATTTTCTACATTACTAGAGACCAGAACTTATATTCATTTTTTATTTGCAGTCCTCAGAAAACCAAAAATCACACTCAAAAACTATATTTGTTACTGGCGACACAAGGAGACTAGGACTCATATCCCGGAGAGTAATTTGGTATTTGAGACACCCAAAGAGATAAGCATCCACAGTATGAGAGCTCATTTGTAATTTGTGGCACCCAGGAGGCTACAGCCTACAGTCAAAGAGGTAATTTTTAAATTATAGCACCCTAGAACACAATGAGAACTAATTTTCTATTCATACATCCCAGGGAACCAGGACACACGGCCACAGAACTAGTTTCAGGTGACGAAAGCCACAGTGTGAGAACTTTAAACAAAACTGCATTGTAACTGTGGCCTTTTGGGATCTTATTTTTGATTCTTTAATTTTTTTTAAATAAGTTATACACGCACATACCCACTATCATAAAATAAAGCTTCATAAAGCTAAGTTACATAAATTATTAAATAAATGATTTTATAATTGAATTAAAACTATCAAAGCTCTTGAGGCAGTCAATAAATTATATATGTTAGTGAGTCCAGGTCCATCTATAAAATAAAAAAAAAACAATCACAAAAGAAAACTAATTCTTATTCTGTTGACTTTTCGGGTCCCGTAATGATCAACTGGCACTTGAAGCCCACAGCGAAGGTTTGGTATAAGCTTTTTTTCTTACAAGAGAGGGACGTTAACCTACGCCTAATCTTCCTCTTTCATCCGGGATAGAATCCCTCATGAATACATAAAACTCATGAAAATAAATTTATAAAGGAACTTTCTGAAGATATAAATCAAAGCACAGACGGGATGGAAACAGTACAGACAGCATAAACGGGTCTTTCTTCAGGGATAAAGTAAGCTGCGTTTTCCTGTCCATGTATCTATTTTTTTTTTATACAAATGAAACCAGTCCCATTATACCGCGGTGATAATAAGTTACCCTTACAATGCATGCGTTGCATAATTAATATATGTCCCCTGATAAGCAGAATGCTGGAAGCATATTTATTCGACACCGTAGATAAGTCTGAGAACGAAATTCGCAACATGAATGTTCATTTGACGGTAGGAAGCAACCTTGAGATTTCGTCACACTCAATATATCTAAGCCCTACTCCTATCTCTCTCTCTCTCTCTCTCTCTCTTTGTATTATTTTGTCATAATTAATGGATACTTCCATCTTAAACCACTCGCTTCTAAATATTTCTAATTTTTCCTTATCATTTTTCTTTTATTATATACAAATAATTTCTCTTAAATTCATGCCACACATACATGACGATGAGCACAAAACGCAAACGCAAATTAAATTATATATATATATATATATATATATATATATATATATATATATATATATATATATATATATATATATATATATATATATATGTATATATTAATATATAAATATATAGTAAAGTAATAATGAATCACAATTAATTTCTCCTTTTAATGCCACTCCAAGTGTACCACCAAAACATTTTATACTTATCACTTGTAAAGTAAAAGTCCACTTTGTTAGTCGCGCGCGCGCAGACACACGCACAACTATATTTAGTGTCTGCATGTGTAAGTGCTTGATAAAAGTACGAATGGAATGGAGTTGTTACACGTTGCATTTTATCAAAGCATCCTCCTCTTTGTTTGGGTATGCATGTGCGTGTAGGATATATGCATATCTTCAGCGATGATTCTGAACAGATGGAAACTCTCAGGTTCCCAGGAGTTGGAAAAGACGAAGCAAACATCCAAACTTATTCTGTTTGGTTTTAAATGTTGGCAGAAATTTCCAACTACGATAATAAAGTTGTTTTGGAGGACCCAAGACCGGTGATAAACTTTATTCAGGAAAGAAAAAAAATTATAAGCAAAAATTCCTAGTATTTTCACCATACTTTGAGGAACTTTCTGTAAAACTACACAAAGATTTATAAGTGTGTCTTAATCTATTTAGTTCTGTGTTTGCGAATGACCATGGTGACCAAAACTTTCAGCAGCACAGACAGCATAACTGAATGATTCCATTTTTCAATGATATACCTGATATCGTATTTTCATGTTAGTCTTACGTGAGTTTGTATAGAAGAAACTAAGAAAAACACTAATTCAAGAACCGCATATACTAATATAAACCGTATGTACATATAAACACACGAGCATCTGATGAAGCGTAAATATGATACTAACGTACTTCAGCGCTATCAGTTTCAAGGCTGCTTTTTCCTTAGATAAACTGGCCAAAAAGGAAACGAGGAACTGATTCAACAAAAGCTCGAGAAAATATCCACAACTACTGTAATTATGCCGGTGACGCCAGATGATGCCATTTGCCAAAATAAATGCCTCAAAAACTAAGGCACTTGGACAAGTGCAAAATACATTGGTAACTTTGAAATATAAAACGTTAGAAGCAGCGTAATCGCTAAAACATTCCACGTTATGAAAGGAGCACTAAAGAAAATTGATTTTATTTATGATACACGCTAAATAAAATATTCCATTTTCAGCACTGATGACGGAAAAATAATGATGTTTATGGAAACTGGTTAAAGATAAAAGGCAAGATATAAACAGGGATTGGCTGCCTGATTCATTCATATTGTGTAAACTAGAATAGCAACAACTGCGGTCATCGACGCCGGACAATTAAGAAGTTATTTGGACTAAAATAAGATAAAGATTTCTCAAATAAAAATTTACATCAGGTATTTACTTAATACCTATATGCTTTATGACTACTGGAAAAATTTAAATGTACAAAATTGTCTATAAAATTAATGAATTATTATAAAAACGTGGCTAGGATTTTTTTTTTTTAGAAATTCAACAACTGGATCAGATATTAAATACAAGAAGTTTAAAGGACATTTTCTTCCTTTTTTAGAGATCTTTGGTTATCATCATTAAAAAATAGGCTAAATGAAGAAGGGGTGAAACCTAAATGAGACAGAAGAATGATTTCAAGTTTATAGATAAACCAGAGACTAAGAGAGCAGTCACCAAGGGAAACAATGTTAAATCAGTGTAAAAAATTCTATGAGTAATAAGGGGAAGAAAAGTGACTATTCTTTTGGATAAAGAATTTATCACGTTGAAATCAAATAAAGAGGAGCACTGACAAAGGACACTCAGAATGCGAGAACTGTTAACAAAGCTGTAGTAGGAGTCTGACGAAGAGAAAGATATAAATATCTGGCCCGGAATGCGACCTTGTGTGGGTCAGACATACAATGAAGTAGGACAGCTGAGGATTAAAGCCATTCTAAATGTGAACTTGGGGAAAAAAAAACTAGGAATTGTGAGAACAGTTCATTAACTCTTGCAAGCAAACAAGTTTACATCATTATTTTTACTTAGAGACAATCATTATTTTTACTATAGATATATATATATATATATATATATATATATATATATATATATATATATATATATATATATATATATATAACATATATATATAATATATATATAATATATATATATATAATATATATATATATATATATATATATATATATATATATATATATATATATATATATATATATATATATATATATATATATATATATATATATATATACATATATACACACACACACCCTTATAGACAGTCACAACCTACATTAGTCGTTTCCTGCACAAATGTTTAATACTTTTTCATTTCCTTTTTCATATCTGAGGGTTTTTTTTTTTTTTTTTGTCTTCTCTCTGTTTTCTCACCCTTTCAAATGCTGTTTTCGTGCACAACTTCATCTAACTTTTTTTTTTTTATTGCATTCCTTCGATCGTCAGATGCTTGCTTAATTAATATCACGCTGACAACGTTATGTGCTTTAGCAAGACTTCTTCAGCTTACTCCGGCCTCTCTCTCTCAAGCCCTTCTTTATATCATCAGCTGTCTTTTTTTTTTCTCTTTTCTCTCTGCGATGAGTCTTCTTAAACACTGCCATCAATCTTCTAATTTAATCTATTAAATGTTATGAATGTATTACTTTTTCTTGCCTTCTGATGCATCTTCCTTGAGATTTTTTCAAGTCTCGCAGGGATTTACCTGCTCTTACAGCTTTCTTTTTCCTTTCAAAACTACTTTTTTGCAACAAGCTGTTCATCTCGAAAGCTTTCCTTACTTTCTGCTGTTCGTGTCGGTTGTAGTTTTCTTTACCGACAGATCCTCTCTCTCCCTCTCTCTCCGTTTTAAAATACTATGCTGCTTTTCTCAATTAGATTTTCCTTAATTCCTGTCTTGAAAAGAAAATTACCTTTTGACTAAATTTATTCATATTATAATCACAACTTTTCCTTTTCGCGACTTGCTAGCGTAATGACACTTCCAATTTTACTTCCTTTTCCTTGTTTTTTTTTTTTATCTAATAAACTGAAGTCGTTAAAGTTCATCTCATTTTAATCTTCCTTTCCTTCCTTCCTTTCTTTCTTCCGTCTTTTCAGTTACGTGTTTTCCTGTTCGGATATGTTTTATTGGTCCTTCTCTCCCTTCTTATCTTGGAAGTGTTTCTTTGTCGCCTCCTTGACGTCCTCCATTCAGTTCTGATAAGGGTTAATCTTCCTGATGATTTTCCTTTTTTTTTCTACGCTTTTATTGAGCTTGCTTTTTTGTCTGGGTCAAATCTTGTAACTCAATTTTCGACCTGCTCCCTTCGTCCGATGGACCTGAAATTTTGCTTGGTTACTCAGTCCTGGTGACAATACAACTTTACATGATCAGTAGGTCAGCAGTGACCTCTCCCAGTACCTCAGGGTTAGTATGAAGTGGATAACCTTGCGGATTTTTCATACCTTCTTTGTATCAATAGAGTAATTTAATAACTCTACGGATTTTTAAAACCTTCTTTGGCCCGACGGGATATTATAGAATATCACGTTCCGTTTCGTTAGCTACAATCATAAATCGTTTACAATTTCTGTAAAGACTAAAAAGTATAAAATAGAATAAAAAAAATTCAAACACACTTTCATTAAAATGCACTAAACAGTAAAAAATATTTTTTTGAGACACACCAGGATTTTCTTACAATTAATCACGTACACAAAAATGAAAGCGTGGGCGGCAAACATGGAAGGAATTGCTACAAGAAATAAAACACATTTTTTTCCTTGTAGCATTTCCTTCCATGTTTGGCGCCCACGCTTTTATTTTTGTAGACATGATTAATTGTAAGAAAATCCTGGTGTCTCAAAAAATAATATTTTATTGTTTAGTGCATTTTAATAAAAAGCGTGTTTAAATTTTTTTTATCCGTCATCACATCTCC
Source organism: Macrobrachium rosenbergii (assembly GCF_040412425.1). Lineage (NCBI taxonomy): Eukaryota > Metazoa > Arthropoda > Malacostraca > Decapoda > Palaemonidae > Macrobrachium > Macrobrachium rosenbergii. The sequence goes on from NC_089787.1 coordinate 37,600,876, forward strand.
AGTTGTCTCTTTACTTCCCGCAGTCGACTTCGCGACGTCACATTTCTTAGACAAATCAAGCAATAGCCACACGACTCATTATCATACTTTTTAGTTTTATCCATCTTCACTTCATTATATTACTCATGGCATTTAATCCGCTAACCTTTACGAAACAATATTTCCAGAAATGCCCTAGGCAATACTGGTCCTTTGAATTTCTCACTGGCTGTTAATATTTGCATGTCTTCCCAACTGGATATCAAAACCTACTTCTTTTTTATTTACCATTTTTCACCTGTCAGTTATTTATGATTTAATTATCACCTTTGACTAAAGCCGTCTTCCTATTTCGTTAACTAATCAGGTTTTTGTTTATCAAACAGCTAACAATCGATCCCACCCCTGGAGGGGTGGTGCACTGTAGGCATTACTTAAGAGTGTTTGCAGCGTCCCTTCAACCCCTAGCTGCACCCATTTTTTAAGCCCTATACTTTACATCCATTCTCCCTTCCTGTTTTCAATCTGCTGTCCAACACCTCTAACGCTTCCTTCTTATTGCAAATGTGGGTTTTTCTCCCAGTTCCACCTTTAGAACCTTGTACTTCACCTCCTTAATTTTATAGTGCTCTTTATCTCGCTGTGCAACCACTCCAACTCCTTCTTTTCGCTGTCCTGGGCGCAACATGGCCGAAAGTACCCCAGTGCTTGGCGTGACAGCCTAAATTTCACTTTACCTCAAACCACTATCTTTTACTATCCTTCAGTTATTTATAATATTCATCCTAGTTATCTCGTCATTTCCTCTAAACACTTTTAAATCTGGTCGATACTTGAATTGGTGGCCCCAAATGAATGCCAGGCGCCGCTGACAAGTAAGCTTCCATGACATCCATAAGGACATGGATCAAACTCACCCCAAAAAGGGAAATTTTCATAAACTTGCAACAGGCTCTGGGAATCTGATGAGCAGCAGTAAGTCACAATAAGGACCAAGAAGGTAACAGTTCCACTATTCACATTTGCGTTATTCCTTTCGCTCGTTTCTTTATTCACTGTGATTTCCTCACTGTTACTGTGTTCCTTCAGTTCTGTGTTCTTTCTCCACTTCCATTTTCTTTTCCAGAATTCCTTCTTACTCCTCTTTTAATCTCTTATCAATGCCTCCTCTTATTTTTTTATTTTTTTATTTTCAGAGTTTCTGTCTTCCTTACTTTCATTTCTCAGTAGTTTTGTCTCTTCTCTTTACGGATGTTTTTATCTAACAACTCCTCTTCCTATATCTTTCGCTCTTATTTTACCTTATTTTCGTTTCTTTTACTGCAGGCTCATCGCTTTCCCTCTTCTTTCTCAAATTTTACATTCTTTTATTCTTTCTCCTGTTTTATTATTTTCCTGATATCCTTGTTCTACAATGGTCCTCTCGGGAACATTTTTGAAATACATAGCTTTCTTTCCTTTATTTCCGTTTTAATTCATTTTCCAGTTTAGAACCTCCTTAGTATTTCAAAAGTATTTTTACAATGACATTTCATTTTACCTTCATTTAAACTTGGCATCTGCATCGGATTTACAGGCATTACCCTACCTCCAATCATCATGTCGAATGTTTCATAAATTTCTTGTTTCTTGTTGACTTTCTTCTACCTCCTGCATAAAATGTTAAGTTTTTACTCGGCTGCTCTTTGCCAGACCAAATATCTTCTTGTTAATGTTTTTACCCTTAATTTTCTCTTCTCTTCCCCAATCATAACCATAACTTTGCATTTTTAATAGTTATCGTTGGCTTGCTTTTCTCTGCGCTCTCATATCCGTCTCTTCGGCCAAATTTATTCCGTGGGTTGTCCTCATCATCACCATCGTTCACCATCACCACCATATCTTTTTCCTTTGTTGCCGTCTTGTAAGTGTGCCTCACCCTCTTGCAGCCTCCCTGGCAGAATACAAAGCGCAGACATCATGCGATCAAGCAGAGATAAGGCAAAACATCCCCCCTTCTCTAGACACTCTACATAGCTGGCTTCGGGCGTCCCAGTGTGACATCTGGCTCGTTGTCTTGTCTGCTTGCAACTTGATGATGGTGAGGGCCGTTGAGGGAGGGGGCGTGAATCCTGAAGGTTAAACATTTCCCGTATATCTTCGTTTGGTTTCCTTCAATATTGCATGTGTAGCCCTCGTGCCTTAGATTCAGGAATGGAGGCTGGGAAAACGAGTTGTCTCGCCTTATTTTTTTTCTTTTCTGTCTCACTAATTAGATGCTGTGGTCGTTTAAGGAGCCATTGCTTTAATACCTGATTACTGGGAAGTACAAGGACCTCAGCTGTTACACCACTGGGCTAAATTTAGCATAAAGGATAACACCTTGAAGGGAGGTTCAGACTCTACACGTTTCCAAAGGGTTTTAACTACTGTAAACCAGCAGTTACGAGGCCGTATATCTCGGAATAAATTATGGAGGATGCGCAGCCACATATAAGAAAATATTTCTGACTCCGTGGTAACTCCCTTGAGTTGTTTAATCATAGTTGCTTTGTTATACGGTCGTCTAGCGAAATGAAGAAAAAATGGTCGAGGAGAACGTCTCGGCGCCTTCGCCTCTGCGGTACACGTTGACGAGGTTTTTCAAGAAACATAATGGAAAAATCTTTGCGTGAGAAGTCCAACGTCAGTGAATTGCGAGGAGCAGACCTCCAGCCACGCCTGCTGTACAAAGGTCCTCCATTTGATCAAAGAAAATGTTCCTTAATCCGGCATCTAAAGGAGAGGGAGGAGCCCAGAGGAAATGGGAATTGTTACGACGCCATTGCATTCGATGCATTCTGTGATATGGCGATTAACGAACAACAAGAATAATTTGGGCGACCCATGAAGGTCGCTGCTCTGGCAATCCTACGGAATGAGTTGCAAGCGACAGGAATTGGTACCTAAAGCACTCAAGCATCTTGCAAAAGAGTCCTTCGGACTTAATAAGAAGCCTTTGGGTCGTTCACATAGCACCAAGAAAACACGAGGGGCGGTACTTTGAGTCTCAAGGCCAGCAGGGTCCTTCAACCCCTCACCCCTAAACCAACCAACCACTCCTTACAGGCCCTCTTTAACTCAGTCTCTTCTCCCTATCCTTCCCCTCCACATCCTCCAACTCCTCGTCCTCCTCCTCCTGCTCATGAGAGCAAACACTCATATAATAAAGACCAAGGACGACTTCACCAGGAAGAAGAAAAACAACTTCACTCTACATCGCTCGTATCACAAAGTTGCATTCTTTGTGATGCGAGGAATCCGCCAAGCGCAGAGACGGGCTGTTGGGTCTCTCGCATACAACGGCCATTTGGAAACATGGTTTGCAATGTACATGCAACCATTACGAAGCGCATGCAATTTCAAGCGTCTAGTAAAGGCATGCAAGAAGAATTAGAGGGAGAGCACCTGACTCGTGAAGTCCGCATCCGCAACATTACAAATTCGACTGTGGGTCTTTTTTTTTTTGATGGGACTATTTAGAAGCGATATCAATATTCAAACATCAAAGGCCAATAGATGTTGCAACAGATTAGTCTCGAATCTTTTTATGTATCGCTATGGAATGAATACAAATAAGCGGATGGCTTGTGCCGGATTAAGCTGCAAAATATGACCCAGGAACTTGAGTGGCTGCTTAAGATATGTCAAGACTAAATCAACTAAATGGTATCCGCATAGATATTTATTAACTGGACTGCCAACCAAGAATGGATCCTTCTTTTCCGTAACATTTTTATCCTCCTACAAAAGTAAAAAGAAGAAATACGATTTTCGGATTAAATAATAATTCAAAAACCATTAAAAATAACGTATGATAAGAACGCAAATTGAACAAAATCTGATCAAGGAAAAATAACTTTTAAACAAAAATCTGATTAGCCATTCTAAATGCAAAGTTCACATACTTCTCAGAAATTAACAAACCAGAGTCCCTGGCATAAAAACTCTTATCTACGTACACTTAACATCAGAGTGCAAAGATATTAACTGATTCATAAGCTGAGTCGTGACAGTCAATCTGCAGTGATTAATCGCTCATTATCAGTGTTAGCTCTCTTCAGTTTATACATAAACACCTTATTCACTTTACACTTACTTTCATAATATTAAGTTTTAAACGACTTTCGCAACGCCCGATACATCAGAAATCTGAAAGGGTTGTATAACGACTTGGACATTTCGGGTTCTCTTCATGAGCTTCAAGAAAAACAGCCTTACACGTGTATGTGCTCTTTTAATGAGGATTTTCGTATCCTATATTAATCCAATGCAAGGCTAATGAAGACAAAACGCCCGTCCTCGCTGTGCTTTCCACCACGTCAATTAATGACATCAATGGAAGAGGGAAGCGCAGAGCAAGATGCCACAAGGCAGAAGAATCCTGCTGAAGAAACAAATCGAGACCTTGGAAATGACCTCTTCATGGACGAAGAATTGCCAGAGGACAGTGGGACAAAGAATTCCGGCTGTTATGAAGATATGTGGAGATATGTACAACGGAACAAAAAGGCTGGAAGAGGAAAACGGGACAACAGATGCTATCACTTGTTCATCCATTGCACAACACTCTAGCCTGCAATATGAAACACCTGAACCTACATCTGACCAAAGGGACAGTGAGGGAATGGTGGTTTCTAATGGTGACAGTGTAGTGCTGGATAACCAAACTGATGATAATGGGGATGGTGATAGTTGTTATGACAGTGACAAAGGAATCATATTACTGAGAGAGGATAATATTATTGAAATTATAGGAAAGGAATCAAGAATGAGCAGCTATAGCAGTGAAAACTTCTTTAAGAAGCTCACAGCAGGATTAGCTGTATTGTATATGATATTCCCTTAATTTTAACGTTTTTATTTCTTTTAGGCTGAAATATATATGTAAAATCTACTGGTCACTTTTTACCAGATACATATGTAATTGTAATAGCTACAGTGCCCTCTTAACTTCTCGAATTCTTCGCACTTTTTGGATACAGACCCATCCTCACCATCGTAGTCAAGTGGGCAATCGTTTTTATTGCTTTTAGGCTAAAATATATATGCAGAATCTACTGGTCCGAATCTGTCCCATAATCAGCCTAAAAGCAATAAAAACGATTGCCCACTTGGCTACGATGGTGAGGATGGGTCTATTTCAACTCTAATAAATATATCTGAATTCGACAGGTATATGTGTGTACGAAAGGCAAGAGACTTTTATCCTTAGCGTGGTCAGGTCGGCAACGTGACCTCGATGTGATTATGGGACGCGGGTTCGTCTCCCGTTACCGGACATCATAATTACTTCAAATTTCTTGCAGTTGGATCTAAGGTTTTGTAGTGACAAGCGTATGCAAAAAGCGCGAAAAATTCGAAAAGTTAAGAGGGCACTGTGGCTATTAAAATTATATATATATATATATATATATATATATATATATATATATATATATATATATATATATATATATATATATATATATATATATATATATATACATATACATTTATTATGTACACACATCCGAGACGCATACACCTTCTTGGCACTTACAGAGATATTTCCCTTAGTCATTGATCTTAAAGAAGTGCCAAGGGAAACTGGGAAAGTTAGATATTGTAAAATCATTTTGCGAATCCCTGGAGTTGTGTTCATTAACTCGAGGACATTATAAATAAAACGAAAAAAGATCTCTCAAGAAAAACAACTCCTTCGTAAACGAAAGGTTGATTTTAGAGCAAGAATTCTGAGTAGGAGTGAAAACTTGATCAAACATTTTTTTGATTTTTTTTTATCAAGGAAAAAACAAGCAAATGTGCAATTGGAACTTCAGAAGTTCAAGCGAAGATGCAATGCATTACTACCCTATTACAACTCTCCTTGTATTTTAATAGTATACCAAAATTCTTTCCTATTTATTTATTAATCTGTTAATTTTTTTTTAATAAGTGACCTTTTTTCTGTATTTTCCATTATCTTCTGTTACTTCTTTCCAATGAACACCATGTCCCTCGGAAGCTTGAATTTCAAGGCAGTGGCCCCTGTGGTGGGCTTGTTCCATATGGATAATATAACAACAATATAATGGAGTTTATTCTTATTTGAATTCAAAAAACCTTAATAGAATAATCAAAGCGATGGTAAGCGTTCAATAGATTTGGGATGTGGTGGACAAGCTGGTGTTACGTAGCTCCATTACGAAAATTAGGCTTGAATAGGCCTAAGAAATCTTTATTCACCTTTTTCAAGATGGCTTGAGTCATGGATTGGTTTGCGTTGACTAAAATAGTGTAGCGAGACTTCTCTTACAGATATTTCATACCTTTGGCGTTTAAAATCAAGACTAATTAAGTATTCATTCGCTTTTTACTTGAAACTTGTAGTCAGAACGCGTGAGAAATTAACTACTATTACTTAGAAAATTATTATTCAGAAGATGAATCTTATTCATATGGAACACGCCAACCACAGGGGCCACTGACTTGAAATTCAAGCTTCCAAAGAATAATATAGTGTTCATCTGAAAGAAGTTACAGACGATAACAAGAAATGCTGAGAGAAGAAGTCAGTTATCAGAAAAGAAAAATAAGAAAGATAAATGAATAAATAAAGAGATAACACTATAAATAAATACTTAAAATGCAAGGTGAATTGTTAGTAATGCATTGCATCTTCGCTTGAACTTTCGAGGTTCCAGTTGCACACTGTGGTAGATTTCTTGTCTCTTGACAAAAGTTAAATAAAAATATCCCAAAGAATGTTGTATAAACTTGTTTACTGATTATTGCAAAGCAGGAATTAAAAAAAAGTTAGAATAATCACAAAACAAGCAATATCAAAATATGTATTATTTCTCAAAAGACGTAGAATAATTCTACCCAAGAAAACAGTCAAATATATTCTAAGGCACCTAGATAATCAGATTGACATTACTTTCGCCCAATTTCGTTGAAAAATGACAAAAAAATGCAAAAGGAAATATTTACATAATAAACTTGTGTAAGATAGTATATATTTCAAGTGAGAAGCATTTAAGCATGGTTGTCGAGAGTTTTATTCTTTTAATAAAACTCTCTAGATTTTTTTACTCTTGTAATAAAACTCCTTGTCTTACGGTGTGTGATAAAACACCAACTGGGTCTGATTTAAAATCGAAAGACATTTGTAACCAGACAGCAGTTTTTTTTTTTTTTTGCGTGACAGTGGCTTAAATGATACTTCCGTTTCATTTGATATGAGGAAAACAGCAACGATGGCGAGAGGGAGAGAGATTGAAGGTTATTTTATTTTCCTTGCCAACTCAAATAACTGAAGACACAACGTAGGTCATACAAGGTGTGTATGTACGTATGTATGTGTGTAACTGAATCACGAAAATATGGGACGTAATGAATGTATAAATAAAGGCATTTGTCTTTGTGTATATATGCATGTATGTATGTGTGAATGTATATCTAAATGTGAATGTAACTGAACTTGTAAACGTGTGCTCTATAGAAATCCGAACTGCTTGATTGACCTACACAAAATTTTGCACGCGGCCCTCACTTGACCCAAGGAAGGTTTTCCTGTAGGTTTCAAACCTGTACCCCTGTCCTCCGGGGTACCTTATTACTATGGGTCCCGACAAAGACCCAGCCATGGCATAGCATTTTGGACTGGTGGGAAACGTGGAGTGTCGGGAACGTAGGTTCATACATTTCGTATTGATCGTGCAAAGAATGATTGACTGCCATTCAGTTTTCCCCAGCAGCGCCGGGTTGGTCACCTTGTATATAATAAAGGTAGCCCATAACGACACCAAAAGGGTAGACTTTACAGCATGATATTTCGGAGACAACTGTCTCCCTCAACGGACAGGTACTGGATTAAGAGGTACAGGTACTGGATTAAGAGGTACAGAACAAGGGTATTTATACTGTTGAAGGTATGTTCCAGAAATCCGCTGCTACGTCACACCTGTTGACAGCTTCTTCTTAATCTTGTTTACCGCTGGCTGGCGGAAGATTTTATCTGTCAGATCTGAATCCCAGGCTCCTTTTGAGAGGTTCATCGTATTTCTCTGTTTAAGCAGTGCTGATTCTACCATCTGGCTTTTGAACCGACAATTGCTGCTATACATTACACGTGACATATTCCAATTTATCCGGTGATTATGATTATTTCTGTGGTTAAAAATAGATGTCCTCTGGTGGCCATATCTTACAGAGCATTTGTGTTGTATTAGTCTTTGGGAGAGTGATTTACCTGTAAATCAGATATAGGATTTGTCACAGTCAAGTCAATGGAATTTGGACACTCCTGTGTCTTTGGGTTAGAATTTCCAAGTGTATGCGTCAGCGTCTCAGTGCTATCCAGGTGTGAGATTTTTATTTTATTGATGGGCGTCTCCCTGGTCGTGTTTTGAGGAGGTCGATATATTATTATTATTATTATTATAAAATAGTGGTAGAAAATGATGTTTGCTTTATTGATAGCTTTCTCAATTATATGATCGGGGTACTTTGAGGATGACAGCTGCTTACGGATTAGTTTAATTTCGTTTTCCAGGAATTCCGGAAAGCAAAGCTTTTAAGGCTCTCGGGAACAAATTGCTGACTACGCCAATCTTAACAGAAATGCCACGATAACTAAAAAAAAAGAAGTTAATATATGAAAGTTAAAATTGTTGTTTTCTTTACACGGTAAATTTGTATTCTGTGGTGTCTCTAATTATCAAAACATCAAGAAAAGGAATTCTGTCGTTTTTTCCCATTCAACTCCGAATTTGATTCTGGACACTAATACATTTAATTTTGAAAGAAAATTGTTAAACTTGCCTCATCTACCACTCCAACACATATATGTATATACATACATACATACATACATACATACATACACACACACATATATATATATATATATATATATATATATATATATATATATATATATACACATATATATAATTATACATATATATATTATATATATATTATATATATATATATATATATATATATATATATATATATATATATATAATCTTACACTTAAAGGGAGTTATTCATTGTAAGCGTTTCTGTCTTAGCTAGGATTCGAACTTACGCATTCTTTTGGGTTTGATACAGAGGTAGACAGTCGACTTATATAATCGGTTATGAAGGGGAATATCAATTAAATTCGAGACGATAATCGAAATGATCACGTAGGCTGTCTAGCTCCGTATCAAACATGAAACGAATAAGTGCTAATCAGGTTCGGGACAGATGCAATTATCGTATGTAATTCCCTTTATGTGTTATTCCCAAGGTAAAGAGAGAGAGAGAGAGAGAGAGAGAGAGAGAGAGAGAGAGAGAGAGAGAGAGAGAGAGAGAGGCGCGTGCAAAACATGCAATAACAAAGAACCGCGTATGGCAACGGGACATATTAGAGTTGCCAGATGTCAATATTTGCTTCCTAGTTTTTGGCTAGATATTTTCCTTTGGCAAATGAAACTAAAAGTGTTATGTGGACTTTTGGGTTCTTGATAATCCCTTAAAAAATTAAATTACATAATTTATTGATTCTTAATTCATAAAGGTTGTTTACCTGGCTAATCATTTATTATTAACATTGTACAATGTCTTTAATTATCGTTTCTATATAGTAACTGGATTTTGTTAGATTTTTGCCAATGGACAACTTGAACTCAAATCGTCATTATCAAGTATCTGAAATAAATAAATTCGATTTTAAAAACGAAAACATCACGGAACGTGAAAGGCAAAATCTGATCATTCATCAAACTAGTTTCAGGTTTCACAGAAAAATTATCTAGAATGAAATAAATCCCCAATTCGAACGATTACAACAATCATTTAATATTACAAGATACAACATTATCTCACTTCCTTGATCAACATTTCCTGGTGAGCATTTTTGGCCAAGATGGCCAGCGGTGTCTTGCCAAGATAGGCAAAGGACTTTGGCACGACACATCCGCCAAATCCTTTACAAAAAAAAAGTGACAAACAACGAGATCCGCATGCCTCTAGCTGCCTAGCAGGTATAAAATTCCTGGCAAAAGAAGTTAAGTAGGTTAGACAGACGGAGTCTCTCGCGTAGGGAAACCTGAGGTCAGATCGCGACAGTTTACCTAAAGGAGGGCTGCAGATAACATAGGGCGTTCTTCTTCTGAAGGTTTTGAGGAGTTTATCATGGATTTCCGCAAGCAGAAGTTTCTGTGCGTGTATCTGCGTCGGTTTGTGACACACCACAAGGGTAGCATTGGGCAGGAAGGGCAGGTATGTACAGTAGGCTTAATTAGTTTTCATTTTTATTTTTTTAATTTGCTCAGCACATAGGCGAGTTTTTATCAATTTGTGTTGGTATTTATACAATTTAGTTTCATCATGTTAAAGAGTTTATCAATTTTTTTCGCAACGTAAAACTATTTTGAAAATTGAAGCAAAAATTCATTAGTTGAATGTTAGAGAAAATAAACATTCCATTTACATAACCCAGAAAAAGTAAACAATTCCATTTTACATAAACCGTAAAAACTAAACATTCCAGTAACTGGATACTAGAAAAATAAACATCCTTGAATAAATAACAAGAAATAAAAATCATGTAATTTTTTGTTTTTTACAAACCTTTAAACATATTTTGGCATTTTGTTCCAAAAACGAAAGGGGACCATTAACTCACTTGTAACCTTGAGAATTAAAGTACCTCTTGGTCAATTACGGCATTCAATTGATATGACAAACAGGTTACTTGTGAAAATGCATCGTACTCTCAGATATGATATGCAACCGGATGACAAGGTTAATGAATACAGAATATGTAGAACAGCCATATTCTTTAAAGATGATATGATGAAGCCATATTCTTGATTGTAAATTTCTGTATATTGTTAAATATACACTGACGATCCTTGTAACGTTGAAGACAGTTGTCCTTGTAAAAGCTTAATGATTCAAAGTGTATTTTTAACACAATATACTAAGATTTAAACTCAACAGATCCGTGGAACCGAATGGAATATAAAATTTAGTCCAAAGGCCAAGTGCTGGCAACTATGCTGGGGTCATTCAGCACTGAAATGGACACAGACTAAAAAGGTCTTAAAAGTGCAACAGGAGGAAAACCGTTTGCAGTTGTACCACTGAAACAATTGTCAGGAGGGGTCTGAGGAAATAAGATGGGAAAAAAAGTTAAGTATACCTTAGTTTAAACCAGACCACTGAGCTGATTAACAGCTCTCCCAGAGAGGGTCCGAAGGATTAGACTTATTTTACGTAGCTAAGAACCAATTGGTTACCTAGCAACGGGATCTACAGCATGATTGTGGAATCCACCAGAACCTCATTATTAGCCGGCCAGACTCGAACTCGGGCCTAGCGAGTGCTAGCCGACAACTTTACCGACTCACCCAACGAGGAACTGGAAATAAGATGGGAAAGAGGGAATAAGAACGGAGGTACAGTGAAAGGAATGGAAGGAGTTTCAGCTAGGGGCCAAAGGAAACTGCTAAGAACGTTGAGTAATGCCTACAGTGCACTGACGACAGTCCTCCCCTACGGGATCATTAGATCTGTGATAGAAAAGTATGGGGGAAAACGCAATAATATTCATTTCGAAAAACGGCATGGCGTCTGTATGTATGTATCAGAGCAGCTCAGACTTTCCTGATTATAAGAAATAAGTTTCATTCTCATTACTGTAAGAGATAGGCGATTTACCCTACTGAGTTTGACGTCTGAGGTAACGATACGTGACGTTTCGTGGAGGAGAGTAAAATAGGGTGTTTTATGAAAGGAAGAGATTTTAGGTCATTTTTTTTTCTCTAAATAACATATGCCAAGGATGTCATATTCACTATAATCTGTCACATACACCACAGTTCCGGAGGTTACGTCGGACTGTGGAACAGTCTCCCTGAGGATGTTGCGCGTTTAGAACTTCGGAAGTTCAAGTGAAGATGCAATGCATCACTACCCTAAAACAATTCAACTTGTACTTTAATAATTCATTTATACTTCTATCTATTTATCTATTCATTAAATCACTTATCTTTCTTAATCTCTTTTCTGATAACTGATCTCCGCTTTCTGCATTTCCTGGTATCTTCCGTTAATTCTTTCAAATGAACAATAATATTCTTTGAAAGCCTGAATTTCAAGTCAGTGGTTCCTGTCGTGGGCTTGTTCCATATGAATTGGGTTCATCTTCTGAATAATAATAATAATAATAATAATAATAATAATAATAATAATAACAGTCAATGGCCCGTGTTGTGGGCTTTTTCCATATGAATAGGGTTCATCTTCTGAATAATAATAATAATAATAATAATAATAATAATAATAATAATAATAATAATAATAATAATATGAAAAACAAAACCATAAACCACATAGCAAGTGAATGTCCGGCGCTTGCACAGAACCAGTACAAAAAGAGGCATGATTCAGTAGCAAAAGCCCTCCACTGGAGCCTGTGCAAGAAACACCAGCTACTGGTACGAACACCAACCTGGGACTATGGTACCAGAACAGATAGGGTGATACGTGCCAATAGACCAGACGTGACGTTGATTGACAAAACCAAGAAGAAAGTATCACTCACTGATGTGGCAGTACCATGGGACACCAGAGTAGATGAGAAAGAAAGAGAAAAATTGCTAAGTATCAAGATCTGAAAATCGAAATAAGAAGGAAATTGTACCCATAATCATAAGAACAATAGGCACGATCCCAAGATCCCTGAAAAGGAATCTGGAAAAACTAGATGCCGAAGTAGCTCCAGGACTCATGCAGAAAAGTGTGCTATTAGAAACAGCTCACATAGTGAGAAAAGTGATGGACTCCTAAGGAGGCAGGATGCAACCCGGAACCCCACACTATAAAAACCACCAAGTCGAATAGATGACTGTGATAGAAAAAAAAAAATACTAATAATAATAATTTCCATATGAATAGGGTTCATCTTCTGAATAATAATAATAATAATAATAATAATAATAATAATAATAATATTAATATAATAATAATAATAATAATAATAATAATAATAATAATAATAACTAGGAAATATTATATCAAGTTTTAAAAGTTGCTCAATTTCAAACCAAGGGAGAAGTTAGAGAAAGCACGAAAAGAACAGGCCACAGAAACAAAGGCAGTGGGTGCTATGAAACAATAAATAACTAAATAAATAAATACTAAATAAAGAAATAAATAAGTGAATACAACAATGAATAAACAGTAAAAGGATAAATTAAAAGTAAAATAAATAAAAAAAGAATAAATGAATAAATAAAATAAATAAAAATATATATATAAATAAATAAAAATACATAAATAAATTAATAAATACATAAACAATGAAATAAAAAAATTAATAAATAAAACAATAAATAAATGAATATATAAAATAAATGAAAAATTTATGAATAAATAAATAAGAACCAAATAAATAAAATATATAAATACATAATTGAATAAATAATTATTTTATTTAATAAATAAACAAAGAAATAAAGAAATGAAAAATAAATAAAACAAATAAATTAATAAAAAATAAAATAAATTAATTAATAATTAAATAAAGGAATAAATAAACAAAGAAATAAAGAAATAAAAGAACAAAATGAATTAATAAAAAAGAATAAAATAAGTAAGCGAATAAATAAAAAACAAATAAAGTAAATAAATTATTAAATAACTGAATAAAATAAGTAAATAAGATACATAAAAAAATAAAGCAAATAAATGATTAAATAATGAATAAGTAAATATGATGATAAATAACATAAATGAAAAAACAAAGTAACGAATATATATTAAAAATAACTAAGAAAATAAATAAATGAATAAATAAAATAAAGACAAACGAATAAATGCATAAATAAATAAATACAGAAAATGAAGATAGAAGTTTCACTGAAATTTTGAGCTAATTCTACAGCTGGAAAAAGAAAAACTACGCAAAAAAAAAGACAGTGCCACAGGAATCTCGGCTTTTTTTTTTTGGGGGGGGGGACAAAGGCGCCGCGCCTTGGGCAACGTGACTGCTGTTTATTTCTGCCGTTTTATTCTCTCTCTCTGTCTTTCTGTTCTTTCAGGATATTTTTTGACTGATTTCAAGACAGTCTTTCTTTTTTCTTGTTTTTTTTGTATGCTGCTGAAAAATTATTCACAGAGAGAAAAATAATTGTTTTTAATTTATTTCAAGATATTTCCCCAGTTTCTTCAAGCAACAGATTGCTTATATAACTGAGGAAATTCCATACCTCCCCCTCTCTCTCTCTCTCTATATATATACATATATATAATGTGTATATATATATATATATATATATATAATATATATATATATATATATATATATATATATATATATATATCTAGAGAGAGAGAGAGAGAGAAGAGAGAGAGAGAGAGAGAGAGAGAGAGAGAGAGAGAGAGTATGGACTCTCCTCAGTTATATATATATATATATATATATATATATATATATATATATATATATATATATATATATATATATATATATATATATCGAGAGATAGAGAATAAAAAAATATGTGGATAGATAAATTAAATAACTTAAAATAAAAAAAATAAAATAAATAAATGAACAAATAAATTAATAGAAAAATGAATACATAACTAAAAAAATGAATAAATAAAGTAATAAATGAATAAATAAATAAAAGATAAATAAATATATGAAAAAGTAAATGAATAAGTAAACAAATAAATAAATAAGAATTCTGCAGTCTGGAAAAAAACTACGCAAAAGAAGGTGTCACAGGAATCTTGGAATTTTTTGGGGACGAGGGCGTGGCGCCACGCCTAGGGCAACGTGACTGCTGTTTACTGCTCCCGTTTATTTTTGCTGTTTCTTTTTGCTGTTTATCCTCAGTTCTTTCAGGATATTTTTTCGTACTGGTTTCAAGATGTATTTCCTTTTACTTTTTTTTGTCTGCTACTGAAATTGTTCATACAGAAAGAATTTTTTTTATTTATTATTTTAAGATATTTCCCAACTTTCTTGCATGACAAATTGCTTGTATCAGTGAGGAGCTTTCATTCTCTCTCTCTCTCTCTCTCTCTCTCTCTCTACACAGACACACACACACACACACACACACACACACATATATATATATATATATATATATATATATATATATATATATATATATATATATATATATATATATATATTACTGTTTTATTAATTATCAATTCAATTCAGTATAAGGCATAAACACTTCAACACATCATACACAAATATACTGTATATTGTTTTCCTACGCCCCTTTTTTAGAGAGAGAGAGAGAGAGAGAGAGAGAGAGAGAGAGAGAGAGAGAGAGAGAGAGAGAGTTCTTCAGTGACAGACGATCAGATGCATGTAAAGAAACTAAGAAAATCTTTAAAAACAGCAAATTAATTTGAACAATTTCAGTAGCAGAAAAAAAAAAAGATATCTTGAAACTAGTACAAATATATCCCGAGAAAACAAAGCATAAACAGCAGAAAAAAACAGGAAAAAGCAAAATAAACAGCAATCATGTTGCCCATGGCGTAGCGCCATCGTAAAAAAAAAAAAAAAAAAAATTCCTGTGACAATGTTTTCTATTTTTTTTTTTTTAGTCAGCAATAGTTTTAGGTCAACATTGCCTTCAAACACCTGCTTTTATTTTTTTTCTTGCAATACACCTTTATACTACTTTGATTTTTTTCTTGGAATTTTTTGGGGCAACGTGACTGCTGTTTATTGCTGCCGTTTTTTTTTTTTTTTTGTTTTCTTTTTGCTGTTCATCCTCAGTTCTTTCAGGAAATTTTTTCGTACTGGTTTCAAGATGTATTTCTTTTTACTTTTTTTTTGTCTGCTACTGAAATTGTTCACACAGAAAGAATTTTTTTTTATTTGTTATTTTAAGATATTTCCCCACTTTCTTGCATGCGACAGATTGCTTGTATCAGTGAGGGGCTTTCATTCTATCTATCTCTCCTCTCTACACAGACACACACATATATATCGTACTGTTTTATTAATTACCAATTCAATTCAGTATAAGGCATAAACACTAATACATCGTACGCAAATATAGATTGTTTTCCTACCGCTACCGCCCCCCTTTTTAGAGAGAGAGAGAGAGAGAGAGAGAGGGGAGTTCTTCAGTGACAGACGATCAGATGAATGTGCAGAAACTAAAGAAAATCTTTAAAAACAGCAAATTAATTTTAACAATTTCAGTAGCAGAAAAAAAAGATATCTTGAAACTAGTACAAATATATCCCGAAAGAAAAAAGCATAAACAGCAGAAAAAAACAGGAAAAAAAAAAAGCAAAATAAACAGCAATCATGTTGCCTATGGCGTGGCACCTTCGTCCAAAAAAAAAAAAAAATCCCAGGATTCCTGTGCCAATTTTTTCTATTTTTCTTTTAGTCAGCAATAGTTTTAGGTCAACTATGCTTTCGACACCTGCTTCTAATTTTTTCTTGCAATACACCTTTATACTATTTTGATTTTTTCTCTGGTCAAAGCTTTGTTAATCATTATAATTATTAATATTATTATTCAGAAGATGAACCGCCCTGATCATATGGAATATGCCCACAGGAGCCAATGACTTGAAATTAAGCTTCCAAAGAATATGGTCTTCTTTTGAAAGAAGCAACAGATATGGTGTTCACTTGAAAGAAGTTGCAGATATAATGTTCATCTGACAGAAGCAACAGATATGGCTTTCATGTGAAAGAAGCAATAGGTATGGTGTTCATTTGAAAGAATAGACATATACATGTGTTCATTTGGAAGAAGCAAAAGATATGGCGTTGATTTGAAAGCACCAACAGATATGGTGTTCAACTGAAAGAAGCTACAGATATGGTGCTCATTTGAAAGACGCTACAGGTATGGTGTTCATTTGAAAGAAGCAACAGATATGGTGTTAATTTGAAAGAAGCTACAGATATGGTGTTCATCTGAAGGAAGTAACAGATAGGGTGTTCATTTGAAAGAAGCAACAGAAATGGTGTTCATTTGAAAGAAGTTATAGATAAGGTATTTATTTAAAAGAAGAAACAGATATGGTGTTTATTTGAAAGAAGAAACAGATATGGTGTTCATTTGAGAGTAGCAACATATATAGTGGCCTTCATTTGAAAGAAGCTACAGACAGATATGGTGTTCATTTGAAGAAATAACAGATATGGTGTTCATTTGAAAGAAGTTATAGATATGGTATTTATTTAAAAGAAGAAACAGATATGGTGTTTATTTGAAAGAGGAAACAGATATAGTGTTCATTTGAAAGAAGCAACACATGTAGTGGTCTTCATTTGAAAGAAGCTACAGATATGGTGTTCATTTGAAGGAAGTAACAGGTATGGTGTTCATTTGAAAGAAGCAACAGAAATGGTGTTCATCTGAAAGATGTTATAGATATGGTATTTATTTAAAAGAAGAAACAGTTATGGTGTTTAATTGCAAGAAGAAACAGTTATGTTCATTTGAAAGAAGCAGCATATATAGTGGTCTTCATTTGAATGAATCGACCGTATAGTGTTCATTTGAACGAAGCTACAGTTATGGTGTTCATTTGAAAGAAGTTACAGGTATGGTGATATTTGAAAGAAGCAACAGATATGGTGCTCATTTGAAAGAAGCTAAAGGTATGGTGTTCACTTGAAAGAAGGAACAGAAAACGAGTTCATTTGAAATAATGGATAGTATGGTGTTCATTTAGAATAATGGACAGCATGGTGTTCATTTGAAAGAACCTAAGTAACAGAAGGTAAAAGGAAATACAGAAAGAAGAGATCAACAAATATATGCATATGTACATTTTTTTCTAGTCAATATTTACATATGCATATTTACATTTTTTACTCAATATTTACATATGTATATATTTTTTTTTCTACTCAATAAACAACATTTTGCACTGGACTCCTATATAAGGTAACAGCAAGTTGGGTCGTTGTACTGGAATCAACGTGGGTTAAAATACTGAGATTAGATAAACCTTTTAATAAAAGCATCATTATGTCAAGAAAATTCCTCACACCGTTGGACTGTGGAACAGCCTCCCTGAGGATGTCGTGCAACTGAGACTTCTGAAGTTCAAGCGAGGATGCAATGCATCACTGCCCTAATACAATTCTCCTTGTATTTTAATGATTTACTTACATATTTTTCTGATTATTTATCAATTTGTTAATTTACTCTTTATCTCTTCTTTCTGTGTTTCACATTACTTCTTTCAAATGAACACTATATTCTTTGGAAGCTTGAATTTCAAGTCACTGGCGCCTGTGATGGGCGTCTTCCATATGAATAGGGTTCATCTTCTCAATAATAATAATAATAATAATAGTCGCTTAACTGATTTATAGATTGATTTATAGATTTTAAGTACATGCACTGGGCCAACTAAGGAAAAACCCCTTTTTAATTCCTTGTCTGTTCTGTTTCCCACCAGATGGCGCGCCTGCGCGATGCATCTGTACATAAACAAAGCGTTCGGGGAGTTGGACAAAGCGAGGTCCTTCTTCAGAAGTCCCACACCTGTCGGCTTCAGCGACGGTGAACTTAGCACTGGACTCTGAACAGGTGAGTGTATTATTATTATTATTATATTATTAATCAGGAGCCCACAACAGGGGGCCCACTGACTTGAAAATCAAGCTTCCAAAGAATATGGTGTTCATTAGAAAGAAGAAACAAAAGGTAGTTGGAAATACAAAAAGAAGGGATCACTTATTAAAAAAGATAAAATAATTTAACATAATAAATAAATAGGAAGAAAAGTAAAATTATCAAAATACAATGAGAAGGGGATCAGGGGTCAAACGTGAATGTGGAAGATCTCAGTTGAAATACAACTTAAGAAAAATTGACAAACAGGAGACCATCTGTCGATGGCCCAAGTCATAACTGCTAATATTAGGAAATAGAAACCTACCACCATGAACCACTCTATCTAAAAGAGATAACTCTACAGCAGAAGCAGGCATCCACATCAGGGAACAGATATAGGAAGATTGCAATACCGCAATTATACCTACACAGGCAATTATGATACTACTTAACACTGTGATTCACACGAAGGGATATTTACCCCTGAACCTGTTTCAAAAGACACAAGGCATAACTATGAACCCACAGTTCTCTGAAATGCTGAATGCAAGAAGTCTGTAACAACTTTATTGTTCTTCCACAGGTCAAGACGTGAGTTTGGTCCCAGACATTGCAGATGTCGTGTTGGCAACAATTATCCTGAGGTTCAAGAATCACGTCGACATGGTCATAGATAAACAAGTACACACAAACAAAAAGATTACAAATATTTTTGTTTATAATGTTGATAAATGTTAATATTTCCCGACACTACTTAACCCACATGCTAAGCGTTCTTGGATACGTAAACTGTGTGAGAGCAGCGTACATTAAATTCAAGGGTATTTAAGTGCTGGCACATAATTTATTTTCTTTAATAACTTCATACACATGTATATATAGATTCATTTCACTAACCCCTCACTTAACAAGAACCCCCAACCCCACCCGCACTTTTTTTAAATTTCAAGCAGGAAATGCTCAGAGTTCCTATAACCTAAAGCCACATACCGTCGACCCAGTGGACGTTGCAAAAAATTAATAATAAATTCATATCTAATATTAAGTAAAATTATCAAAATTGCACCTGCGACTTTTATCTTGGAAGTAAACGTTTCTGGGGACTTTGAATGCAAATAAGGAAGGGAAAATAAAAGAAAACAAAATAGACATCTGGACGCAATAGGTTCATTTCACTACGAATCTGTGAACAGTCAAGGAGCCTCCTTTCTGTTTAAGGTTCACTGTCAACTGACTATTCTGAGTCTTCTGAGTCTCTTTCCTGTACATTCCAGTAATTCTACAACTACCTAATGACGAGTTGATTTTATTTTGAGACTTCTAAACTTTCATTATAATTCTTTTTATCTTTTACGATAATATTGGACAATAATTGGCCAATGTTCACACTTTACTAAAGAGAAATAAATTTGCAGAGTAGTTACAAATCAATTATAATTCGAAATTGGGAATAAGTGGGAGATAATTCACTGGTGATTCGTATTGTCATAAATCTATCATTCCCGAAGCAATGTTAAATAAAAAAAATCAAATTATAAACAGTCAGCTATTTTTTCAGTATAATCTAAAAAAAGGCAACTACACCATTTGATAATGTTAACAGAAATTCTATCTTGAAATCAACGGAACAATAATTCAGTTTTTACACTGTTTCGCCTGATTATAAATATTATAACAGTGAGCAAAGCTTACTGCATGAATAATCAGAAAAATAAGTCATTACAAAAAACGGTGTAGAAACTAATAGAACTTTACAAATATTTATACGATATACATACATACATAAATACACATATACATATATATATATATAATATATATACGTATATATACATATATGATGCAACTCTTATTAAGTAAATATTGTTATGATGAAAGTGACAATGTTAATGAACACTAAACCATTCTGATCTTAGGTTAAAGTTTATGAAACAAACAAATGCACAAAACATTCATTATACATATACGAACATACACTGAAAAATGTCCTTCAAATTTACTTGATTCCTGATCGACAGCTTGTTTGGTTCAATTTCGTTATAAATTGCATGGTAACTCTGCTTAGCTTTTAGTGCAGGATTAGACGAAGCTTAGGTTCTTAAGTACTGTATGTTTTAAGATATTCATTCCTTGTTGAGAAAGAAAGGTGTGCTTATATACATATACATATACATATTATATATATATATATATATATATATATATATATATATATATATATATATATATGTATATGTATAGATATATATATATATACTATATATATATATATATATATATATAATCACATTGTATGTTTGTATATACGTACATACGATAATTATTTATCATTAATTTACAAAAAATAAATCGAACCGAATATTATTGATTATACAAATAATTGTTTTTTTTTATTTTCCATGTAAAACCCAGTCTTAAATTATATCAATGAATCTAACAAAGTGAGTAAAAATACCGAAAATTACTGGAAATAACTCAACTGTAACCAAAAGTTCACTTTTTTGTAAGTTAATATGTTCTTATGTAAGATTAAATAAAAGTCTTTAAGATATTTTCTTCTCATTTAAACATTTCATGGATAAATATATATATATATATATATATATATATATATATATATATATATATATATATATATATATATATATATATATATATATATATATATATATATATATATATATATATATATGTAATATACATATATATATACACACACACATATATATATATATGAAGATAAAAGGCCCATAAAGCACTATTTATACGTTGCAACCATATATTTCAGACGTTTGTGTGTCCCATATCACTGGTATAATACGGACAAATGATGTGCGACAAGAGTATATACATGGCATATGCGGCTGTGACAACACAACGTTAGTGGTATGTAGACTACAGTTGACCCGGGATGGATGGAAAATAGGTTATTCCATTGTGTTCTGGGCCTCGTTTAGCTCCCGTCTGCGTCGAGTTTGGTGGGCTTAACCGCTGGAACACCTGCTAGAGAAGAGGCCTGAGGATTAACTCGCCAGTGACATCCGATTTCCAATGGCCTTCTGACAGGTTCATATTGTTGGTGTGATTGATGACAGCAGGTTCCAGCACCTTCTTTTGAACTAAATTGAATATAGAATTTAGGCCAACGGCCAAGCATTGGCCATTCAGCGCTGAAACGGAAACTGACAATAAAAGGTTTGAAAGGTGTACCAGAAAGAAAACCTCGCAGTTGCACTATGAATCATTTGTTAGGAGAGGGTGGAAAGTAGGAAGGAAGAAAGAGACTATGAAAGGAGGTACCGCAAAAGAAATGAAAGAAGTTGCAGCTAGGGGGTATGGACATCTACTTTTGAAAACCAGCTCGGCCCCACCTCAATTTATGGTATATCATTTATCCCTAATATGTACGAAAATCCCCGAACTCTCTGAAGTATATCGTACTTATCTTGTGTGCTATATTAAATCTCATTACAGTTGCTTCTTTGGTATCTTGCAAACTCCGGCCACTGACTTGAAATTCATACTATTATTATTATTATTATTATTATATTTTTTTTGGTCTATCACAGGTGGTTTTTATAGTGTGTGGTTCCGGGCTGCATCCTGCCTCCTTGGGAGTCCATCACTTTTCTCACCATGTGAGCTGTTTCTAGTAGCACACTTTTCTGCATGAGTCCTGGAGCTACTTCGGCATCTAGTTTTTCCAGATTCCTTTTCAGAGATCTTGGGATCGTGCCTAGTGTTTTTATGGTTATGGGTACAATTTCCACTGGCATACCCCATATCCTTATTTCGATTTTCAGGTCTTGATACTTATCAATTTTTCTCTTTCTTTCTCATCTACTCTGCTGTCCCATGGTATTGCCACATCAATGAGTGACACTTTCTTCTTTATTTTGTCAATCAACGTCGCGCCTGGTCTATTGGCACATATCACCCTATCTGTTCTGATACCATAGTCCCAGAGGAGCTTTGCCTGATCGTTTTCTATCACTCCCTCAGGTTGGTGTTTGTACCACTTATTACTGCAAGCTAGCTGGTGTTTCTTGCACAGGTTCCAGTGGAGGGCTTCTGCTACTGAATCATGCCTCTTTTTGTACTGGTTCTGTGCAAGCACCGGACATTTGCTGGATATGTGGTTTATGGTCTCATCTTTCACATTACACTTCCTGCATATGGGTGAGATGTTATTTCCATCTATTGTTCTTTGGGTATGGCTGGTTCTTAGGGCCTGATCTTGTGCCACTATTAGTTTTCCTTCTGTTTCCTTTTTGAGTTCTCCCCTCTGTAGCCATTGCCATGTTTCATCGCTGGCCAGCTATTTTGTCTGTCTCATGTACTATCCGTGCACTGGTTTGTTGCGCCATTCCTCTGTTCTGTTTTTCATTCTTCTGCCTCTGTATATTTTTGGGTCTTCATCTACTTTTATCAGTCCTTCTTCCCATGCACTCCTTAGCCACTCGTCTTCACTGGTTTTCAGATATTGCCCCTGTGCTCTACTCTCCATGTTGACACAGTCCTCTATGCTTAGTAGCCCTCTCTCCACTTCCTTTTGTGTTATGTATACTCTGTCTGTATTTGCTCTTGGGTGTAGTGCTTTGTGTATTGTCATATGTTTTCTAGTTTTCTGTTCTATGCTGCAGAGTTCAGCCTTCATCCACTCCACTACTCCCGCGCTGTATCTGCTTACTGTACTGCCCATGTGTTTATGGCTTTTGTTCCGGCGTTGAGTTTTGACTTGAGTATCGGCCTTAAGTCTCTGCATATATTCTTTCCTGATCGTGTCCTTCATCTCTTAGTGCTTTATATCCTCTCCTTCTATTATTCCCCAGGTATTTGTATCCTGTCTCATCTATGTGTTTGATGCTATTCCCGTCTGGTAGCTTTATCCCTTCAGTCCTTGTTACTTTGCCTTTTTGTATGGTGACCAAGGCATATTTTTCTATTCCAAACTCCATCTTGATGTCCCCAGATAAAATCCTTACAGTCTGGATTAGGGTATCTATTTCCTTGATGCTCTTACCATACAGCTTGATGTCGTCCATGAACATCAGATGGTTAATTCTTTTGCCTCCTTTTTTGAGTTGGTACCCAGCAACCATCTTCTGCAGTACTTTTGTCATGGGGATCATGGCTAATACAAAGAGTAGTGGGGACAGTGAGTCACCTTGAAAGATCCCTCTCCTGATGTTAACCTCTGCTAGTCTTACCCCAGAGCTTGTAAGTACTGTATTCCAGTTGTGCATTGTATTTTTTATGAAGCTGATGGTGTTTTCCCCTGCCCCACATATTTTCAGCCATTCTATTAGCCACGTGTGCAGCATCATGTTGAAGGCTTTACTGTAATCAATCCATGCCATATTAGGTTGGTTCTCCTTCTCTTACTATTCTTTATTACCATTTTGTCTATTAGGTACTGGTCTTTTGTGCCCCTACACTTCCTTCTGCAGCCTTTCTGTTGGTGGGGGATGGTGTTTGTTTGTATCCTCTAGGTAGTTGTATAACCTTTCACTGATGACACCTGTTAGTAACTTCCACATTATTGGTAGGCAGGTGATAGGCCTGTAGTTATTTGCTATATTTCCCTTGTTCTTGTCTTTCTGTACTAAGGATGTTCTCCCTGTGGTCACCCATTTGGAAGCATGGTGGCTTGTGATACAATGCTGGAGTTGTTCTGCTATTGGTGGGTGTAGGGCCTTGAAGTTTTTGAGCCAGTATCCATGGACTTCATCGGGACCTGGGGCTTTCCAGTTGGGCATTTTCTTTAGTTGGTGTCTGACTGTTTGTCGTGATCTCGGTGAATCATTGTTTTATTCTCCCCATTTCTTCTGCCTTGATTTCCTGGAGCCATGTTGCATGTTTGTTGTGTGATACCAGATTGCTCCATATGTTTTCCCCAAGTTTCTTACTTGATTCGGTTTCAGGAATTTCCTGGTGGTTGTCTTCCCCTCTTAGTTGGCTGTATAGTCTTTTCTGGTTGGTTCTGGAAAGTTTGTTCTGTTGGTATCCTTTATTCCTGTTCATGTACCGTTGGATCTTATGTGCTTTGGCTTTAAGCCTCTGTTTTATATCATCTATTGTGTTGTTTAGTCCTTTTCTCCTGTACTTTGTGTTTCTCATTCAGTTCCTATTTTGTTCTCTTGCTTCTTAGCCTCTTTGCTGCCATCTCTTTCAGTTTACTCAAGTCAGATCTCATGGCCATGATTTGTTTTTCTAGGCGCCTTTTCCAAGGTGGTTGCTGTTTTCGTTTCTGCTGGGTTGGTTGCGATGGTGGTGTTGGTGTTTGTACCCCCATGAGTTCTACTGCTAGTCTTCTCCTGCACATGCCAGGTTATTTGTTCCTATGATACTGGTGGTGTGGATCAGTCTCATTATTTCATTAACTCCACTTGTTTTTCCCTTAGTTTCTTTGAGTTGTAGGCTTTCATTGAGGGGATCTTTGTTCTTTCTGTATCTGGCTTCATCCATTGTCTGTTCTTTTATTTTCTAATAGTTGATTCTCTTTCTGCTTTTCCTATTATCGTCTGTAACTTCTTTCAAACGAACACTAATGTTCTTTTTGGTAGCTTGAATTTCAAGTAGTGGCCTCTGTTGTGGGCTTGTTCCATATGAATAGGGTTGATCTTTTGAATAATAATAATAATAATAATAATAATAATAATAATAATAATAATAATAATAATAATAATCTCTTAAAAACCCTTCTTTCATTAATGTCTATTCTGTTTCCCAACAGATGATACACCTGAGCAAAGCGTTCGGGGAGTTGGACAAAGCGAGGTCCTTCTTCAGACGTCCCACACCTGTGAGCTTCAGCGACGGTGAACTTCGCACTGGACTCTGAACAGGTGAGTGTATTATTATGGTTATTATTAATCAGGAGAAGAACCGTATTCATATGGAACAAGCCAGCCACAGGGGCCATTAACTCGAAATTCAAGCTTTCAAGAACATGGTGTTCATTAGGAAGAAGTAACAGAAGGTAACAGGAAATACAGAGAGATTACTTATTATAAAAGAAAAAATACACTTACAAATTAATAAATAGGAAAAAAGTAAGTGCATTAAAACAGAGGGAGAACTATATTAGGGTAGTAATGCATAACATCTTCACTTGAAATTCTGAAGTTCCAATTGCACATCCTCAAGGAGGCTGTTCCAGTCCAATGGTGTGAGGAATAAAGGACCCCTCGAACTGGAAATTTCGACAGGGAGGCACATTTACTGTATATTGGTGCTGCTGTTTAGCGAATCTGGTTGTTCCCAGAAGGAATGCTTACCCCTGAACTTCTTTTTAAAGACAAAATATAAGTATGAACCCACAACTACAGTTCTCTGTAATAAGTAACACAAGAAGTCTGTAAGAACTCTATAATTCTTCCACAGGTCAAGAAGTGAGCTTGGTCCCAGACAATTCATCATACGTTGTGTTGGCACCAATTATCCTGAGGTTCAAGGATGACGTCAAAATGGTCAGCAAGTAAACAAATACACATAAACAAAAATATTACATATATTTTTCTTTATAATGTTGATAAGTGTTAGTATTTCCCGACACTACAATTTTAGCCCGCATACTAAGCATTCTTGGATATGTAAAGTACCTGTGAGAGCAGTGAACTTTAAATTCAAGGGCATTTAAGAGTTTGCACATAATTTATGTTGTTTGATAAATTCATACACATGTGTATGTATATATATATATATATATATATATATATATATATATATATATATATATATATATATATATATATATAAATTTCACTAAGCCTCACATAACAAAAAAAAACCACCAACCCACCCGCACTTTTTTTAAATTTTAAACAGGAAATGTTCATAGTTCCTATAACCTAAAGCCACATACCGTCGACCCAGTAGACATTGCAAAAAAATTATGAATAAATTCATGTTTAATATAAAGTAAAAAGTATCAGCATTGGACCCACAACTTTTATTTCAGAAATAAACGTTTCTGGAGACTTTGAATGAAAATAAGAAAAGGAAAATAAAAGAAGACAAAATAGACATCTGGACGTAATAGGTCCACTGGACTACTCCGAACCTGTAAAGAGTCAAGGAGTCTCTTTTCTGTTTAAGGTTCAATTGACTATTCTGAGTCTCTTTTCTGTATATCCCGTGTTTCTAAAACTACCTAATAACCTTATTATTATTTACGGATGCTCATTAAGGAATCTTCATACGAATTAAGAATAGCTGAGATACAATTCATCTTCAACAGGATGGCTGTATCATACAAGATCATTTTATATTGAGTCTTCTCAACTTTCCTTAAAATTCTTTTCCTCTTCTAATTTAATAATTGACGTGTTTAAGAGAATAATAATAATAATAATAATAATAATAATAATAATAATAATAATAATAATAATAATAATAATATGACCCGTTCAATAAGATGGTTGTATCATTTGAGTTAATTTGATATTGCGCCTTCTCAATTTTTCCTCATAATTCTTTTTATCGTCGGCGTTAATGTTGGACAATAATTGACCAATGTTCATTCTTTGGTAAAGAAAAATACATTTGCAGCGTATTTACACTACAATAATAATTCAAAACTCTGAAAAAATGAGATATAATTCAGTGATGATTCGTATATAGTAAATCAGTAATTTCTGAAACACTGTTAAATAATAAAATCAAATTATAAATTGTCAGATATTTTTGACGTATAATCTAAAAAGGCCACTGCACCTTTTGATAATGTTAACTGGCCATCCTGATCTTCATGTTAAATTTATGAGAAATTAACACACAAATAATTCATTATACATATAGAACTATACAATGAAAAATGGTATTCAAATATATATATATATATATATATATATATATATATATATATATATATATATATATATATATATATATATATACAGGATCATGTCAAGATTAACGAACCCATTCGCAGCAGGTTTGGCTATTCTTTACAAGAAGGTTATTGGGTTCGTTATTCTTTACATGGGAAAAATCGGGCTCGCTGTTCTAGACATGAACACTTCGGTACCAGACATTTGATCCTCTAGGGGCTAGTAATGAACAAGGCGAAATAAATTTGACCCCCCAGGGGCTAGTACTAAACACGGTGAAACAGTGTAGATGTATCACTGATTCGCCGTTTTTAGTACTAGCCCTCATGTGGAGTTGGAGTTCGGACCGGAAAGGGTTGGCCATTCTTTACATGGGGTCATTGGGTTCGCTGTTCTTGACATGGATATGTTGGGTTCACTAATCTTGGTATGATCAATATATAAATATACACACGTTATATATTATATATATATATATATATATATATATATATATATATATATATATATATATATATATATATATATATATATATATATAATGTTTCAGAAGTGGAAATGATGATAAGAGCTAAAAAAGCCACAAAAAATGTGTTGCTATTCTGAAAGTAAAGATTTTTATATAACAAAGATGCATATAAAAAAATTAAGACGCACTTCAGTGCCACCATTTTAAAAGATAATAGAAAAAAACGCAACACGCACAAGCATGCAGGTTCAAAGAGAAGGAACAAACAAGACGCCTGATGTTTCAGGAGAGCAAAATAAGATATAAGAGACAGACGGGTGTCACTTCGCATGATTAAACGAGCAGCCATTCTGATATCTGACCCGATGGCACCTCGCCATGCTTGGTGGAATATAAGAGGAGGAAAAACACGCTGCTACATCTAATGGGCTGCACTGCAAGCAACAAGTACTTTGTTAGTAGTTAGGTTTTTTATTCCTTCAGTGGTATTTGAGTTGCACGTATTCACTAATTAAGTGGCCGTCAAATATTTTACAACTTGGGCGCAAGATATGACGCCATAAAACATTTTACCATATGATTTAGCGTTTATTCTTAAATAATAACAACGTCCTCTCTCGCATAATAAATGGCATTTATATCATACAACTTAATTGCGTAATAAAATAAATGAAGATCAAAAGAGGCACATAAAATCGACGATTAGTTCTTGGACTGCCGGGGAACCTGAGAGGGACATTACTGGTGCCCAGCATCAAGGACAGCTAACGAAAATGATACATATGTAAGTGTGAACAATTAACAGCTAGGCAAGTATAAAAAATTATGCACAGATGGGTGTGAAGAAGTAAGTCATGCTTATTTCAGATATTTTGGTTCTTTTTTTAATTTTCAATTTGTTCAGTTCTACTGAACAAAAGTTATTTCGGTATATTTCATAATCATTTTTACTTATCGCCCATCACAATTTTTGGGTGCTAAAATAATTTCCAATCTTACACCAAAACGGACACAAGAACCAAACTATTTCGAATTTTTCAAGTTAGGGAGATTTTCTGTTTTCATGGGTTTCTTATTTTTGTTTTTATATTCTGAGAAGTCAAAAACATTCTCAGAACTTAAATCGATTTCAGTATCCATTATACTGAGAGATACTAATAAATTTGACGCTGCTATAACTCAAATACCTTGTACCCTTTTCTTTTTCTCTTTGCACACAGATACAAACACTGTTCATCCAGAGAGAGAGAGAGAGAGAGAGAGAGAGAGAGAGAGAGAGAGAGAGAGAGAATTATCCTCCTAGACATTCATGTAAGCAAACATGCTCTATGAAACTGAAAATACTCTTTTCTTTTCCCTGGTATTAACTTATCTTATTTACCAGTCTGGTTTACCTATCTTACGTGGAATGTTAAGAGGGCTGTAATACCATTTGAGAGCTCCGTGCACCATTATTTTAGTCTTCCTGACTTATACTGCCGTTTTATTTATGTATATGCCATATTTATGTCGGTTTATTTTATCTCTATTTATTCATTATTCTCCTCGGTGTGTTTTTCACTATCTTCGCATGCGGGCATCGTATTCTGTGAAATTCAGCATTGGAAGTTTGGGGAATTTTAAGTCTTTTCCCTATGAATGTTTCACATCTGAATAACAGCAACAATAATAATGATCCTTTTTGCTTGGATAATGTAGAAGTTAACTGATCTAGTTTAGTAAATATGCACTGGCGCCTGATTTACAAAAAAAAATAAAATAATAACTAGTGTTCTTTTTCTTTTCAAAATAATTTCACAAATTAAAAATAGAATAAAGGCTATTAAGATCTCTCTAAGATCGTTTTATGGCGCATTACCTTTTGCACACGAATCTGCCTCAATTTTCCAGATGGCAGTATCTGCGGCCTACGATGGCATCAGCAAATTATGTAAAGAACCTCCTTAATTTCAAGGCGACGCGAAAAATTAACCTCGCGGCCCCAATCAGAACTGCATTCCATCCTAACAGAATCAATGATTCCGTTACGTGAGGTCTCGAGGTTTCGGGAGATGAAAGAACTGTTTCGCTATTTGAACACAGAGTATGCGAGAAAGATATCCGAATAGCAACGGACTCTCTTTTTTTAGCATCCGTTGCAAGAGAAAAAGACAGCCTAAATATAGCGAAGAAGTATTATAACTATTATTATTATTATTATTATTATTATTAAAAATACTACTACTTTTACGCGAGTTCAAAGCAAATGAGCATATATGCAAATGAGTATATTATGTATGCAAAAATATACTAACTCATGAAAGGTAGCTTTTTAACACATTGGTAAGTCGGTATCTCCTGTAAAAGAGATAATACATATTTTTATTTAAAACATTATGGAACTTTTATCCTATATTATCATTCAAAATGTGCAAATTATTTGGCGTATTAACTGCAATGGTCACAGACAATGATATCAAATAAAAATTAATGAGATATTTCTTAACATAAAAAAAATAAAAAACTGTAATCAAAAGCTAAATCTCTAGCAGGTCAACTGCTGCAGTTTGTATTTTAAAATTTCACTGACATCAATACACTACTTCTTCCACGGATCTTGACTTGACCCTCGAAGGAAAATCTACCTCTAAGGTCCCTAAGACGGTCATTTACTTAACAAATACCTCTAAGTCTTAAGGATCAGGCAGTTTATTGCAGTTTTACTAATATATACTTGTCATTACAAGCGATAGGCTAGAAGCATGTGGCGTATTCGTAAAAGGCGAAGGGCTGTCCCCCGACTTTATACTTCCAAGGAGATATCATTCCCTACATCTCTCGGGGAGCAAGCCTTAAAGGCCTGTATGTGGTGTGGTTAAAGAAAACAGAAAGAGATTATCAAATATATCTCAAATAAGCAGAAAATCAACAAAAACTTGTTGATTCTCAGATAATAAGATCTCAGATAAAGGCTGTGCGGCCTTACTTTTACATTCAAGTCGGATAAATCTAAAAAAAAAGTATACCTTAGTTTTACCAGACCACTGAGCTGATTAACAGCTCTCCTAGGGCTGGTCCGAAGGATTAGACTTATTTAACGTGGCTAAGAACCAAATGTTTACTTAGCAACGGGACCTACAGCTTATTGTGGAATCCGAACCACATTATAGCGAGAAATGAATTTCTACCACCAGAAATAAATTCCTCTAACTCTTCATTAGCCGACCGGAGAGTCGAACTCGGGACTAGCGAGTGCTAGGCCACAACTCTACCGACTCTCCCAACGAAGAGCTCCGGATAAATCTAAATAAGGTGAAGTTTTGTAACCACTTGAAATATCTAAATTAGGTGAAGATTTGTAACCACTTGAAATCCCTCATCCAAGCATTACTTCTGCGCCCAGTCTCTCCCATTTCGGTTGACTTCTGTTACCTAAATTTCCTCCTTGAGAGAGAGAGAGAGAGAGAGAGAGAGAGAGAGAGCTCTAATAAAGAAATTCTACCGCTTTAATAAGAAAATTCCAGCTAATACAACAGACATAAAGTTGTTCCTGAAAGGAATCTCCTCATAGATTAGGGTGACTAATCCTTGCATAGTCTTTAAGATCACGACTGCATCAGGATAATGAGTCCGGGACCAATCTGCAAGTTTAACGGAGGCCGATAGCCATGTTTTCCTCTTTCAAACAAATAAAAAGATGCAGATGGCTGAACAAGAAATAACAATGTATAACACCAACGGAATATTACTAAAAAGGAAAACGAATTTCTTTGCATGGCAACTATAACTCAAATGAGTAATAAAAGCATTAAGCTAATGAATTTCCGATATCTAAACTATGATACAATTTTAGGTAGAGTTACTCTTCAGCAAAAGCTTGAAGCAAAATTATTTCACTGAAGAAATGTTGATCACGAAATTTGTTCAGCTTCAAAGTCGTTCATATTTTGGGATTCACCAACTAGCTGATAAGGAAATGTCACGTGACTATTGCTCAACACGATCGTTTAGTAGGCTAGAGGCAGAGGCGAAGAGAGTGATAAAATCTAAATTTATGATAATTACAATCATTACACGCGATTTCTTAAAAGTGATTAATATATATATAAAAATATATGTATATATATATATATATATATATCCATGTATCCACCTTCAAGTTTTTTTGTTTTGGTGTTCTCGTCGGTGAGCTGCCGTTTTCCTTCGCCAGTCGGGTCTGGTAGGGCAGCGATAGTAGCGGCAGTAGTCGACGTTGGTCGAGTTTTTGAGCAGCAAATTGGAGCTCGGCTAAGTGGAGCACGTCGTACCAAGTGTGACCATGAGTAAATACGAGCTGCTCATCTTTGATGACATCACTTTCTGGTTTGTGGGTTTTGTCCCTGTCGTGCAGCTGAGGGCTGTCATGGTGCCCCGATGGAGGACGTATGTTTGTTTTTTTTCCTGCCTGCTGTTGTTTATTTTTGCCTTTTTTGTTTAAAGCACACACATTTTTGTATTTATGGTTTTTATCTTTTTACCAGACCTGACTCACTTATAAATATAAATAAATTAATTTTAAGCTCATTTTATTGTTTTTGTTGTTTTCTATCTGCCGTCAGTCATGACAGCCCCGTCCTGATATATATATATATATATATATATATATATATATATATATATATATATATATATATATATATATATATATATATATATATATGCCAATGGGCAAAACAAAATTTGAAATCAAATAGACTAAAACTGCATACAAGAATAAGATTAAACATAAGTCTGGTACGATCTGTGTTGCCAAACGGACATGTACCATGGCATGGTATGACAATGAAAGTAATATTCAAGAAGAATATCAGAAGTCATATGGCAGGATAAAGTTAGATATGGAGCAATAGAGGAAATTTCCTAAGTTCATAAGTGAGATAATGATGAAAGGGAGATGGAGATGGCTTGGACATGTCCTTTGCAAAACCCCTGGGACAACAATGCATGACAGTGCCAGCTGTGCTCCTGTGGGCACTGGAATAGTTCAAAGACCCAGACGTACTTGGATGAAAAGTAATAAAAGGGAGGCTTCAGGGCTTCAGGTGAGCGGAGATTTATGGAAGATAAAGTAAAATACACACCTAGGTGGAGGATTTTACAGGGGCTCTTTGAACTATACACTACTGTTTTATATTTATAAGTATATGTACTGTATCACAAAATCCACGTAAGAAGGTGAGTGAAAACCGGGATTTTGAACAAATACTTTCGGAGTTTATTCTACATTTTCAAGTTCATACTGAATACAAAAGAAGTTGACAAAGCTTTATATACAAAAACAGAAGGTAGGGGCGGGGTTACAGTTTGTTTATCTGGGTAGCATGTTCTTTAAACAAAAAGGACAGGGACAAAAGATCAAGGAATAATCCAGGGTGGAGATTAACATTCCTGGTGGAAGTAGCTTCAATAAACACAGTCTCTAACAGATTCCTTTCCCGATGGTCGTTGACCTTGTAGATTATCGTTGACTTCTCCCAGTTCATCGCATGACCTGTCTTATATATGTGTATGCATATATATATATATATATATATATATATATATATATATATATATATATATATATATATATATATATATATATATATATATATGTACAGTATATGTCTCCAGTAGGACCTATGTGAAATTCCGCCACTAATACCTTTACCTATGCTTTTACTTCCACACATCTCTACTCATCTCCCTCCTCTTGCCTCATAGTTCTCATCCAAGTACGTCTGGGTCTTACAACTCCTCTAGTGCTCACAGGGGCTCAGATGATACTGTCATGCGCTATTCTCCTGGGGTGATGAAAAGGACATGCCTAAGTCAACTCCATCATATATATAATACACACACACATATATATGTACACGTGTTATACTATTCCCCTTTCTCTTTCTTGAAGTGACTGGCGCGACTATAGTTTTTTACCAAATCCCAAAGGATGATGTTGCTAGCTCGATGCCCTTTTCCTTGGACAGCTAGCAAAGGAGAGCCAACTGCTGTTACGCTCAGCCACGACTGTTTCCATGAAAAGGACAATGGGAGGGGCCACTGGTAAACGATGCCCTCATCACGGAATCATTTAAAATCAAATATTAACTATGGATGTGTGAAGTGTTCCTTCTCCATGGAAATACAATCCGTCAGTTACTGAGCAAAGAAGAAAGTTATGCGCACTGTGATCTTGCTACGCAATCGGCTGTCTTTGAGACCTAAGAATGTCTTATTTAGATCTATTCTCAAGAAACTGTTGGGGGGCAGACCGTACTTTCACGATTTCCAAAAGGATGATGTCCAGCGAGGATTTTCCGAAAAATCGTAAGAAAAGGGTGGAAGAAGAAACAGAACACAGATATGGAAAAAAATTTTTGAATGTGATAAACATGCACACATATGGACGATTATTTCTGAGTTATTCTTTACCCACGCAGTGATAGAAATAATATGACGTGAATAATAAAACATTTACGGTGAAGATTCATCGGCCATAATCTCCAGCTTCAGCTAAGTTGATTTGGTTATATATTCGACTCTTGTTGTGAGAAGACACCTAATGTACAGAAACAAAAAGCTGATGCTACGGACTTTAGCACTATGTAATTCATGTTAGTGTTTTGGTATTTATGAAGAGTAAGAAATAAAAGTTTGCATGACCGTCTTTTCGTCTCGTTTCCCTTAATCTTTTCAACAAGCAAGACAAGGTTCTTTAAGTAGTTTAAATTCATGGTGTTCACATGATTCCCTTACTTTGCTTTCCGAATTGAGAGCAAAGATCCTAAACGACTGGTAATATACAGGAAACTGTAAAAAAGAAAAAAGAAAAATTATGGCCTATTTAAACATTTAATAACAGCACACCACGAATGTTTGCTTGTCTTGTTAATGAAGAGAAAAATAAATAACTAAATTTTACTTAATAGAAGGAAATACAAATCTCTACGGCTGAGGCTATCTAATGATCAACCGACTTACGATGAAGGAAGGCCCCGAAAATTCCTTTCAGTTACCCCCGTGACAGGTCGCCAGAGGCCCTTTCAGAGATAGAGTTATTCAAAGCATAAAAATCTATGAAGACAGACTCCGCCAAGAAAGGTTGGTTAAAAAGTTCAAAAGGACACGGAATCATCTCTGACACCAAGATACTAATACCGAAATTTATTCTCTCGTTCGGTGCCTAACCTGTTGCTCCATTCCAAAGCTTAGAACCTGGTCATTGAGGTCTTTTAGCCTTAAATTGCATCTGCTGTCTTCATCTCACACATGCTGTCGGCTTAGCCGGTCGAAAACCTTTGCCCTTTTCTCCTTGTATAGGCGTCTTCGTCTCCTACTTTGCCTCCCCCGCCCCCCCGCCCTCAACGAGGAGGATGATTTTAGCATTATGTCACATGGGTATAGATCATCAAAAGAGAATAGTTGCTTATGTCCCGACGTATCCGACTCATAAATTAAATAAATAAATATAAAATAAATAAATAAATAAATAACATCAACACTGATGACGGGAAAACCACATCTCTTGTGATAGTGAAGTTAAAAAAGCCGTAGAACCCAACCCTTTCCCTCTGCACAGTTCTCTCATCTTTTCCACTTCGCTTCCCGGCGCTTCCCCATGCAACAGAATGGGCGGGTACAACAAAAATAGAAGATGAGAAAACACGCGAATATGGAGATACCAAACACTATGTGGTCTCTCCAGACACAACGATGGCTTTCCAAATGACCTTAACCTCTGCCCTTCTGAGCACGGGGCCGAGGAGGTTAGGGGTCAAATCGCTTGCACAAAGAGAACTCCACTGTTTTCTTTCCAACCAATGTAAGTGGCTCCGTTGTTGCCAGAAATTTGATAATAAACAAATGAGTGGCCATTACTGATGTCAAGTTCATTAGTTTAATACACGTGTAGACAGTGGGAGCGTAATCCTCTTTAAGACAATAAAATGTATATTATTATTATTATTGTTGTTGTTGAAAGAGACCCCTTTTCAAAATGTTCTGCATCGGCGGAATTTACGTTGTACCGCACTTACATTATGTTTTTATTTTCAATATGTTTAACAAAAATTCCGCTGATGCATCCATTATACTTATATAACACATTATTAATGCCAGCGTTTTCTTGGCTTCATGTTCCATTATGACTGTATAAAAAAATAGCTTAGAAATATACTCCATTTCAAACAAGTAACTTCCTTCGACTGAGTCCATGCAAGTGGATCAAGATTACAAAAATTAACCTTAAAGGAAGATTCTGCCTTTATCTCCGTATGCAAATGTACCTAGCACATCTCTAGGCAACTGAATGCATACAAAAATTAGTGCCTGCTGCTTGTAAAAGGAGCTCGTTTATGTTTAATACTCCAAAAACAGATATAAGAGGGGATATTTGACGCCGAAAATTTTTGTCACCGTGTTTATCCATCTTCCTAGGTATGTATACACACACAATATATATATATACACAGTATATATATATATATATATATATATATATATATATATATATATATATATATATATATATATATATATATATATATATATATATATATATAGTGTGTGTGTGTGCGCGCGCATGACTAAAATCAAGTTTCATGAAAGGAAGGTGATTCAACATTCATGAGGTGAATGTCATTTGAAGTGAATGATACGAAAAGCTGATGGAACAAATGACTCGATCTTGCGACTTCTACACATTCTCTCTGTCATTCCGAAGGCTTGTGTAAACAACGCGACACAGAGTGTAGGAGTCAAAGAGCTGAGATGCTCTGTGAAGCAAAACCTTAATATTAGATGCATAGAATAAGAAAGGATGGACTTGGGAACCTAACGTTTAAAGTTTTCTGTAAAAGAAAACTACTGAGATGGCTATTGGTCTGTCCGTCTGCACTTTTTTCTGTCCGCCCTCAGATCTTAAAAACTACTGAGGCTAGAGGGCTGCAAATTGGCATGTCGATCATCCACCCTCCAATCATCAAACATGCCAAATTGCAGTCCTCTAACCCCAGTAGCTTTTATTTTATTTAAGATTAAAATTGGCCATGATCGTGCGTCTAGCACCGCAATAGGTGCCTACAACACCGGCCACCACCAGGCCGTGGCTGAAATGGTCATGCGTCGCGGCTGAGAGTTTCATGGCCGTGGCTGATAGGTTCATACACCACTTAATGCTATACAGAAAACTCGACTGCGGCGAAGAAACTTCGGCGCACTCTTTATTTGTTTATACATGTCAAAGAAAAATGTTGATTGAAGAGCCTCCCCACAACACTTGAACAATATTCCATTTGGGAACGGATGCGTCCCATTTAAAAAACTAAAAGAGCTGCCCAGAAGAGAGCAAGCCATCTCCTTTGAGGTAGACAGTCAGTTTCATGACGTGATCCTTCCATAGCATTCTGAGCTCGAAACACTGATAGCCCAGTTCCCAAATATTTCGGCAGGCAATATAACTGGACACGGTAGGATGAGAGAAGAGACTTCAAGGAAGAAGTGAGGCAAGAAAGGTATCGGGGTGTGTGCCAAAGACTGGGAGGAGCTATGGATTGTCAAGGGAAGCTAATAAGGAATTGTATGATGCGAATTTTTATAAAACTTTCCTTTATGGAAATAAAGGACTTATGCTGAATATGCATGAAAGAAAAACGGTTGAGGCTGTTAAAATCAACTGTTTCCATAATATATGTGGCATGAGAAGAATGAATGACATCGTGATAAATGTGGAGATTACATAAAAGTGGAGAAAAAAGTAGCGCAGGAGGTTTGATCCAGTGGACGGTATGCAGGGCAAAAGACTAGTAAAAAAAAAAAAAGTGCATAATTTGCAAGTTCTAGGAGAGAAGAAGAAAAAACATAAAAAGGGCCGGAGAGATGGTCTAAAAAAGATAACAGGAAGGAAGGGCTTTAACTTCAAGGAAGTGAAAATATGTAAAGATAAAGGTGAATTAAAAATTATGTGTAAAATAATCTACGCACTATTAATGAGCCTTGAGTGTGGGAGTATGAAATAACTATTGTTCTGAAAGTTTTCAACACTGAGGTTTCATCTACGACCTTGCAATTAACGTATAAGTATGGAAGTGACATTTGTAATATTTTATTTATTTGAAGCCAACCCTGGTTAAGGGAAAAACCTTTGTTGAAAAATGTACACTCTTTATACTAATATATATATATATATATATATATATATATATATATATATATATATATATATATATATATATATATATATATATATATATATATATATATACATAACCACATAATTAAAACTATAAAATATAAAAAATATATAATATATATATATATATATATATATATATATATATATAATTTATATATATATATATATATATATATATATATATAAATAAATATATATATAAAGCATGTATGTATAAATAGTTGAATTATTCACCTTTCGTATACTGGTTAATAGGTCATGTTGAAGGAAATGATTTCTGTTGGTTCTGTTTGACCTTTTTGTCCAATTAAACCAAAATGGCTGTTTCATAACAAGTAAACGTCATCATCAAAAGCTCGTGAAAATAAAACTTACTACTGGAAATCTTGTGCACGCAAATGATATATCAACAAAACTGGAAACCTGAATAAAACAATTTGTCTTTTAATCGATGCAACCAATTTAACATTCGAACATTTCAACTATAAATTCAAGCACAAACCAACGCAGGCTTTATATATACACACACATATATATATATATATATATATATATGATATATGATATATATATATATATATATATATATATATATATATATATATATATATAGTGTGTGTGTGTGTGTGAAAGTGCCAGGTGAAATGTGTGTCGAAAGTACAATATGGAAAAATTAATCACAGGTTACAAATCTTGCTTCGTTAAGATTCAATAAAAAATAAGGATACACAGTGGGGAAAATTTACATATTTCCTAGGGTGACAGTACAAAAGAACATACAGACGGCTGAAAAATAACACATGACAGGAGAAGGAGCCCTAATGCACGTGAGTTCACACCTTTGCTATGAACACCAGAGAAATTATACACCTTAAAATCTTTACATTTTACACATTTTTTTTTTTTAAATATACGATGATACTCATCTTACATTATGGTAACATTTTGGGAACACATGGTAAGGGTGACGTAGCCGGGCTGACTACGGGCGTGGTGCACAAACATTGTTTGTCATTATTTAGATTTTGCCTCACCATAACCTATCGTGTTTGGGTTAGAATCCTACACTGGGAACTAAGATCTTTCACTTGGGCCTCGTAACGATGGCTGTAGCCAATCACTGTGAGGAAGTCGAACAACTACATATGAATACATATGTATTGTATATATGGTAAAAAGTAACCAGTGGATTCTATACACACACACACACATATACTGTATACTGTAGAATCTACTGGTCACTTTTTGCCAGACACCTACGTAATTGTAACAACCACAAAGGCTTCTTAACTTCTCGAATTCTTCGCGTATTTTGGATACGCTTGGCACTACAAAGCATTAAGATCCAAGTGCAAGAAATATGAAGAAATTATGCTGTCTGGAAGGGGACACACACACACACATATATATATATATATATATATATATATATATATATAATATATATATATATAATATATATATATATATATATATATATATATATATATATATATATATATATATATATATATACATATATATATATATATATATATATATATATTATATATATTATATATATATCTCTTTAATATACATATACATTTATGTAATCTTGCATATCTTTAAAGCGTATGACGAATGACATTTTACCCCAGTGCTTTACACACCTACGGTACACTCAATCGCATTCTATTTAAGGGAAACATTTAAAAACTGTTTCAAAGGAATAAAACACAACCACCCTCATTTTCGAGGCTGTCATTCGATCCGACTGAGCTCACAGTGAGAACTGATGTTCAACGTGTTAGCTACAGTATCTGCTGCTCTCTCAGTGATTTTAAGTTCTTTACAAGTAGAGAGCTTGCAGAAAACGCAAGTGTGACATCCATTACGAGGATTTTCCATCATTGCTCAAATACCGAACAGGCCATCCATGCTCATTTTGGAATCCTCATACCATTAAAGAGGTTTCACCCATCGCTGAATAATTGGATCAGGCCTGTTCCCTTACACATGTCATAGTCCGGAAGTTACTTTTGTTTGTTCTGCTCATTCCCATTCAGTTCAGTTCTTGCCCTATTTGGAAGTAGGGAGAGTATTTTGTACACCGTTTTAGACGGTTACGCATTTTTATTTTTGTCTCATTTCCACATTTTTACGTTTTTAGAAGCTTTTTGGCTGTCACGAATTTTTCATTCTGTTCATTTGTACTCAATGTTCTCAGGATAATTTTTTTGTTTTTTCAGTTTACATTTGTAACTTCTTGAATAACCATTTTATGTATACTACATTGTATATTTTGCTGCCCTAAAAATGAGTGGACATATGTATGTATATATATATATATACATATATATAATATACATTATATATATAAATATACACACACACAAATATGTACATGTATATTCACCTATATGCATCCTTCCCGAGTTAGCCATACAGTTTTCAGCAAGAATGAAATCGTCGGTTCCATGGATTTCTCCAATCCAGCTGGGGCATCTCCCCAGTCTACTGACTACCGGGTACATAATTCTTATTTACTTCAGCACAGACTCTGGAAACGACAACGTTGCTTACCTCAACTCGGTTTCCCCAAATCCCGGAGATCTGGCTGGTCAGACATGGCTGATAGGCAAACTTTAAATCTACGAATATACATAAGTACAGCCTGAAAGCAGGTTGGAAACATACTGAGAGTGAAACTTAATTTTGACAGGGATTAACGGAATGTTCACCTCCCCATTTTAAAAAAAACCATGTTTAATAACATTTATATATGAATACTGCCTGGAACAAAAGCAAAAGGTGGGATTCTAGATTATAAAAAGACAATAAATAAATACAATCCTATCCTTTTCCTACTGTATCCTTCCCTCCAATATCCTTAGCAACAACAAACAGCAAGAAGAAAGAAATATGAGTCGATTAATCTGCATAAACAATGTCTCTCGTTACGCATCTTTAACAAGAGTATTTTTCATGTCTGTGATACTTCAGTACTTACAACAAAGAAATACAAGCGAGAGAGAGAGAGAGAGAGAGAGAGAGAGAGAGAGAGAGAGAGAGAGAGAGACTAGCACTCAGCTGAAGTGTATAATCATTATTATCAAAAAGGTAATCACTAATCCCCCTGGACAGCCTGGGCCTTAATTGACCAATACGGACGGCCACAATCATCGGTTAAATGGCTAGATTTAAATAGTCCCACTCAAAAGATGGCCCCAGGGGGACCTCCCGTCTCGCCGGCAAGTGCTTTGAGATAACGTCCGAGTGGCCCCATAAGATCATCGCAAGCACTGCTGGATCGGACAGCCCAGATACCAACTAGGCTGAATTATTAGGGTGATTCTACAGAGACGAGTCTAACCTGTTGCTTCAGAGTCGGGAGCGGAGACAGGGAGGCAAAGAGGCCATACTCTACTCTACTCTACTCCATCTGCACATCCGCGACAGAGAAAAAGATAACTAGTTTTCGAACTGATTTTACATCAAAAATGGCATCGGGTATTCTACAGATAAACACAATACTAGATAATACATATAATAAAAACCAAAAACCATATATATATATATATATATATATATATATATATATATATATATATATATATATATATATATATATAATAACAAAGCTTTTGGCAACACAAACACCACAATCCTCTATGTATTGTTCTTGCTAGATAAAGGTTGTTTTGTGCCAGCACGGATTCCCCTCCGGGAGCTCCCCATATTGGAAGTCCTCTACGAAAATTACACAATATATCATTTTACAGGATTCAGATTCTGGAATTATGAATATCAAATGGTCAAATAATAGATTACATGGGTCAATCGCATATCATTTCTTCCCACTTAGCTTAACACCCTCTTTCATCTCTAAGCTCTTCAACTGGCTCCGTTCTATCCCTTGTTACGCTTCGTCAACAAACCGTTGTACATGAACATGAAATCACACAAACATAAAGATTAAACTTATCACCACCATAAACTTGACACGGTCAGGAAGGGTACGCTGACAAACCAGTCACACCCCATGATGAAAGTGAATCTTCGTCTTTTCTGTGTGTGTTTTATTTTAACCCTCCCAAACGAAGACGTAACATTGAAAGCAATCGCCGAATCCCGTAGCAACAAAATAAGAAGCAGCAGCC